>NC_092804.1:96028361-96368621 GCF_040954645.1 Diabrotica undecimpunctata | reverse complement strand
ATGTAAGTTGTACTACTATAACCTATCACTGAGGTCTCAAAATATTAATAACTAATAAATCTAATAAATAAAACTAATAAATCAATACAGCAGTATAAGTATACCTGTTTAGTATTAATAAAAAATTTAAAGATAGAATAAATCAGCAATAATATGAGTAAAAAAAAAAGAAAAAGTAAAAATACAAAAACTCAAGTAAGAAAAAAAAGAAATCAGCTAAAAGCTACTGTCTTAAAACCAAAAACTTGGAAAAGGCACCGCGTTGGGACGCCGATGTAGCAAAATACTGGGGTGTGTAGGAGGAGAGAGGTATAAGAAGAGTGGTCTATATATATGGGATAAAATAGATAACCAATTAAGTAAAGAAGTATGAAAAAAAATATTGAACGGAATGTGGCTAGGCTAGCAATGTAGGCAAGAGAATGACCACTAGAAACTCAAGGATGGATACGGCCAATTTGCATGCCTTTTAAAGACAGTAAATCAGGAAAATATGTATGATGGATAGAAAAGAAGATAAGAAAAATGAATAGATATAATGAAAATTAACAAAGAAAACAAATTGAGGGCGCCAGAAGAGGGATACTACTCTAAAAAGAGTAACGGTCACTCTTCCAGGTATCGTATACTGCTAATATTAATTAAAGTTGATGTAATAAACAAAAATGCTGTAAATGTAAAAAGGTAAGGAAATATTAATAAAAAATTATATGCAAAACAAATTCAAGTTTATTAAATATAACTTCTTAGATTTTGACAATCTCTAAGTTACCAAAAAGTATATGAAAATTTCACAATATAATATAACGGAAATGTTGAAAACTACTATAACAAAAAGTTGAAAACTACACAGAATAACTCTGATATAGATTGTACAACCTACATCTAGGTTAAAAAACAACCTTAAACAAAATAATGCTAACGTTGGAAGAACGTATAGCCAAGTAAATATATCATACTAACCTACAATATGACCAACAATATTGTTAAACACCTCTAAATTCAAATATAAACAAAGTAACATATAAATGGTAACAAGCTAAGTTAAAACAATTGAAACGGTCTATTATCCTGAAGGGATAATAACCAGAGTTAATAACGCAAGATGAAATATAAAAAAAAATTAGTTAAGTAAACAAATAATGAAATAATTAAAGTTAATAATGAAATAAATGGTTAATACAAAAAAACAATGGAAGATAATCTCTGGGTAGAATTTGAGCTCAAACTTACCGATACCTTACACCAAGGAGAGTTATATTAATTAATATATATATATATATATGTTATAAAAAAAACCTATAACTGGTGAAACAAGAAATATATATATATATATATATATATATATATATATATATATATATATATATATATATAGTTCTGAAGCAAAAACCAACTGTCCTCCTAGGTGAAACAGTTGTCTGGAAGGATACTCCCGAATGGCTTCGGTGTCCCAGCGAAGTCCTCCTTGAGGTCCGAAATTAGCACGGAGCTGGTGCTAATTGGCTCAGTTCAGATGGTTACTGTCCTGCCCTACCTCTAGGTGCAGGCTGGAGAAAAAAAATTCGGGTGGAGTAGACAATACCCCCTGGCTTGTCCCAATGACCCTGATTCTTAGAGTTGAAGTGGTACTCTCCCTCGGATGTTCTGAGGGAAGTTTATAATTCCATGGGAGGTGGCTGAAAACAATTCCCCGTTACTTCTAGTCTCAACATTGATAAAAAGAAATCAAAGAAGAAGTGAGGAAAGTTTCTTTCAGCATAAGAAACCGGAGCAAAAAGATAATTATAGTAGATGAAAAAAAAACCCATCCAATCGGATGTAGCGTGACCTTGCTTTACATAGAGTAAAAATATAATGGCCTTGAACAAAATACTATATTAAAATATGAAATAATGAATCTGAATAATAGATATTCATTAAAATATCTGTGGAAATTGTAATAGATGTTAGAGATTTACGAAAAATTCAGAATTTTAATCAGATTCATGCCAGAATGATTGTAAGCGGCCATACTATGCTTGAATTCGTGACCCAAGGTCATTCTGAATACCTTAAGGATGTGGGATGTGGGAACAAAACGTTAGTTTTTATAATATAAAAAAATAATTACCAGATAGCTACTCAATTCCGTGCTAGAAATTTCACTTCAGCCTCCCGAGTTTCCGAAAACACCGTCAATTAAATGGTTACGGTTATACTTAAAACATTTAACTTCTTTAAGTGAAGGAAATTATATGCATTAATTGGATTTTCTTTCGCTAACTACCACCTTTGTACCACTTCAAACTCTCGATCAAAAGTGAATTGTAATTCACAGTTTGTTAACCAAGTTAACCAAGAGCCAGTTTCCACTCCCCCTAATCTCCTGTCATCTCTCTGGTTTGCAATGGTACCAAATTTAGATCAGACTGACAACTTAAATTATTAAAAATACACACTAAATGAGCAAATGAACACTTAAAGTTAGGCAACCCATAGTACATCTCTGAAATGGCTTTAACATAAATAGTAGTAAAAAAGTAACGACTGTTACAAATCCCCACACGAAAATGGACCGGCTATTTTTAAATGAATATGTAGATCGATAATTGTAATTTTGTCAAAAATCAATTTGTAATCATAAGTAGAAAATAAAAGCTTTAAAAAATTTACATTGTTTTCCTGTAATTTTAAGTCTCAGCTTATCTTTTCCAGCGTTGTGAGACATTCAACGTGAAAATAAAAAAGACATGTTTGCTTAAATAGCATTTATTTTGATTATTACATAAAATCATTTACAACTTTAATTTTATAATAATATAAATATTCTCTTAAAGCATTACTTAACAAAGTGTCTGTGGAAATTTCGCAAAACGCAGTTAAAGCTTCAAGTGGTCCATATAAACTGCTTCTGCTGCAAAAGTTTGATTGTATCAAATCGATAACATTTCTATAATAAGCATGAAAGTGTAAATTATCCAATAACGATACACGATGACACACCAGACTGCTGTTTACTTCTAGGATTTGGTTGACATCACTTTCATCTAGATAGTATTCCAGACCATGCTTTTCAATAACAAGAAACTTGGTTGAATCATACACTATTTGTTTAATTTTACAATAGTCTCCACACTGAAACTCGATAGTATTGTAATCATCTTGAGAGGTGCTGTTAAAGAAATCGCTAATCTTCTGCTTAAAAACTCCGATTATATCATTCCACTCGAACGTGTTTAAACTAATTCTTGCATTCTTGTTGTGCTGACACAAAATAATGGCTGATGAGAAACGACGAGCTGGAGAAAGGCCAACTTTGATTATACAGTTGTCAAGCGGAAAGGATGCTTCTAGTAAATAATATGGTTCATTGTTGGCTGCTTCTTCGAATTTCGCCAAAACTCTATCTAATTCAGCATCATAATCGATATCATCTGATGGTGAATTAGCAGCTACCACCATATCGTCTGATGAACTATAACCACTATCTTGAGAACTCATATTGATGAACTGGCAGGAACAACTGGGCATGAGCTTGCAGCATTTATGAAATTTATACTTTTTGTCACCCGCCACTCATTTAGTGTATATCTACGCGGTGTATGTAAAAGTAGATCCTAAATGATATCTTTAACGTTAATCCAACTATTATGGCTACTATCGAATCCCAACCATTGAACATACATCTTATTTCCACGTCTGCGCAGTACTTTCTCTACTAAATATATGTATTTATTTTTTGTTTTCTGTAATTCTTCTTCGTAGAATGCTCCTATGATAGGCGCTCCAGTCATATCTTCAATCAAGTATGTTGTGGGATTCGTTATTTTAATTTCAGTAATTTTAAACAGTTCTGTTGTCCAATTCGGTTTATATCCCTTATCGAAAATGTGTTTATTTTTACTAATGCGAACCACGTCACCAACTTTCAATTTTCTTGGACCGGCAATTTTCAAGTGAGTATAATATTTTCGTAAAATTTCATTTTCGTTAGATTTATTAACATCAATAGATCTAAGTCGAATTTTGCTGTGTTTCGTGTTGTTGTACTCTTTTGTAATTTGTGGCAAGATATCAATCCATTTGTAAGTTCCATTAAGACTGAAATACTTGTAAAGTTTTTCCTTCAGTGTTCGAATAACTCGTTCACATATGGCTGCTTTTTTAACACTAAAGGTATTATAGTGATTAATACTATGCTTTTTCATGAGATTTTGAAACTTGGAATTAAAAAATTCTGTGCCTTGGTCTGTTTGTAAATTTTTCGGACATCGTCGAGTATGAGCGAGAATATCCGAAAATGTTCGAGTAATTTCCTCACCTGTTTTCGTCTTTAATGGTCGAGTCCACACAAACTTTAAAAAAACAATCAGTTACAACAAGAATGAGCTTGTAAGATTTATTTTGACTGGCATAAGGCCTCATCTTAGCAAGGTCCATTTGCCACAAATCATCTAATCCTTTAATGATTGTTCGTCGACGAGGATAATTTTTTCGTGCAGGCTTGTGTAGCTCGTTAACTAGTTGTATCTTCTCCTCGGTAAATGCCATGTCTAGCTTCCAACGATTCGATTCTTTGAACTAACGCTAATTCGTTATTCCGTTAGCTTTATTATGTAAGAGGTAATCTTCCATTACATTAAGACGCTCATCTAAATCATGTGAATTAAGATCCGCCGTTTTAATCTTTTTTTCTATTTCCAACGTTTTCATCATAATTTGTGCATTTTGGTTGGCGGCATCTGTAATATTCTTCGTCATTTCTTGTTTAAATATATCAAGATCATTTTTAAATTCATGCATTTGTTTTGATAAATCAGATATTTTCGAAGCAGTCATTTTATTCTCATCAGACAACTCGTTAACTTTTTTACTTAAATTAACTTCTATTTTACTAATGGAGTTTGAGATTTTTTGTTCGAGTTGAGTATCTTTTTGAATTCTATTTTTTTGTATCAAATTAATCTCTTTTCTTAGAAAAGTTTTCGCACGAACAATGCTGTCATCTACATATTTCTTATTGGAAAGATGATTACCTGCTACAGGAGGATCTCGTGTAATGTCTTTATGTACTTCATGTATCTGGTTTTGTAAATCCAAAATGGATCGCTTTAAGCCTTCACTTAGCTTTTTAACAACTTGTTCATTAGAACGGTAATGATGACGACCAAACTTGTCAACACTCATGTTAGAAATGATGTTTCAATAATCCAAACATTAATATATAATATCTGCTTTACGTAATTCGTTGATAATGGCAACAATTTCGTTATTGTGGGATGTGTTTCCTGCTTCTTGGGAAGTAACCTGAGTCTGTCGCATAGTTCGTTTGGATCATCCCAATATACATATTCAATAGGATTATCGTTGTAGATCAAATGAGAATTATCGACGAGCCCTGACCCTTTGGAGCTAGATGGTGAAGATAACGATGTTCGAGGAGACGTTGTCATCGATGATGAACGAGTCGTTTTTGCTAAACGAACAAGACCTTCGAAAGGTTGTCTCTTTAATGGAGTAGATCGAGTTTTCGGTGGCGATTTCTTTGTTGTTTCATCGGTAGGTTTAAATAGCGGTTTGATAATATGATGATATTTTTTCCCAGTTGCACCTTTAAGACGACCTTTGGAATCCAGATGAACTTCTGTACTATTTAATAAACTTTTATAGTGCTTTAAATCTGTATCACTATAATCTTCAGGGTTATCATAGAAAATTAGTTGGTATAGACCTGGCGTTCCCGGCACCCATCCTCCTTCCCCACTACCATCACTGATGACTTGTATATGTATACTACCTTTGTTTTTGTTAAAGTTTATTCGTCGTTTACCCAACATCCAGCCAATTTCATCATTGTAAATAGGTCCGTAGTTTTTATCAATTTTATTATCTTTCATCCAAAATTGTTTTATATACTTATGGCTCATTGGAGGATATTGCTCGATATATTCATCAATAGCCTCTTTCGAAACATTATTAGGATCAAATATGTCATGTTTGTTAACTTGATCGATTGATACTGCATCGGAAAATACATCGTCATCTCCGGCTTCTTTTTTTATCTCATCCTCTGTTTTCACCTCTTCTTTTTTAACGTGTCTAAGCTTGTTATTAATAGCATGATGCAACGTTTTTGACGATTGCGCAATATCTGTTAGAGGTTTAGCTATGGGCTTAAAGAGTTTATTTAGCGACTCATCTTGTTCTGTTTTACCTAACTTTAATGCCAAATACTTTTTTCGAATGACACGAGCTAGTTCGGCAACTTTACGCGTGCGCGCAGCTACCTCTTTGTCTGACATATTGTTATACAATGCGTGTTTTTCGATCATACCTACAGTTTTATAAACTTGTCGAAACCTTTACGATATCGTCCGTTAGAAATATCGAAATCCTAAACAATGACGAATGTACCGTATTTGTCCTTCCAACATTCGGAACAAAATTGTTTAAATTGCTCAAATGTCATATCAGGTGATACGTGGTCATCAAAGACGTGTTTCAAATTGAGCTCATCTTGCTTAAACAATACAATAAGATTCGCATTATCACGTAAAAGTTGTTTGCCTGCTCGACTGTATGATTGACATAGGTATGCACAATCAATGTCTTTATGTCTACCCATACAGTAATATTCACGTATTGTTTGTTGTGGATCTGTTGATACGTCATCAAATATGAATATTGAGTTTGGTTTAGCTTTACTTAGGCTTATAACATCATCATTATCTTTAAATGGAAAATAACCTAATTCTTTCACAGACTCCAACACTTCCTTCAAAAATTGATACTTGGGCTGAAACAACGACTTTGAATAAACGTAAACATTTTTGAATTTAGCGCCATTCAGGTCAAAAAGTAATGCCAACATAACATTAGTTTTTCCACATCCGCTTGGACCACATATGACAGCACGAAATGAATGTGGTAGCAATGCACCATGTTTGCTGGTTCTTGTCACGTTGTCGACAAAATCCAAGTTTTCCACTGCTAGTGTCTTGTCTTGTTGAATGACCTTCATCTTGTGATTGAGATATATTTTGTACACATGGTTATATAAAGACATTTTGCAAAAAGCGATTCATTTCAATGTTGGTCGTTCAAGGTGAAGGAGTGTTGAATTCTCTGATCAATAGTCTACCGTTTGAATTGCATGCTCCTGGTTACCAATATCTAGGACCTGGAACTAAATTACAGAAACGTCTAGCTCGTGGAGATCCAGAGATAGATCCGTTAGATCGAGCTGCGAGAGATCACGATTTCGCATATTCCCAAAGTAATTCATTGAAAGATCGACATAAAGCAGATTGGGTGTTGGAAAATAAAGCGTGGGAACGAGTTAAAGCAAAAGACGCATCTTTGGGTGAAAAAACCGCTGCCTGGTTAACTACTACAGCAATGAAAGCTAAACGAAAACTGGGTATGGGTATGAAACGTGGTAAAGGTGTTGGTTCATTTAAGCGACATGTGTTACAGCCAATTATCAAAACATTGAAATGTGCTCCTCCGTCACCAAATCTGCGTAAATCCGCTCTACTTGCACTTGCAGCAGCTAGAACAGCCGTTAAGAATGTAGGTGGGAAGAAAAATGTACGTGTTCCAAGAATTATTCCATTTGAACCAAAATCTGGTGGGATTTTACCTTTAGTCCCAATCTTTGCAGGCCTATCAGCTCTCGGAAGCCTCGCTGGGGGCGCAAGCGCAATAGCGAAAACTGTTATCGATTCAAAGAATGCTCAAAAGAAACTAGAAAAAAATAAACGTCACAACAATGCAATGGAACATCTAGGCAAAGGATTATACCTGCGAAAAAACGCTAAAGGTGGCTTTGGATTATATTTAAGGAAATATTATATTTGGATTTTAAGGAAACGATATAGATGGGTTTAATTATAAAACAAAGCTCTACGCATCAATATCCATTAGTCTCACGCAAATCTTACAAGCGACGTGGCGTGTCTGCTGTCAATAAAGCCTTTCTTGTTTCCATTGGATTACAGCTAAAAGATGTCAAAACGTCAATACATTCGACGACAGGTTCAGGAACCTCAACCACCTATTTAGATCTGTACCAGAAACCTCAGTTCGACGATACTATTAGAAAAGAAGAATTTCGTACATATACACCTTACATCAAGTCATTTAAGAATAGCGACGTTGTCGAGTTTATCATAAATCAATCAGATGCATTTTTTGCCATACACGAAACACTTTAGGAAATTAAAGGAAGTATAAAGAAAGTGGGTACTGGAACTGTTTCTCTTGCACCGAATGCTGGAGCCTTCTTGTTTGATACATGTACATACATCCAAAGTTCACACGACATGGAAATAGTTCGAGATCCTGGTGTAGTTAGCACTATTCGCAGTTTGTTGTGTTACACTCCTGAAGATTCCAAGTATCTCAGTACTGCAGGATGGAACTATCCCAATAATCCACATTTATCGGGAGACAGCTTTAGTTTACTGATTCCGATAAAACATATTTTCAACATTTTCAACGATTACAATAAATTAACCTATGGTCGTCAAGTGTTTCGATTTGTTCGAGCACGTAATGATAGAGACTGTATTTTAGTGGAAGAACCTAATGCCACAACAACAACAACAGTGTCTTTAACTGTTACCAGCATGGAACTGAAGGTCAAACATGTCTTTCCGAATGACGATGTGAAAATTGACCTAATGACTCCGATTAAGAATAATACGCCGATAACTATACCTTTCCGTAAATGGGAACTTAATGAACTACCTTCACTTACGGCTGGATCCCGACGTGAGATATGGAGTGTAAAGACAACTTCAGCTGTTGAACGTCCACGCTATGTCATTGTAGCTTTTCAAACTTCTAAACGAGATGACATTCACACCAATCCAACGTTATTCGATAACATTAAGGTGTCCAGCGTACGAGTGGTTATTAATGGTGAATACTGGCCTAACGAGAGAATGCAATTGGATTTTGCGAAAATGATTATGCTATAGCTCACTACAACTATACCCAATTCTTTCCCAGTTATACTCATTCGTCAACAAAACATCCAATCTTGGATTATAATGCTTTTAAAAAATATGCTTTGTTTACTTTCGACTGCTCCAAACAGGATGATACGTCATTTAGATCGGGAACCGTTGATATTAAGTTGGAAATCGAAGCAGATGAAGGTTTTCCTGCAGGCACTCGAGCGTACTGTTTAATTGTCCACGACAGTCTACTCGAATACTTTCCTCTAACTGAAGTTATCAAAAATATCATTTAACTTGACTTATTCAATCATATCCAATTCAGTATACTATCAGCCATCATGAGGATCGCATTAGTTGACATTCAAGGATTCACCGTAGATGGGTGGTTTGTTCCCAAAGAACTCAGCATTGAAAATGGCTTTAAACATTGTCATTATATATTTAAACCTCCACAACCGTTTGCTACATTAAGTAATCAAGATAAGAAGACTGCTGTGTACTTGGAGAAAAACGTGCATGGTCTTTGGTATTCTAATGGAGATGTTAAATATTAAAAAATAAATAAAATACTGGAATCTAAGTTGTTTTATGCAGCTTTCCCATAATTATTGATGTTTGCAAGTTTGATGATTCTCCATACTCCACTGGAGGCTTTGCTCCACATGAATACAACTGCCACGCTACTGGACTATTTTCGTGCTCCTCGATAAATGTAGATCACCTCCGTCAATGGTTGTGTAACAAAATATTACCTATATAAATTGGATTTTTTAAAATAAAAGATTAAAAGTTTTATTTTAGTTTTATTTTAACAGTTTTACATATTTATTTTAATGCAAGATGATTCGCATTTACGATTTACAAGAAATTTTTTAATGATATTAATCGCTATAAAGGCATTTATTACGAATATAATACTTAAGAGTAAAATCGATAAACCATATTGATCGATGTCATCATTATTAGTTTTGTACCATTTTGAATTACTTTCGGTGTTATTTGGGATATTAGCCTGATCTTGTAGAATGCTCCTCCTGATTTTGGTATCTCTTTGAAAAATACTGGAAGCTGTCCATAATTCGCCACTTCATGATCCATTAGAGTCCATTTAGTTCGATTACAATCAGTTTTTTCATCATTAAAACATATCGCCTGGTTCTTAACGTTGTTTGGAACGTTTGTATAAAGGACATTGTTAACAATAGCTGTGAGGATGATGAATGAGGTTGTTAGTGGAGGCATCTTGTCGGTTGAATTCTTTTTAACGGGTATTGTGTTGTTTTTGGTAACTTTCTTTCTGACAAATTAAACTCTGCAAATCGTTTTTCAATTGCAGTTCTATCTTCGTACCACTGTATATCGGCTTTTAACTTTTGTATTTTTTCGTACAACTCTTCTAATCTACACCGTATGGAAGTCATCGATGAAATAAATGACTTTCGCTCCAAAAGCCAATATAAATCATATTCTTAATCACCCCCACTACCCTGGTATAATAAATAGAAATAAATGTTTTAATCCTTTATTCAAAAATACTGTTATTTAATTCACTAATTGTATCTTCCTTATAATAATACAAATATTCCCTTAATGCTAAACTTACAATACTAGTATCACAAGAAGCCTCACAAAATGAATATAAAATGTCTATTGGTTGTAAATCGTTTTTGAATGAAGTAGCAATTTTTAACGCATTACAATAGTAATCTAAAAATCTCAGTCCTTCGAGAAAACGAATGCGTGGTAAAATTAACTTTTCGTTTCCTTCAATAAGATTTTTAACATCTTTTTTAAATATCTGCAAAGTAACACCAAGTTTCTTAACATTGAGCCATTTAAGTTGATCTGTCGCTTGAGTTTCAATTGCTAAAAATTCACAACATTCTGGAGGTTCATCTTCACAATAGCATTGTAGAGGCATCAGGAAAAACTGATTATATTTACGATTAAGTTCATCGATGAATTGGATCCAATCACATATACCGAACGATATCTCATTATTCTCGCTGCTTAATTTAACACCCGGCTCAAATGATCGAGCTGAACTTAATCCAACTAATACTTTTAAATGCTCAAAATTATACAAAGTATTAAGCAGCATCATTTCACTTTTGGCTCTTACTTCCACACTGTTCATGTTGTAATGACTACGTTTTACGAAATAAAGCTGTGAACATGAAAACTTTTAATTATATCTTCTTACCTCTCCACAACTGCCTCTCCCACGCTAAAACTATGTTGCGCAATATTTCGTAAGACTATTCATTTATGCATCACATGCCGGGCTTAATTATTAAATAGAACGGAATGTGCACCTGTTTCCTGCCTCCATGCGAATATATTTTATCTTACATTAACTAGAATTGGAATGTGCACGTGTTTTCCGGCTATATATCGTGATCGCGTGAGAAATTTTTAATAGCCGGCGTATCCGATGATGTCATTATTCTCAGTAGCAAGATCTATTTTATAAAGATTTCAACTGATCATGTAAAGTATAAATTGACAAATAAACGAATTTTTGTTATTATGGTAATCGATAAAATATATACGAGGTAACTCGTAAAATATAAATTGAAAAAATTTAGAAGTTTTACGCTAATGGTTGTAGGTTTTAATTAAAAAAAATACGAGGAAAAATTGCTCTCTTTGTCTGTCATTCGTCTTCTTCTCTTTGTCAATTAATAGAACGCAGTCACCGACCAGCGATTGAACATCGTTCTCATTGGTTACGTTGACGTGTAGCTTCGTTATTATTGGGAAGGGCGTCTTTTCGGGGGGAATGGGGGGACTGGGGGCGTCTTTTCGGGGGGAATGGGGGACTGGGGGCGTCTTTTCGTTAATATTGTGGTACGACTCCCCCATTAGTCGATGCACGTCTTTCTCATTGGACGTTGATGCACACCATTGGCCTCCAACGTCATGAGGATGCCCACCATTGGCCGAGGATACGTTTCTGTGGCATCATTGGTCGAGGAAAACGTTCTAACGTCACGAGGAGGGCGTTACTACGTCACCATTGGTTCCTCATCGCTATACCGCCATTTCTATGATGTTTATTCAAATTCTAAGCTGTCATTGGTCGCTGGGGGTGTTGCTATTCCCACGAGGAGGGCGTTACTATGCCACCATTGGCCTGCTATTCCCACCACTGACGCTGCTATGCTGTCATTGGTCGACGACACGTTCCGACGTCACGAGGAGGGCGTTACTATGTCACCATTGGCCTGCTATTCCCACCACTGACGCTGCTATGCTGTCATTGGTCGACGATACGTTCCGACGTCACGAGGAGGGCGTTACTATGTCACCATTGGTCCCTCATCGCTATACCGCCATTTCTATGATGTTTATTCAAATTCTGAGCTGTCATTGGTCGCTGGGGGTGTTGCTATTCCCACCAGTGACGCTGCTATGCTGCCATTGGTCGACGACACGTACCGACGTCACGAGGACGTCCACCATTGGTCAGCAAGACATGGGGGGACGTTCCTACGCCACCATTGGCCGAGGGGCGTGGTCTAGAGACACGAGGTACGTTCCTACGTCACCATTGGTCGAGGGGCGTGGCCTCGAGACCCTAGGCACGTTCCTACGTCATGAGGAGGGCGTGGCCTTGACCCATGAGAATACGTACGCTTGACGATCGACGTGTGACGTCACTTCCGCTCTGAAAGGAACACTATCTATCTACTCAAGGGGGATTGGGGCACTTACAAAAAAATGAAACAAAGAGGTTACTTACGTAAATCTCCTGGACAAATAGGCAAATAAAGACAAGAAGAAATACCTCTAGCTATTTAAAATAGGACGCCGCTTCGAGAAAACTTCCTGCTGGAGGAAAGAAAGGTTCTTTCTTCCTAAAATAAATAAACACAAACAGGGGTTAGGAGATTTTTCTAAACTAAAATAAATAAAATGGTTGGAGAAATAAATTAAACATTTATTTTTGTCTCTAACTAACAGTTATCAAAAATACAGATTGCACAAATGGCATATTAAATAACAATAACAAAATTAACAAAAACTTACGTGCTTATCTGTTTACAAAGGAGATTGCTACAAAAATTTTCGAAATGGTTCCTAGGATATTTATTATTATGGCCAAATTAGATTATTAAAAATTAAAGATATCCTTGTTTATGAAAATATCTTAAAATTTAAACTTATATATGAAATATCTTTTCTATATAATAATCAAATTAAAATTGTTTTACAACAGCAGATTTAAGCCAAAATGTCATATGTCAACATAACATTGTAAGACAGAATAAATTATGACATTTTGTTGGCCACGCCTCTTACACAATATAAAGCTTTAAATATTACAAATTCTTTTATTTTTATAAAAGCAATTATCAAATTATCAAAAATAATGTCTATTTAATTTGGAAAAATTAATATGTTAATTGTTACCTTAATTCACAAACTTTGCCAATTAACCTTGAAAAACTTGCCACTATCTCTGGAATTGGAGCTGCAAGGACAAAATTCTCAACTGAAACAAAAAGGTAACCATTTCCATACTCAGGAACGAAGATCTGACGTAGATGGGGTTGGATCAAACAGGCAAACGATAACAAAGCTGGTGGGACATCCTATATAATCATTTTCAAAATTTCATCAGTTCCGGTGTACTGCACAAATCTTATGGTTGATACTTTGTTCTAAACTGCCATTATGCAAAGAGTATTATCCAACCTTTCACCGATCTTAAGACATAACACAAAAAAAATGAATCGACTCCTGATTCAAAATCGCCCAAACATCTTTCTAGTCTGAAATCTCTTGCTTGACTCTCTACCTGCCTTCAATTCCCCTCGGCTGACTACCTCTGCCACCCTTTTCAAATCTAACCTGTTCTCACAACAAGATTTCTTGACAAACAGGGGACTTAGCCTTGAATCAAAACAACTCTTTTAAATTCGTCGAAATAACATGTATTATATTGATTATTTTAACTTCGTAACTCGATTTTTTCTTTGGGGGATTTGAATGTAAATAAAGATAAACAGATTTATGTATTTAGTCCAGGAGTTATTAGAAAATTTTTTAATATATAAATATTTCGTAGTTAAAAAAATTTAAAACGCTACAAAATTATTGAAAATTTTTATACAGAAAGAGGACAGTTATATGACAATGAATGAAAGTACTTGTTCTATTTTGTGGGTGAGCAATTTCTTTGACTTGTAATTATTAACTTTTGAATAAAATCATTTAATTTTCTGCTAGGCAGAGAATTGTGATGTCAAATGTTAAAATAATAAATTAAAACACAATTAGGGACAAACAGAACACAATTAACAGGATAAAACAAACATAAAACTTTAAAAAAGGGGGCTTATAGACCCTACATTACTTGCTAGGAGAGGAATTGGTTTTTTTGTTGTCTACTAGTATTTTTGTATAAAATAAGAAACAGAGATACAGCTAACAGCTCCCTCCCCCTCCCTCCAGCTCCCGCGAGTTTCAAAGCCGGCCGATTTTTAAGAACACATTTTGAAGCTTTGTAGATGATTTCATTAAAGAGCAATATTTTTATAATTTGATACGTTAAAACTATAAAGTATATTCTTTCAAATATCGCTAATTAGATTAGATTAGATTTCTTAATTGTTATAAACAAAGCTGCTATGAATTAAATAAAAAAAAGAGGCTAACTTTGCCCCAAATTTATTTTAGGACAATGTTTTTATTTGTGAAAAAATTCAGGCTTTTTAAATATAAAAAAAAATCTTACAGGCAATGGTTAATAAGTTATTATAATTGTTTATAAGCAAAAATCGACATAATTTTGCAAAATTATTTTGTAATATTTAAAATTAATTTTCCTGATTTTTTTTATTGTGAATAATATAACAAGTTTTCTTCTTCCAGAAACTACCCTTACAATTACTAAACCTATATAGATTTCTGACTTATATTGTTGCAAAACAAAATAATTTGAGATAAACAAATAAAATAACTTTTAAACTATTTGACCAATCACTTTGAAATTTTGACTTGTGAAGTTAACTTGTGTGCATTTGGGGTGGTACAAGACTTATCACACTTTCTTAGTTAACTTTACCGTTCAAATCGCTCTTTTTAAAGGGACAAGGTTTATTTATGTAAACTGAACACGTAAAGTACAGTCAGTAAGCTATTACTTATAAAAATGGTAAATTCATGGTGGTAAATACGAGTATCGTCTTGATAAAAATACAGGAATAGTGGTTTGCCGCTGGCATGATAATAATATCGTTTCTATTGCTTCCTGGAAAACTCAATTTGGACCGAAAATGACTCGCCGATGGAAATTTTCAATTTGTTTTTTGATGATGAAGTCATCAATTTGGTTACCGAATACACTAACATCTACGCAGGACAAAGAAATCTTTTGAACGACATTACTCAAAATGAGATTCGATGTTTTATAGGCGTTCTTGTATTGAGTGGTTATGTGGTTGTGCCGAAAAGGTACATGTACTGGAAAAATCGTGACGATTCGCACAACGCAATGGTGGTAGCTGCTATATCCAGGGATAGATTTTCCCACATAGTGAAAGTTTTGCATGTTTGCAATAACTTGTCATTAGATAAATTTGATAGATTTGCCAAGATGCGACCCCTGTTCGACGTAATAAACAAAAAATTTATACAATTTTCCCCTTTAGAACAACATCACAGCATAGATGAGGCAATGGTTCCGTATTTTGGTCGCCATTAGACAAAACAATTCATCAGGGGAGAACCAATCCGTGGGGGGTACAAAATGTGGGTAGGAGCCCTTCGTCTGGGATACATAGTTTGGTTTTCTCCTTACCAAGGTAACTCCACTACAATACCTTAACAATATAAAGTCCTTGGATTGGGTGCATCAGTAGTTCTATCCTATGCAGACAGATTGAATGAAGTATGGCCTCAAAGGCGATTCCATCTTATTTTTGATAATTATTTTACTTCTATTCATTTACTGCATGAGCTAAAACAAAGAGGCATATTTGGTACAGGCACTGTAAGGGAAAATCGCACCATGAAATGCCCTTTACCCTGTTCATCTATTATGAAAAAAACTGAACGTGGTAAATACGAGTATCGTCTAGATAAAAATACAGGAATAGTGGTTTGCCGCTGGCATGATAATAATATCGTTTCTATTGCTTCCAATTTTGTACCAGTAATGCCTTGCTTCTCTGTAAAGAGATTTTCACAAGCAGAGAAAAAACATATTCAAGTTCCTCAACCAAATATTGTTAGAATATACAATAACTTCATGAGTGGCGTTGATCGCAGTGACCAGAACATCAGTTTATATCGAGCGTCCATAAGAGGAAAGAAATGGTATTTTCCCCTTTTTGCTCATTGCGTTGATATGGCTATTCAAAATGCGTGGCAGATTCACAAAACTCAAGACGGTAAACTGGATCAACTTGACTTTTGAAGATCTATTGCAACTAATATTTTGGAAACTTTTAAAAAAGAAACAAAACGCGGACCTTCTAAACGGAATTCGAATTCGGTAGCCAATTCAAGATATGACGGTATTAACCACTTGGTTCTTTATCAAGAAAAGCAATCGCGATGTGGATATTGTCACAAAAAAGTCCAGTTTTTGTGTGAAAAGTGCAAAATACCTTTACATCCAAAATTTTGTTTTAAAACCTTTCATTCTTTGTAAATTGATACTAATAAAATATATATGATATCTGGTACCGTATATTACTACCGTCCTTTTAAAAGAACATGTCAAAACTTGACAGGTATCGTCCTAAAAAAATACATGATTGTGTTTTTTGGTTCCATATGCTATAATTTCCATGAAAATTCGAAATTAATTCAAAATGTTAACAATAAAAGTTTCAGTAATATCTGGGTTAAAGAACTTAGATTAAAATTGGTATGAAACGAAGCGGGGTATAAGTAACGAGGATAAGAATACTATATCATACGTAGAGAAAAAACTGCATGGAATTCGGTACTCTGATGGAGAAGTTGAACTATCCAAAATAAATGAAATACTAGAAACCAAGTTGTTGTATGCAGCTCACTGTATCTACATTCGAGGGGAACAAAAAGCAGAACATTTGGATAAGAAACGTAACATTTTTGGGGTTTTTCCCATTATTAATGATGTTTGCAAATTTTAATGGTACGCCTCGTGCTACTGGAAACGTTGGTCCTACTGCAAACCCATGTCATGCCACTGGATTATTTTCATGCACCAAAAGAACTGTGGATCGTCTACGTCACTGATTTACCTATACCATTATACCATTGTAATTTTTATATGTATAAATAAATATACTAGAGATTAAACGCTTGTTTTTATTTAAAACATCTTTATTGATCGAGTCTCATATTACATGAAGATTCAAATTTTCTCGTTACAATTTCAAAAATAATTTTTAAAATTAAGTTAAATACAGATGCTAATTATTTTACACATGATTGTAAAGACATTGTCTATTTCATTTTTCATATTCTCACTGGTGTTGTTGTTGCTGGCACCCATGGCGTAGGTTGAATACGTCTTAATGGATATGTAACTGGTGGCAGTTTTCTAAAGTCGTAAATCCAGGTGTCTTGCCGCTGCTGCTGCTTCTGCTGCTGTAAATTCAACTCTTCCGGTTTCCACGTTTTGTTGTTGTTGTTGTCAAAATGCAGGCTATCTAATTGTCTTTTAATTTGTTTTATATCCTCATATGATTTAATGTCTTTATGTAACTGATTAAGTTATTTTGAAATTCCATTACTCTATGTATGTAGTCGATGGGATTCATATTACTACTGAATATGTCCTATGTAGAATGTCACGTGTTATGTTAAGCGACGTCTTGCGTTGACTGGCACATAAACGTCACGTCCTGCGTCGAATGTCACGTCATTTCACGTGACATTTCGCGTTCTGCGTCGACTGTCACATAACTGTAACGTCCTGCGTCGAATGTCACGTCATTTCACTTGACATTTCACGTTCTGCGGAGACTGTCACGTTCTGTTAGGCACTGCACGAAAAAGAAAAAAAATGTTCATATTGAACGTTGACAGAAGCCAAACAGTTGGATTCTGTGTCTACAACGCTTTCATCTGACACCCCATACATCAAAATCAGACCACTAGCAACGAAGATACGTTCTAGCGCCCATTTGGCAATGCGGCCATCTTTGTTTTTTGCCTCAACGTATTTACCGTCTTCTCCCCGTTCCAACGAGCCATCGTATGTCAAGATCAGACCAATAGAAACGAAGATATGATGTAATGCCCTTTCGGCATGCTCCGATGCGCATGGCACATACTGCGTTTAACCAGATTTTTCATCCACTTTCCAACGAGCCCTCGTACGTCATCCTATGTTAAGCCATTTGGCAGTTACGACCGGGGGTTGCGATTTTAAGGTTTGCGATTTAGGGGTTGTGCTCAGATCTGTGTACTATATATACTTGTCGGCACCCAATTTCTTTTGTATGTTTTCTTCAATGTCATGATGTGTGACAATTTCATAACTTTCATCGGGAAAATCAAAATTTTGCAATCGGTTATTTTCATTGTTGTAGTAAAACTTGCGATTTTCAATGTTTGGTATACTGTTGTAGAAATGGAAAAATCGGAGAGCTATTCCATACTTTTTTTTCGGATCCGACACAATTGGTGTGGAAGGTTGAAATCAGAATATAATTGGTGCTACCTACTCTCGACAACTACGTCATGATGACTGATTCAAGGCAATATATTAGTAGGTTTATATATAGTTCAAACAACAATTTTTATTTACATATTTTTTATTTTTTCTAAAGCTAGTTTACACAAATGACATGATGCTTGAGAATCAGGTAGTACGTCCCAGTGGGTCATTCAATCTGGCCTGTTGTAATGTAGGAAGCAGGGAAGTATTATCTGTAAGTTAAATTCTCCTCGATATCATCCAGGCAATTTATGCCATAAATTTAACAATTCTGTAGTTTTAACAGTCCGTATAATATAATCTAGCGGTATGTATTTTAGTTCTTCTTCACTAAATTCTATAAAACATTTTTTGAGAAACAATATGAGCCATAAGCAGTTCCGTACTTTAAGTTAGCTCCATCATATAAAAACTTTAAGCATAAATGCCCGTAGGTTTGATACTGATGGTTATTATAGGAAATGTTGACACGTGCACCCCCCAGATATTTAACAAGTTCTTTGGTCGGCCTCAAATTACCAAATAAATCAAAATACTCTACGTCGTTGTTTATCTTTCTATATGCTACCCAATGTGTTCCGTTATGTGCGGATACATCTAAGTTAACTATTGCGCATTCTTGTTTTTGAGGACCGTCTCTAGACAGAGCGTCATTCATGACAACCCCTCGAAAATGTGGTATTTTAAGTATTTTCGGGCAATGCGCAATATCCAAGTCGTACAGCGGACGATTGGGTGGCTTTATTGGAAGTTTTTTTTTAAATACAAGCCAAATCCACCTCTCGGCTTTTTACGTAGGTACATACTCGACCCGATGTGTTCCATTGCCTTATTATGACGTATATGTACTTTCAATTTATTTTGGGCATTTGGGTCGATTACAGTCTTTGCCACCCCAGCTGCACCCCGCTAAGGCCCCCAAAGCGGAAAGACCCGCAAATAGAGGTATGAGGGGCAGAAAACCTCTGGATTTTAGTGATAGCACTAGTGGAACATCAACTTCTTTTCGACCACCAAGTCTTTTGATTATGGATTTTGCTATTTTTACATTGACGAATGCGTGTACCCTCTGATGATAAAGTATTAGCTGGATCTACCTGGTCTACCTGGCCTTTCGGCATACGACCGTTAGTTATTCGTATAGCCATCAAAGCAGTATATGTTAACCATATTCTTCTCTTCATGGACTTTGCAATTTAGCAACAACATCTCAATTGAAAGAGTAACGCACCATTCTTCCAAGACGAGGACATCATATTTCTGGATTAATTCCTGGATCTCCGCGTGCAAGACGTTTTTGTAGTTTCGTTTCAGCTGTAAAGAACGATACGTATTAATTTCTAAAAGAAAATTGTTCCGCAAAGTTACATACGCCCACAATACTGATAACCACCAGAAATATGAAGCTCAACAGGAAGTTTATTAATTAGAGAGTTCAAGAGACCTTCTCCTTTGAACACCAACATTGAACAGATGCCATGCATGTGGTGATGCATGTGGTGAAATCTTTAATATAATGTAACGCTTTTATACTACACTTGTCACATGATAAGGGTCGCTCAACAAGAAGAGATGCTACCAATTGATAATCTGTAAACATGGTAAATTGCTACCAAACTCATTTAGAGCCATTATTTGCGGTCCAAGTAGGTATGAAAAGATGAATGTCATGCTATCGCTTTTATGAAATCCAAATGGCGTCAAATTCAAAAATGTCTATGTTTATTCGAAATCCCTCTTTTAGGCGAAATACTAACTACTGCAAGATGCAATAGCGCAAATCAAAGGTGTTGGGTATTTTTCATTCAAAGACAATAAAAAAATTATTGGTCCAGGCGAAGCTCAATCAAACTCAATTTTCTTATTTGATGATGTTGCATGTGATTATCAACAGAAGACTCGCGAGTATTATTCCATGTGCAGACATAAAGATATCGATGGCGCTTATTTATGTCAAAAATATTTGAAAATACCGAAGCAGCTAATAAGAGAAAATTGTAACATGATAGTATTATTCGAGCAAGACGAAATATATTTGAAACATATATTTGATGAACACGTATCGCTAGACATCTCATTCGATGAATTTAAAAAAATGTGTTCAGAATGTTGACATGATAGGTATGGTACTTTGGTAATAATGAAAAATTTTACTCTTAACAATGGTCGATATCGCAAAGGATTTAATAAATATATAAAATTGTAAGTTGATAAATAAACTTTGACAAACACAACTGGGACATAGTAATACTACGAAAACATGATTTAAAAGAAAGTAGGTTAAATGGCACGTTAGGCTTATACCAACTTTTATTCTATACCAATCCTAAACAGTATAATGATAAGGATTTACAAGAGTATAAAACATTGTTAATCAATACCAATATTCATCTGGATAACTTAGGGCGCCTTAAAAGTTCCAGCGGAGAAAAATACCATTCTATTATTAAACCTTTATTCAAACCATCTGTTGCAACAACAAAGAGGCATTCGCCATCTGCGACTCGTTCAAAGATAACATCAAAAACAATTCGATCATCGTTATCTACGACCATAGGAACGGGTTTAACTGACTTTCGTTTAACATACAACGCTGCACCTATGGAGTATATTTATTGGGATGACCCAAATGAGTTAGTTGATCTTTTTAAATTCTTGGTGGCTTCGAAAAACGCCGACAACTCATCTCATGACAATGAAATTGTGGTCATCATCAATAAACTAAAAGAAGCTAATATGATAGAGTAACTGGGAATGACATCATTTCCATTATGAGTGTCGACAAATTCGGTCATTATTTTCGTAACAGTAGTAGTAATGCTCAAAAGATGCCACGAGTTACATTTCCACATACTTCTGAAATAAATATTAATGCCGAAAATGTGAAAATTTGCAATGTCAAGGATCCATCAGTCAATGGAAATGCTGCAACGAAAAAATACGTTGATGGACAAATCAATGAGTTGCGTAACCTACACTATCCATTAATTCAAACACATGGTGTGATCTTGCAGCAAAAAACTAATGACATACAGGATTTAGCCATCGGCCTAAACAACGTAAGAAAAGATCTTCATAAAACCACAGTTCCACTTCTCTAGCAAAAGTTACAAAAAATAATCAAAGATGATCTAAATACACTAAAAAAGGATACGGAGAACAATATACATGAGTTGTTGCAACAAAACACTAATGATATACAGGATTTAGTGATCGGTCTAAACGACGTAAGAAAAGAACTCCATAAAACCACAGTTCCACATTTAGTCATCGGACTAAATTAAGTAAGAGAAGAGCTTCATAAAAGTATAGTTCCACTTCTCGAGCAAAAATTGAAAAAATAATCAAAGATAATTTGAATACTCTAAATAAGGATACGGATAAAAGCATAAAAAATGCTGCTCAAACAATTGCAAATCATACGATGCACCATATGAATATGGAAAAGAGGATAAAACAGGTTGAACAATCATTACAGGGCATTGTAGGCAACATTTATTCATGGAATATAGATAATCTCCTAAAATAATTTGAAAGTCGTATATAAAAATGTCTAAATACAAGAAGGAAGTGGTATATGAGTTGCATAAACCAGCACGAAAAAACTATTCTCGTCGGCGAACAATAATTAAAGAAATCGATGACGTGTGGCAAATGGATTTGGCCGAAATGCGTTTTAATGCACACCAAAATAAAAATTATAAACTAATACTAGTTGTAATTGATTGTTTTTCAAAGTTTGTTTGGACACGCCCTCTAAAGACCAAGACCAAAACCTACAATCCGATCAGGGAACCGAATTTTACAACAAAAAAATTTCAAAATTTCATGAAGAAGACGAAATTAATCATTAGAGCCACTACACGATTAAAAAGGCTGCTATTTGTGAACGAGTTATTAGAACGTTATAAGCAAAGTTGTACAAGTATTTTAAATTATGTGGATCATACAAATGGTTAGAGGTCTACCCATAATTACCAAGGAATACAACAATACAAAACACAGTAAAATAGGATATAAACCGTATAAGGTTAAAAAATTCAACGAAAAAACCATTTTAAACAAAAGTTATACTAAAAAGAGGCAAAAAGAAATAAATTAGACAATCAATTGATCACAATCAATTGATTGTGAGTAAGTCTAATTTATTTCTTTTTACCTCTTTTCAAAATGGAGTCACACAACACATTCATGATTTGAAAAGTTATACTAATTTAAAGATCCCAACCCCACATGCTTATTATTGAAATTTTGCCTAAAATTCTTAAAATGTCCTATGCTAGTTTGCAATTTTCTAACTGTTCTAATGGATAGCTTCTTGTTTTTAATTACTTCATTATATCTCCAAATTAGATTATTTAACCGTCTTGTCCAAACTTTACGATCTCTTTCAGTAAATTTATCAAAAATTATTTTTTATTACGAAGTTTTTTAATAATGTAAAGCAAATCATTAGACTGTTTAATCACTTGTTTATGTTGCATGGCTACTCACACAAAAGAAAAATAAGCAAAAATCACTCACTTCTCTAATCTAGTTTTCTACTATCTTAAAAGAACTGCCTGGTTTTCGGTTGGCTCCAACAGCTACTGTTCCTTAAAAGGCTAGAGAGTATTTTTTGTCAACCAAGTACTGCAAATATGGGTTATGATCTTTTGTACACGTTCCGCTAGAAAAACTATGTTTTCCGCCAATTTCCATAGTATCGACTTTCCAAACTTGGAGGTTACCTCCCATGCATTTATTATTTTCTTCGGTTCGTTTATTGGTAGTTGATTCAATTTTATTGCAGGTTTTTGCTCTGCAATAGAAGAAACTGCGTTTAGTTGTGTTAGATCCATCTAAAATAACAAGAAAACTTGCTATAAACACACACACACACACACACACACACACACACACACACACACACATACACACACACCTATAAATAATCAGCTAGAAAAGCTAAAACAATTTTTAAAGAAGTAAGACAAAAGACATCGCTATAAATTACTAAAACTGCTATTAAAATATGATTTTTCTAAATATAGGAAATTAAAAAAACAATTGGGAAAAGAAAAAACAATAATCCACAATAATTAAAACAAAAATTGCTATGTACAGAACTATTTTACTATTTTTTCCAATAAATAATCCAGAGAACAGAACTAGCAGAGAACTAGTAAGAAAAAACAGATACAATAAATAACAAACAATTGTGAGGCAAAATTGAGAAGAGAGAGAGAGAGAGAGAAATGGAACAGAGTAATCCCCAATAATTTACACAGAATAGAAGGAAAATTTTTGAACGAATCATTTTTTAAAAATACATGGATAAACAGAAACGCAAGTACATAATAAATACATAAAAAATATTTAAAACATGAAAAACAAAAATCGCTTACCTTGATTCAATATTTTTTCACTAAAACCACTGTGAACTAACTGCAGAAAGTTTCAGATGCTTAATATGGTGTATTGTCGTTTGCTTCTATATTTATAGACGTAATCCCATGCGGCACGAACGTGATCGCATGTCAAGGTTTTGTTTTTTGCAAAGTTTCATTATACGATAACAAGGCCTTGTGGTTTTAAAATATGTGATACCATTTGTACAAAATGGTTAATGTTACAATGTTAATGTTAAATGTACAAAAAAATGGTTACGTGTTATCTGTTCCTTACACATGAAGTTTGCTTAACTTTTAAGCTTGTTTTCGTTTTTGAAAAAACTCAAAAAAACTACTTTTTTCCAAGTATAAAGCGGGAAAACCAGACATACAATTTTGTTAATTTTCTTACTAAAATACTAACTTACTACTTAAATAAATACTTATGAATTATTATATATATATATATACATCCCGCTATCGTTTTAAGCTCTTTTCACGTTGCAGTAATTTAGCATCACCAAGAAATGCTATCATTTTCTATTTATAAGTCGTGTATGTCCGTTTAGTGCACCTTTGTAGGCTTGGCACCGTTGTCGATTTTTTAATAATCCGATTTTTTTATAAATTAAATTTTTTACATCAAACCATCATTTTAACATTGGGAGGTAAAATTACTGTATTTGGTATCATTTTAAAGCCAATAGATGTTGCCAGTGTTAATACTTAAATAATATTTGAAAACATAAAAATATCGATCGGTTTTGGGTCAAGTTCAAATGAAGACATTGAAACTACCTGCCAGCCGGCTGGGGTCAACCAACAAGTTTTTTTATATCAATGTTCAGTTGTTATTCAATTTAGATATTTTTTCCCAGAGAATTGTGTAGGGGAATATTTTACATATTATTTGAATTTCCAAGCTGTTTAATCGAAGCTATCAGTGAATAGTTTAAGATAAATATTAGGTTTTTATGGGATTAGGTCAAAAATATTGGTTGTGATTGGGATTAGAATCACATTTTTAATTATTTAATGTTTAACATTCTGATATCCATTTATGAAATCGTTCTCAAAAAATATAGTTAGATACAAAAAAAGTTTATACACATTTTTTGTACAAAATGTGTATAAACATTCTTACATAATTTGTACAATAAACAAGGTTAAATATTGGAAATCGTATCATTAAATATTAGTTAATTATAAATGTAATTTTCATCTCAATATCGACCAATAATTGTGGCTTAATCACATAAAAAAATAATATTTGACTTTGACCATGCCATAAGAAAGTAGTTCACGAAGCTCGCTAAATAGTTTAAAAAAATCTTATACAGAAATTTAAATTCTTAATAGTATGAGGGGTAGCCGACGAAAAATTCGTAAAGACGTACAGTTGATTTTGCTTTGTTTTTTTAAACAATCATAAATGGCAAAAAAATTTTTGCTATAAAACGTTTTGTATACATTCTAAAGAAAAATAATTTAAATAAAAGTTGTAGACCATAAAAAGTTTTCTATGTAGAGAAATACCAAACTTAAATACATAAATAATTGAGATAATTACAAAAAACCATAAACTCTAAGATATTATGTTTGTAGTAATTTATAAATGTTAATAACTTTGTTTTTTGACTAACGACAGGTAATATAGCTACTTGAAATCATGGCAATTGATGAGTTATTAAAGTGTGCTAAATAACAAGCAGATCAAAAAATATTTTACAATTTATTCAATTTGTTTATCACAGAAAGCGATTATTAAAACAATTGTACTTGTCCAAACTGTAATTCAGCAGTGGTCAATCTACGTTTATCTTCACATCTAGCTTTTTTAGATGTAGAAGGCATATTATTTACATCCATTTCTTTATAAATACTATAACTCACTTTTACGGAGGTAATTAACAATAAAAACGTTCCACTGGAAACTATCAACTTACGACTTCCAATACTATAAGGCCACTTGAGGCACAATACGTTTTTACTCAATAATAGTTCCTGTATAAGTAAAATTGTTTTTTAATGTGCTTCATTGAAGCACACTACATATATTTCAGTTTTGCAATCACATTCTTCAGAGTATGTTTTAACTTTTTTAACTTTTCTATCGGCCTTTCTACTAGTCAGGTTTCTTCTTAAAACTTTGTAACATCTTGTACACTTTCTTCTCTTTGTATTATCTACATCGCTTTACCTTACATGGTATTTTTGGGTGTAACTGGTCGTGAGGGTTACAACATTTCTTTATTTGTAAATGCCTTCGCGAACTCCAGTCTGAACTCAAGGATAGGTTGTCGCTTTTTTTATGTTTTCTATTATTTATCAACTAAGCATTGACTACTGCGGTATTAAATATTAATTCCATTGCCACTTTCCGGTACCACTTTAGGATTTTGCAGGCTTTGGTAAGAAGCCACTTGATCACTAAAATCAACACTCTTTTTCACCAAGTTATAATCGAGAATAGTTTGTGGTTTTAGTACTTGTGTATAATTTTTCTCTTCATTTGATTAAACCAAGATACAACTATTATGTTTAAATGTTGCAAGGATTAAAACTGGTCTTTTGTCGACCCATTTTATCATTCGTAAAATCAATAATCGGGTTAAGTTTCATCGAGAGTAACTGGTTGCAACTTTTTTAATCGAGATTTTGGGTTTACATGTTTTTATAGCAAAATATCTGCACATGGATAATTCGTTTCTTGAACAATGATTTCAATTCATCGACCAATATTCTAAAATAAGGTGTTATTACGTCGTCCGGAATATTATAAACTGGTTCTATTTCATAAAGCATTGGAAATATGGTTTACACTCCGTTAAATCCTATCATTTGTACGTCACAATTGGACTAATAGGATTGAAGATACATAAGTAAGGTCCTTTTGCCAGGCTACTCTATTTAATTTTTGTATCTCATTGTATTCTATTAGTTTAATTCTATCATTTGAGGTACGAAACGTCACGATTGGACTAATGGGACCGCAGATACATAACTAAGGCTCTTTTGACAAGCTGATGTATTTTATTTTTCTATCTTATTGTATTCGATTGGTCAAATCCTATCATTTGAGGTACTGTAGGTCACGATTGGGCTACTAAAAATGAAGATACGTAACTAAGGCCCTTTTAACATTTTGCTGTACTTGATTTCTATCTCATTGTATTCTATTAGTTAAATTCTATCATTTGAGGTATCGTACGTCACGATTGGACTAATAGGACCGAAGATACATAACTAAGGCCATTTTGACATGCTACTCCATTTAATTTTTATACCTCATTGTATTTTATTTGTTAAATCCTTTCATTTAAAGGTACTGCACGTCATGATTGGACTAATAGAACTAAAGATACACAACTAAGGCCCTTTTGCCATTGTTCTGCATTTGATTTTTCTATCCCATTGTATTCTTTATATTAAATCCTATCATTAGAGGTACTATACGTCACGATTGGACTAATAGGACCGAAGATACGTGACTACGGTCCTTTTGACATGGCTGTATTAAATTTTTTTATTTTATTGTTTTCAATTCGTTAAAATCCTGTCATTTGAGATACTGTACGTCACGATTGGACTTATAGAAACGAAGATATATAATTAAGGCCTTTTTGACATGCTGCTATATTTGATTTTTCTGTCTTATTGTATTTTATTGATTAAATCCTATCATTTAAGGGGCTGTACGTCGCGACTGGACCAATTGGAGCGAAGATACAATAGGTAGTTGCAATATATCATAACCCGTTACTTTTAACCAAACATGATGCCAGAATGATTTGTGGATGAAAAATATATATATATTCTTAAATTTACTATTTCGTTTTGGGTAATATTATATTCAACAGCGATGCCAAATTTCTGATGCTAAAATGATTGATAATGAAAGTGGGATATACATTTTCATGTATATAATGGCAGCGAGTAAACGGTAAAACCCTGAACTAAATATATATAATATTTTCACTGTACCATCATTTTAGACTCAAACATTTTCTGGAATAAACTTGTATAACTCAGTAAGGGATAAAAAGAGAAAGCGGATATTTTAAAATATCAACACGGTATCAACACTCTAATCAATGAGATGGTTAAAATTTTTGTAACAAGTACAGGAAAAAAGTTATTAAGGTCTTGTAAAGTAGCGTCGATATACAGATGCTACTTTGCAAGACGATGCTAAAGTGATGGTAAAAGCATAATGTATCGATGCGAAAATGATAGTAGGATGTATATATATATATATATATATATATATATATATATATATATAGATATATATATAGATATATATATATATATATATATATATATATATATATATATATATATATATATATATATATATATATATATATATATATATAGATCTAGCGGTTAATGAGGGCTCCGTACAAAAACGGTATTATACTAACTCCAGGCGAATATACACAGTGTATATTATTATCTGGGTAGCGCTTTATGTGGACTCCGACCAACACGTCGGATTAAGTGGACTCCGTAATAGGTTAAAACACTTTTGGGATCCGTATACATTTCTTTGCGTACACAACTAAACCCCACCGATGTTGCCAATAATTTGATTAGTCGTAGATTTTTAAATTTTACAGCAGGTACATTTTGGAACTTTAAATTTATTTAAATATCAATCAATTTAGTCATCGAGAAATTTCACAAATACGTACTTGGTTAATGTAGTTAAATATTTTATGGTGGTAATTTATATTACTTGCTTTAATTATAGATAAACTGAAATTAGTGTCTATTAAAAACTTTGAAAAGGCAGGTGTACATTTTTATGTACTAGTATTTTTTTTAATGCATTGGCACTGAAACATTTATTATATTATAAATGTACGTTCCGATGTTTCGATTGCTACAGTGTATGACTTACAATATTTGTTTCATCAAGCAGTAAAATTTAAATTATAATAATTTATAAATCAATCTTAAAATTATAATTTTTTACTGTCTAATTTAAATATTTCGATTTTTTAATGTAGGGAATTCAATATACTACTATACTTTAGATACACATAAACACATGGATACACTTATGGTAGATACTAACAATCAGCAGTGAATCATTACCCAGATATAATATTTCGGTGTCTTATGGTAACTTAATTTTAGCCAACATATTTATTACAATTACATATAATATGTTCGGCCTTATCGTTTTAATTACTTTGTCGCTTGTGCAAGCTATTATTATTTTCAATGTTAAATCATTGTTTTTTGTATCTTACGTTGTCAGGCATATAATTTTTAATTTAAAAGTACATGTATGTATAATATTTTTTTTTCTGTCACTTGGTTTAAATATAGTACACGTAGATTCTTCTTGCTTATTTATTTTTAATCGTAATACTTATAAAGTATGTAATAACGTACCCGTTGTTGCAAAAATCAACAACGGGTACGAAAGATATCAGGTATTAGGGGTCGTATTTGTCAATCTAAATGCCGCTTACGACATATTAAATTAGAGAACATTTCTCCAAAAATTCTATGACGTCCCCTTAGATAAAAACATCACTTGTTTTATCCACGATCTAGAGTGAATTGCTCTATTTTGTTGATTCGCTTGTATTTATTTTTCATTTTGTTGGTTTTAAGTAAAACATTTTTCGTGTTCTCTTCACTTTGTTGAAGATGTCGCAGACGGGAGAGAGTTTCTTATGAGATCAATATCATTACCATATGCTAGAAGTGCTTGGTACCTTGGGCCATTAATGGATTGCATTTTAAATAGGCGATTTCTATTTTAGTAAGCTGTTCTTTAATTTTTTGAATATTTGAATTGGAAATCTGTATATTATTCGACTGTTTTATAACACAGTGTTTCTTGTGTTATAGAATATAGTGCTGTTTATATAGTGCTGTTTAGTAATAATAAAGTTCAAGCAACAATTCATATATGCAATAACTTGGTACTGATATCACTGCTCCCCGATACCAGGTAGCAGTCCCGAAAACATTAAAACTGCTACACTCATGCTTCCTATTATTCAACGATTAGCCAGTCCAGGACTATACGCCTTATTATGGTACTGATATTGCTGCTGTCCCTTATAAGTAAATAAAATATGCAAGGAAGGTTTTGGCAATTTAATAGGATTTTGTATGTTAGAATATTATTTCTCCGAGAAAGTGAAAAATATCTATTTGCTATACGGATTTAATCTATAGATGAAATATTAGAAAGCTATAGAAGAATGCTATTAGCAGCAAATAATATGGCATATAATATGCTGGAATTAGCAGTAGCATGTACTAATAGTGGCCATACCTAGTACACTGTTAGTACCAATGACGTATAATATATAGACTCGGTGAACGCTTTAAAAAGTGTCCGCAACATGAAATACCTTTGTTATTGTTTATTGTTTTGATACGAAGTTGCACGAAGTTCATGATTTCTTACGAAGCATTACCATAGAATCATGGTACAATGAATACACATGTGTATTCATTGTACCATGCCATAGAATAATCGTAAACATTTTGTGTGTTTACATATTTTATGTGACAAGCAAATTTTATTTTAAATTTTTAAGAGTCATTTACCTACTATTTTAGTAAAATGCCATTTAAGTGTCTTGTCTGTGGTCGCGGAAGTTCGAAGAGCGAAACGTTATCACTTTTCAAGTAAGTTATTTTTTATATGTATGTTTTATAAATATTAGGTTATGTGGCCAGTGGAGGCGTTATAGTTGTTATTTATTTAATAAATAAATAAATTATTATGCATTATACTGAATACTAACAATTTCCATTAGATTTTTTGTTTTTTTTTATTAAAATCATTGCATAGAATTTTTCTTACTAATTTTTTTTTTATAGATTTCCTTTTGGGGAAGAAAAAAAAGAAATTTGGATAAACATATTACAATTAAATAAAAACAAGCTTTCCAGATGGTCACGTATTTGTTGTGATCATTTTGATCCAAATGATCTTATCACGAAATCTGGCTTTGTTCATCTAAAAGAAAATGCAAAACCATTAGCTATACCAAGGTGGGTAATTCTTTTATTAAATTTTTACATTGGTATTTAATATTTATATAAATTTTCTGTTTATTGTTTCTTCTATATTGTGTTCTCTTTGCATACAGGTCTTCTAAAGATGTTAAAGAGGTGGTAGGAACTAAAGCTTGTCCTAGTCCATCAGACAGCCACAATTTAAATTTCGAAACTAAAGAATTTCTTACTGGAAGGTATGTAATAATTCTAAACCAACTGTATACAGGTTAATCATATTTTAAGCTTATTCAAATTCAAATTTATATTTGCAATGTGTTACATTCAAAGTGTATTAAATATTTTTTCAGGCAAATATCCAGCAGCTCAACAACACAAACTGCTAGCAGTGAACGAACTTTGTCTGCCTCAGAAACTGATGAATTCTTGGGCAAGGAAAATATCGAAGGGCGTGCTGCAGATAGAGAATTAGTAGCTAAAAAAATTAACAAGAGGTAAAATTCATTTAATTTTTCGTTTGCATTATTATATCCTTGAATAAGCAATTTTTCTTTCATTAATCATTTTATTTTTAGGAAGCATTATGTGGGGGATTTTTCCATGTCGGACTTGGACTGCTCAAGAAAAAGAAAAAGGTACATGGAATCAGTAGACATGTATATAACAAAAAAAAAATACACAAATTGACACCCTAAGAAAATCTACCAAAAGATGGAAACAACGAGCAACAACATTAAACGCATTGGTGAAATCATTAAAAGAAAAACTGTATGTTACAGAAAATGCTGAATCTGTGTTGTTGGTAAGTTTTCTTTCACATATTCCATAAAGAACAAAATTAAATTAAAAAATTAATGGGAAACTCCCAGTAGTTGGCTGTATACCATTGTTTAAAAAACTTATACAGAAGCAAAACACTTCACATTTGTATGTAGGTATAAAATATTTAATTTAAAACATTTTTAAAAAGTGTCATCAAAATTTACACAGGTGCATAATGTGACGTTTTCAATCTCGTTCAGATCATCCTCAGTGCCTTCTTTTGTAATTGAAGCTAACACTGTGAAGATATAATTCTTCTTGAATTATATTTCCTGTCACCTCAGCCAGTTGGTATTTGTCGTTTTAACTGACAAGAATCACATGTTCAAGTCGAGCAAAGAAGCATGTTGCTCTTTAAGTATTAAATCTTTATCCAATGTCATCCACATATGGTCACATTAGAATTTAAATTTTGAAACATGTAAAACCATATATTGATGTCACAGCTATTTTTTTAGTGTTTTCAATTACAAAATCAGGCACTGAGGATGATCTGAATGAGGTCGAAAACATCATATAATTTACCTGTGTCAATTTTGATACAACACTTTTTAAAAAAGTTTTAAATTAAATGTTTTATACCTACATACAAATGTTAAGTGTTTTACTTCTGTATAAAATTAAATTATTATTATATTTTATTTTTATAATTATTTTTTTATTGTTTTAGGCCTCTTTACCAGAATCAGCCAAAGCATTGTTTCAACGATTTTTAAAGGGTGCCAAATGTGCCAAATATTCTCCAGAATTAAGGTCATTTGCACTGACTTTAAATTTTTATTCAGCAAAAGCCTATGAGTTTGTAAGAAGAGCTTTTAATAATTCATTACCACACCCATCAACCATAACAAAATGGTACCAAACTGTTGATGGTGCACCTGGATTTTCCAAAGAAGCTTTAAATGCTTCGAAAAACAAAGTTGAAGAAGCAGGGAAGCAAAATAAAACACTTGTGTGTAATTTAGTGCTGGATGAAATGTCTATTCGTAAGCAAGTGGAATGGGATGGAAAAAAATTTACTGGCTATGTAGATTTTGGTACAGATATAGAATCTGATAATGTACCAGAAGCAAAAGAGGCACTGGTGTTTATGTTAGTAGCCTTAAATGACAATTTTAAAGTGCCAGTTGCATATTTTTTAATTGACAGTTTTTGTGGATCAGAAAAAGCATCCTTAGTAAATCTTTGTTTAAATTTTATTTATGATTCAGGCATAAAAGTCTATTCATTAACTTTTGATGGTGCTGCCAACAATTTATCAATGGCCAATGCTTTAGGTGCTAAAATATATGCAACAAATATTGAGCCTTTTTTTCTACATCCAATAACTAAGGAGAAAGTTTTTATATTTTTAGATGCGTGCCACATGATTAAGTTGGTTCGTAATTGTATGGGTACATTTGTTTTGAGTAACGTAAAAAATGAAAAAATTGAATGGCAGTATTTAAAAAATCTTGTTGACTTGCAATATGATGAAAAATTACATTCTGCCAATAAATTGAGGTATCGGCATTTGAGATGGGGACAGGAAAAGATGAGGGTAAACTTAGCTGTTCAAACCCTAAGTAAAAGTGTGGCAGACGCTTTGACATATTGTAACAAAGAAAAAAACTTAAGTCAATTTAAAAATTCAGAAGCTACTTCGGAATTTATCATGATTTTTAATAATTTATTTGATATATTTAATAGTATGACATATTATTCTAAATACTCGTTTAAAAATTCTTTAAATAATAATAATGAGAAGGAAACTTTTGAATATTTAAAAATGGCTGAGAGGTATATATGTGATTTAAAATTAAATGATATAAGTATCATATCTTCACAAAGAAAAGTGGGTTTTTTGGGTTTCATTTCAAATATCGCAAGTTTGAAAGGATTATTTAATCTTTTGGTTAAAGAAAAAAAATATTTAAAATATTTACTTTCTTACAAACTGTCGCAAGACCATTTAGAATTATTTTTTGGGGCTGTAAGGGGTAAAGGGGGTTATAACAATAATCCAACTGCCCGACAATTTGAGGCAGCTTTTAAAAGATTGCTTATTCACACAGAAATATCAGGACCTAATACAGGGAATGTTAAAATACAGGGAATGTTAAAAATATAAATAATGTTGGCATTTTAACCGCAACATCTGCACGACCTATTACTAGTTTAGGAAACATAGAAGAAAATTCAGAAGATTTTACACAAAAGACAACAATTTTTTATGAGCATGACTATTTTCAAAAAGATGTTTTAAATTTAAGTGTTTATGTAGAAGATGTAATAATATAAAGTATATATTTCTGGCTTTATAGTTAGAAATTTAAAAAAAATCATTAAATGTACAAAATGCATAATAATATTAGAAAGTGAAGAAACATTTTCAAAATTACAGTTAGTAAAACAATATAAAAATTTAACTAATGCTTCGAATTTAGTTATAAAAATATGCAAGGAGGCAGAGAAAAATTTTAGAATGTATATAAACAAAATTGAAAGTAGTTCAAAAAATTTATTAAATAAATTAATAAACGCCACAATGAATAATTTGCCTCGTGACATCATGGATAGTTTTGGTGATCACATTTATGACAGTGAACTACTCAACAATCATTGCATTCAATTATTAAATTTAATTTTAAAAAAGTATTTCACGCTAAGACTTCATCATGAAGCCAAAAAAAATTAGATGTAGATAGGCAGAATCGTATGAGAAGTTTGCTGACTAAAAGGATACTGTTTAGACATGAATAGAAAAGATCATTCCACACAAGGTAAAATCACTATTGATTTTACCTTGTTTATTTTTATGCCCACCTTATTTAAAGCTCTATTCCGTATCGTTACACTTCTTTGTTGTATCTGTTTTTTTAGGTTTCAGTAACCTATATGTAGTTGATGTATGTAGTTGTAGTTTCTTTTATAACTATTTTTTTACTTTTTACCTTTAATTTATTACTTCCGGAATCTCAAGTTAGTAGGCAAAGAATGTAGAAATGTAGAAATATTTTACTTCGAGTAGGGACTTATTGTTAAAAACAGTTTTATTTGTATTTAAAGACAGACGTGGCAACCGCCCATGCGAAGTTTGTACGTCCGCCTAATTCATAACAGTCGTTGAAAAATGGTATTGTAAATCCGAAAGTCAAACAAAAAACACATGTTATATCCTAGTTGTCAATTCAATTCTACGAAAGTCGATGGTAAAATCCCATAGCGGGAAGTTAATCAACACTGATGATTCCCAGTTAGTAATTCAATTGCATCGGCACTTTGCCGTATAATTTAATACTTTTAAGTATGTTTTCTTCAATGTAAACCCATCTACTATTTTTGTTTTGCGTTTAGTTACGCAAGTACTCCAAAAGTAAGTAATCTAAACCACATTTTTGCATTTGACAGTTATAATTTTACCTTAACGTTTTTCTTAACTGAGTGGAATTACTTGCTTTTTAGCTTCACTGAAGATGGACTGATTAGTCCGAAAACGTTCTGAACTTTATTATAATTCATTTGGATTTTTAATTTAATTTTTTAATTAAATATACCACTTACAACAGAAGTTTTTTACTTCGATGTTCGAGTTTTTAAATTTATTTATTGAATATATGTTTTATTAATTATTTATTTTTAACCACATATAAATACAAACATGTACAACTATAGCTTGTACCATCCCTAATGAACGGGACAAGTAGAATAGTACATTATAAAATGTTAAAAGCGCAAGTAGAATAGTACATTATAAAATGGCAAGAATTTTAAAATTTCGCTTATAATTAAAGCCTGGACAAAAATTTTCAAACTTGCGATATATATTTTAAAATCTAAAAATCCTTTTTATCTCTCAGAATTTAAAATTGAATTACCAGTTATATGTGGTTTTAAATTACTTATAGTGATTGGCTGTTTTTAAAAGTCTTTATTTCTAAAATTATTTAAACACAATGGCTTTTTGTTTCCTAGTTGCAATAGGTTTTATAGGATTTTTTTTATTTCGAAATATGTGTCTCGACTGCTATGTGTCTCAATTGTACATTGACACATGTACTGTCAAATGCAGTTGAAAAATTTTTACTAAATAATTGAGAAGCAAAGTTTAATTTCATTTTTTGTTTATGAAAATGAATATGTTGGCTTCGCAATTTATTAGCTAAATGAAAACGTTCATTCTCTTGCAAGTTGTTTAATTCTTTAAAATATATCCATGCTAAAATGTCATTATTACTATCGACATGATCATACTTCTCACCTATAGTATTCCCAAACAATTTAATCAAATGGATATCAGAATTATTACGATGCTGGACAATGTTGGTATTTGTACAAGGGTGTTTAAATGTAGTTTTTAAGGTATTATGGTTCAAATTACAACCTAACCGTTAACCCATTTTCAAATTCACTGGAGCACCATCAAAAGTTAAACTTACAACCTTAATAACATTAACAAAATTTAGCAAAAAAGCCAGCGCTGTTTTCCTTAATGTTTATACAGTTGATCCTGTGCCAAAATCAATGTATCCGTAACATTTATTTCTTTCGGGAACCCACTCTTGTTGATGGATGTGCATTTCATTCATAATACTACTACATACAAATGGTGCTTCAAAGTTCATAGATTTTAAACGAAGAACATCAAATTCTTTATTGAATCCAGGTTCACCATCAATACTCTGAAACCACCTACTGAGTGTTCTAGTATGAGGAAAGCATTTATTAAAATGTCCTTCTAACATAATTATATGCAGAAGGCGAATAAAAATGGACTGTAAGAGCAAATGCCTTGAATTCTACAAAATATTTTATTGTTAAGCCTTCTTTTTGTTCTTATAATACCGCCTTATAAAAAGTTCAGTTGGTCCACCCATTTTTTCAAGGATGTCTAATGTTTCTTCATGAACAAGATTTAGTAATATAGTTAGTTAGTATAGATAGTTAATAAGTATATCAAAACAACCAATACACTGAAATCTATCCTGTCAAAACCAAACCTAACAAGGTACAAGGGAGATCAAAGAACTGCATTTATAAAATACCCTGTGAATGCAACAATTTCTATGTGGGAGAAATCGCAAGATCACTGTCAGGATAAAGCCGTCTGTATACCAGCATTGATCTGCCATTATGAGATTTGTTTTATTTAAATCCCTTTTGTACCTCCCTATAAAGAGGATGAGGCGTTACATGTAAGCTGCACATCTAATATTACTCCTAGATGTTTTACTAAGATTGATAGAGAATTTTTCCATGTCATGCTACCTACTAAGGATATTTAATGTTCTTTGAAATGTGCTGGATAGAAAATTACCATATTTTCCTCTTACCATAATTACTAGATCATCCCTCTAGGCATGTACTTCTTCCTCCGTGTGCGTCAAGAAGCGACATCAAGTGATCCACCAGGAGTGACCAGAAGAGGGGAGAAAACACTCCCCCTGTGGGCACCCCTTAGCTGTTTTGAACAAAATCTCTCCTAGCACCTCTGTGAGAATCTTCTACTCATTCAACAATATATTTTCCAGCATTGCTTTGATCCAGTTACACACAGTGATAGTGGATCTATTTGACAGGGCATTATTAAATGTGCTTTCTGTATCTTCTCTCCATTATTAATTGAGTGACCGATTTTCTGAAGTACTTCGTCCACTGATGTTTCTGTTGATTTCCTTCTATATATGCATGCTGGTTGCCATTGAGAAAATGATTCCCCAAGTGTCTTTCCTTAATATGCCTATCACGAATTTTTTCTATTGCCTTCAACAAAAATGATGTAAGACTGATCGGCCTGTGCGGTTTAGGCAGGACATTATCTTGTCCTATTTTGTATATGCACTCCACCATTACAGTTATCCATGCCTTTGGTATACAACTTATTTATAACACATTGTATCTTTATATACAACATATTGTGTGTCTTAGAAAATAAATGAAACAGTATTTATTAAGTTGTGTGCATTAATGCCTTAATTAAACTACTAATTATTTTGCAAAATGTTTTATGATTATTTCTTTTGTATGGTTTTTGTTAAAAAATTTATAATCGATTTGATGTTTTTTTGTTTGTATTTAATTCATTACAACAAAATACAAAATTAGAATTCAAAAGTTTGTTGTTTGTTTGCACTCAAGTAACCTATTAATTTCCTTCCTAATTCCCTAATATAAACTTCAAAATTTGCTACATACAAAGAAATTATTGCAACAGTGAAAAACACCAGGAACGGATGAAACATGAATTAAATGAGATATGAATTAATAAAAAATGGAGGAGACGAACTGATGCACCGGAATCTTAAACTAGTAAAAATATAGGGAACTCAAAAAATATACCGATGGAGTGGAGAAAGGGTCATCTAATAAGGATATTAAAAACAGGAGACAGAAAGATATAAGTAACTACAGAGGAATCATGTTACTGAACACCACATAGACCATATACAATATGTTGTCAAGCATATTGGGAAATAGATAAATTACCGAAAATACACTAGAGCAATATCAACCCGGCTTTAGAAAAAGAAATTCACCCATAGATGCCATTCACTTCCTAATACAGCTGATTTAAAAGTGATATAATTTTTCCTTACTATTTATAGACTTCCAGCCATCTTTCGACTCTCTAAATAGACTCCAACTCTTAATGGAAATGCAAAACTGATTAGATTTATATATCAAAATTTCCTTCACACTAAATAATAATTAATAGTCCTTAATACAATTTAAAAAATTAGAATTTTTAATCTTTAGGCAAAACTTCAATATTTCCTATTGGTAAAATGATTAAAATTCAGGTACCTAATGTACTTTACAAACATTATAAAAATAATTTTTTCTCTTATAGACGAGAACAAAAAAAAATTATAAATATTTAATTTTAATTAAAAAAATAATTATTGTCATTAAAATATAAATGAGCACGCCGCTGTTCTGGTAAACATACCTTCAACCTTGAGCGGAGATCTTTCGGACACCCGATTATATAGCATGAATACGGGACCGCTTAGTCTATATATTATACGTCATTGGTTAGTACATGCTTTTAGAAAAGAGAAAGCCAACTTATCCAATTCAAAAGCAGACAAAATCAATTGCAAATATGGATCGTAAGCCAATCCCTTATGTAAAGACTCTAAAGTAATAATTAGTGAAACTCTAAGCCAACAGCATAAAGTGCTGGTACTAGATATACAAGTAAAATATGAAATAAAACCAAAATATCGAGGAGAGTCACAAAAACAATTAATTGACGTTAACAAGCGACAAAGTAGTTTAATTTAGAACAGAAATAAAAAAAGAATATGTTGGAATATGGAAAAAGGTCATAATGAAATTTGGAGAAATGTGTCAAAAATTATTAAAGAGGATGTAACTAAAATACTTGAAAAAATCTTAGGAAATTGACTTAAAAATTGGTAAATATAGATAGTCAGACAATGTTTAAGACAATATAAAAGACAAGAGAAGATTATATAAGGAGGAACAAGAAAAAATATCAGACTAAGATTATCAAAAGTATCAAATAGATAAAGAGGAAGCAAAAGTAGCGGTAGCACAATCTATTGTAGCAGCGTATGAAAAGCTGTACAATGAACTGAGTACTAAGAAAAAAACATATACAAAATTGCTAAAAGTGGAGCAAAGAAAACCAAAGATTTTAATCAGATTAAACGAGAGGTATACGAGATAAATACATTAAACTATTCATGCAAGGAAAGGATGTAAAAAATCGCTGGAAGGAGTTCTTTAACGACCAATTAAACGAAGAGTTTGAGAAAGCATCTATAGAGGCAACAGAGACAGTAATAGCAATGGTGCCGAAAATGACGACCGCGGAAGTAATTCAAGAGCTACATAAGATGAAAAAAGAAAAGGCATAGGTCCTGATGGCATCCCTGCATATATATGATCAGCATTAGGAAAATCAGGAACAAGTTGGCTAACAGGACTATTTAATAGAATTTTGAAAGTAAGGCGAATACCGGATGAATGGAGAAGTAGCATTTTGGTACCTGTATACAAAAACAAAGTAGATGGTAAACTCTGTACAAACTATAGAGCCCTAAAACTACTCTGTCACACCATGAAACTCTGGGAGAGAATAATTTAGTAGGATACAGGAAGAAACAGAAATATTCAGTTTAAATTCATGCAAGGCAAATCAACAACGGATGCAATTTTTATCATAAGGCAAGTAATGGAAAACTAATGTTAGAACAAGTGAGGGTAAGACTGATAAATTTCATTTGAGAATAGTATTGCATTAGGGGTCAGTGCTAATCCCTTATCTCTTCTAATTAGTGTTGGAAAAATTAACGAAAACATGTCAAGGAGATATCCCTTGGTGCCTGATGTATGCTAACGATATGGTGTTAGTAAGAGATAAGGAGAGATAATTGAATTAATGATTGAGACAATGGAGATGAGCGCTTGAGCAAAAGGTCTAAAAATAAGGCAAACAAAAACAGAGTATCTAAAGTGTGCATTTAAAAAATAACTTCAGCTTTACTTTAAATCAGGTTGTATTTATTTATGTTAGTTAATGAAACCAATAATAAAAAAAGGAGCTGATTCCAAACCGATAATTTTTATTCAGAGATAAAAAGTATCCCATGATTAATTGAATATATACAGAATTATCGATATAACTAAGTGTGAAACTTGTTGAGAAATACGTTTTAGAAAAAAAAATTGTGCTAGTCTTTTTTGACATTGCTTAGGCCTTTGCTAAAGTATAGCATGGGAGTTTAACCTACAAATAGTATACCTATTAGAGCCTAAACTAAATGAGTCCAAATTAATTCACGTCAAGTTTATACATCTGAAAATCTAAAACATTCAATTTACAAAAAACGATGTCTAAATACCTTATGCATCTTCCACAATTACATGAGACCTGTACTTGAGACTTCTATAGTATATTTAAAAAAAAAGGAAGGAACTAAATTATCGGAAAATGTATCCGCAACTCCTATAGTCATTAACTTGGTACTGATATCTCTGCTCCCCGATTTCAGTAAGCAGCACCAAACCATTAAAACTGCTACATCCATGTTTCCTATTATCCAACGATTAGCCAGTCCAGGACTATATGCACTATTATGGTAGGTACTGATATTACTGCTGCCCCTCATAAATAAATAGAATATGCAAGGAAGTTTTTGGCAATTTAATACGGTTTTTGTGTGTTACACTATAATTTCTCCGAGAAAGTAAAGAATATCACTATCAAAAAAAAAACGGTATAATAGTAACGATAAAACCAAATAAATATTTATTAACAGATAAAAGAGATGATGTAGAATAGAGCATATAACGTAACAATAGACCCATAAAATTTTGAAAAATTTGGGCGTTTTAGATATCGCAGATAACGTTGTCACATAAGAGATAAAATGGAAAATTCAGGTAGCAAACTGATATATGTATCACCTCATAACACTTTTAAATCCAGAAGTGTAATGCGAACTACTAAAATCTGGATATATAAAACAATGTAAGTAAAACTCAGGTATTACTGAGATCAGGATTGCTAGAAAAGCCCTCAGAAGTGTTTTACGACCAGGAACTAATGCTAAGGTCAAACAAGTATATAAAAATTGCACCGTCGTACAAGAAATTAAATCTCAACGCTAAAGTTATTGTTTTGCACTTTGTCTTGATTTGTGATCTTATTCATAACAGAATTATATATTTCTTTCTACGACGCTCAATCGGCTCTTTTCTTATATATGCCTAGTTCTTCCATAGCATTTTAGTTACAATCTTATAATTATATCATATGTTTGTTGAAAATCTATAAATAACTAGGTTAATGTTTTTTTTATTCCCAACATTTTTCATTAAGTATATAATAGTGAATATTTGATCAACGGTTCATTGAATTTTCCTAATTTCACATTAATCTTTCCTAATTTCACATTTGTGGTTGCTGGATGTCAAAGAAGATACCATTTTCCATAGCAGGTACTATGATTCCAATGGGGTAAAGTACAACCTACATATTTGTTGCCAAAATTAGTTTGCTGCTGTATCGAGTACCGTTTACTGGTATATGAATTTTGTTACGAATTTATACTGTGTGCTGAACTTTATTAAATCTTTTACCGCGAATTGAAAAGCATGTTTTAACCTTTATTTGTAACATTTTACTTTTAGTGAAACATTATACGTTTATCTAAATAATTATTTCTGCGTTACATTGATATTTATGTGGCAATTAGCTGTAAAGTCATTAGTCTTTCCTGTCGTGTCATATTTTCTTGATTTTTTTGTAGACAAGCGGTTTAGTTTGTGTAATATAATATCCCCAATTCGTTTCATAATATATTGTTTTCAAAACAGCTGTTAGGCGAGTTCATTCACTTTTTTTAAAGCACTTTGATTTTTAATATTTTGACCACGCATATTTAGGTTTTCCAATATTTGGGATTTGTATAATCTTTATGTATATAATTATCTGTTTATTGATTTTACTTTTTAAATAGAGTTTGGAATGGAATCTTCCTGTTTGAAATCAATGTACATTTGAAAATAAGTCGACAGTTTTCTTTTCTGTAATGGTATTTCATAGTTTTATTCTTATGATTATATCAGTGTTTGTTTAAAATCTATAAATAACTAGTTTTATGTTTTTTTTTGTATTCCCAACATTTCTCATTAACTGCCTTTCTCATCAACTGAATAATTGATCAATGATTTATTAAGTTTTACTAATTCCACACTAATATTCACCTACTTTATAGTTCACCTATTTACTCAATCGTTCCAGGTGTATTAGAAAAAATACTGTATATCCTAATTATTAATAGAGATATAGCTTATATATAGCTTATAGCGCTATAGTTTGTGCAGTACATTTTATTATTCCTTTTGTGTATGGGTATACTTTTCAGCAAGTTGGTACTTACTCTTACTTCTAAATTGACAGATCAGCTGTTTAACTGCCTGTACTGAACTTTCTTTTTCATTTTGCAAATATATATAAAAATTAATAAAAATCACTCTGACATACCAATGATTGAAATATTGGATACCCTATACTATTTAATCAACGGAAATACTAAGATCACACGGGGAGAATATTATGGGTTATTTATGGTTTCGTCAAAATTTTCACTGAAATTACTAACAAGAGAGTGCTCTCACTTCCACATGTTGAAATTGATATATAGTACCAACAGATGCTAGTCATATACCATCAGCACTAATAAAATGGAAACTATCAAATTAATGTCAATTTCATTTAATCAAACGTACTAACCTTAAAAATGATCATTTAAGGAAACACACCTCAAAAATATTTACAATAAATTAAAAATAGCTTAAGCGTTATAAAAGTAACAGAGCAGTAAAGCTCGCAGCATGAGAATAATAGTGCCTCGTACTTTTATATAGAAATTTGTTGACAGACAAATATTTTTTTTATATACTAGGTTCTAAAAAAAGTGTACTCAAAACAAATGAATATTATCTAACAAGTGTTTTATTCCAGTTTCATATGAAAGCACCAGATTTAGATATTATAAATTTCGTCATAGGTGCAAATTTGAATTGAAAACCAATTCATAGAGCATATAGTGAAATATAAATATCTTAGCCCTCTATTGCCCGACTTTTTTGTAAACTTGTTTGTTTATAAAATGTTTTAATTTGTATAATATGTGCTCAAATATCCATTTACAACAACTAGTAATTTTTTTAGATTTTTTAAATTTCGTTTGGGAAAAGTTTTGGGAGTGTTTAGCAAAAACTAACGAAACAAGTTATATACTTATTTATTATGCCATTCAAAAAAACAAATATTTCTAGTTGTAAAACATAGAGCAACTTTACATTTATCGCACATTACTTAAGAAGTATTACAGCATCCTGGTTTTTTGCATCTTCCCTTTTTTTCAGAAATTACTGGCCTTTGGTCAAGCCTAACTTCCTTTGGTAGTACAATAGCAGTAGATCCTCTCCTCTGTTTTTTTACAATTTCGTTCTCAATTTCACTGAGCCTGTGACGTCCTTTGTTTTTGATTTGGTAATTGCTTGCTAACAGTACGTTACATAAGTGGGACTTAAACTGTAACAAAGGCAACTGGTTTTTCTTTTTAATTTCAAAGTAATCGCAATCACGACGATACAACAACCAGCTGTTAACAACAGCTAAATCCAGAAGGTGAAAAAATATTTTTAGATACCACTTTTTAGATCTTATATCTGTTCGGTAAAGAGCAATTAGTGAATCCATAAGATCGACACCTCCAATAAATTTATTATAAAATTGCACTGAATTTGGACAGCATACAATAATTCTTGAATTCTTCTACAGTACCTCTGCCCTGTTTCTTCATATTCTTGTCATCATAAAAATGGCAATAAGGCAATCTGTTTGGAAGAACAGTTCCCAAACATTGCAGTCCACGTTTTTCCATTTCAATCTGCAACTGAATGCTATTGAACCAGTTGTCAAAATATACTTTATAGTATTTGTTTGGTTTGACTATTTCACACATTCTTATTACTACATTACCGCTGGTGTCTACATTAGGTAAATGAAGAGGATGTTTAACAGTTCCTGTATATAATTCCCAGTTATTTTTTGGGTTTGTTCTTCATATATTGTTTTAAAGAATGTGCCTCTTTGAATGGTATCATTTGTTCATCAATACACAATTTTTCACTCATTGGAATACTTTGAAAATTTTAAAATAAACCGTTGATGAACGGTCTAATTTTGTATAACTTATCATTATTGTTGACCATATTTTCGATATTATTGAAATGCATTTTAGTTTTTATTTCTTCCCAGCGATTCCTAGATATAGTATCGACTATTTGAGCAACACGTGTTTCCTTCTGCCAAAATGATCTTGTCCTTGGCAAGCCATATATTGACATCAGTAGAACAGATCCAATAAATTGGTTTAATTCTGCTAGTGTCATATTCAATGGTTTATTTATATTCTTTTGCAGTGCATACAAATTACTTTGTTCTATTATGTTTTCCAGCATATTGGTAGATATCATTTTTTTAAAATAATGTAGAGGGGATTTCGGTTTTAATAATTTGCATGTTGGTAAATTACCTTTCCATTCTGGAATTGGAAATATTGTTCGGGAACCACTCTTCCACTGAATGTTTTTTACGATCATTTTTGACCTTTTGAGCACATTTTGTTCAGTGTGTTTTTCTGTTTTATCGGTATCGCCCTCATCTTCATCTTGGTCTAAACCTAAATTGGTATCCTGGTCTAAATTTGCTTCGTACAAATCGTCTTCATTTTCCATTTTATTTGATCCTGGATCGATTGATATCTGAGTACCTGGAAAATTCATTATCACTTTCTTATTATCACTATCAAAGTCAGAGTCTTTGGATTCCTCGGATATTTACTGCTTTTCCCGTAGAACGTTTTTGTATCCATCTTAAAGAAATAATTTAAAATAATATGGTCCAGCGTGGATCCAAAGCAACATACCTGTTTTTTATCACAGTACTAAAACAACACAATAAAATAAACAAATTTCAACGGTAATCAATATCTAAATGCTGATATAATGCCTCTGTATGTATTTTTATATAAATTGTACACAATTTATAACAACAAATCACGATCGAAAATACAAACTAATAAGGCAGTCATGTCCATTTAACATATTGTTAAACATTTCCATATAGGTTTCGTCATAGGTTCATAGAGTGTATTAAAATGTATAACCAAATGTTGCCTGAAATTAACAGAGGGCATACTAGAGTCGGAAATTGTTTTAAAAAAGTTTTCTGCATTAAAAACTCTTTTGTTGCCTTGAGTACACACGGGGCTATAGAGGGTTAAAATAGCTGTATCGAGCGAGGATAAGGTTATTGATGAGGAAAAAAAGACTTATCGCTGAGGAAGTGAGAAAGTAATTGGCAAACGCAAAGAGCACTTTAATTACATTAAATGAAATATGCATTACAATCTATTATGACACACATATCTTGATACACATATAACAAGACAATTAATAAACACGTTAAGAGAATCTTAAGAAATAATAACCAAAATTTAATTTTTAATACACAAAAGAAATAATGATATACAGAAGATACACAAATTAAAAAAACGTTATCCCCTTATTGTACGCAAGAGAGATACCTCCAGGAAAAATCAAAACGATTGAAAATATATACCAAAACAACACAATAAAAGTAAAAGTAGAAGAAGAACTAACCGACCCTATTGAATGTGACAATGGAATAAAACAGGGATATTACCTGAGTCCTCTATTATTCAACCTGATTATGGATGAACTAATAAAAAATAAGAACTAAAATAATCTGCTGTGCAGACGACGCAATACTACTCTTTCAAAGTGAAAATGATTTACAACGTATGCTGCACCAATTTCATATAACCGCCAGAAAATTTAACATGTTAATTTCCCCAAAAGAGACAAAATGCATGGTTACAACAGCAAATTTACTAAGATGTTAATTGGAGCTGGAAGGTCATTATAATAGAACAAGTGTTAGAGCTTAAATATCTAGGCATCACATTATCTAGCTACGGAAAGCTCGAAACTAAAGTGGAAGACCCAGTGAATAGAGCAAACAGAGCCACAGGCTGCCTAAATGAAACATTATGAGGAAATAAAAATATCGGAAAAGAAACAAAAGGCAGAATTTACAAAACAGTCATCAGACGAATAATGACATACGCGGCAGAAACAAGATCTGACACAGAGAGGACAAAAAGGATATGACACAGCAGAGATGAAAACACTTGAAAAAATTGATGGTAAGACACTATGGGATAGAGCTAGAAGTACAGATATACGACGTAGATGCAAGGTGAAGAACATCAAGAACTGGTTAAGAAATAGAAGAGTAGAATGAAACGATCATATATGCCGAATGACAACAAATAAAACAATAAAGACGGCAAGAGACGGTTAACCCATAGAAAGACGATCAGTAGGACGACCACGAAAACGATGGAAAGGCAACTTACTGGAGGCACATTGAAAAACAGACAGAGTTATGTCTATATAAAAAGAAAAAGTAAAAGAAGAAGAAGATACACAGGATAAATATTAAAATAGTTGCAAGAAAGATAAAATAAATCAGTCATATTAATGTAGAATAGCAGAGGACAGAGTGTTTAGAGAAAATAATGAATGTCATATTATTGTAAAATAGCAGAGGACTATTTGTCATAGCTTTGGACAAGTGCCCAATTGAAAAAAGAACACAGGTCGTTCAAAAAAGACTGAACTCTAGAAAGAAAATAGAATAGATTAAAAAAAATAAAAGCATAAACATGTCTTTTTCTACTTTTTGTAATATTAGAGATACGTAAATAGAACATTAAATTAAAATGTAACCTTTGATATCTGTGATAAACCCATCACCTGAACAGTGGCGCCGATGTATGTAGTTAAGATTGTTTACACTTATTTTAACTGTTTATTTTTTTATTATCTATATATGAGTTGTGACAGATATCACAAACTTATTTATTTTCCACAAAGAGGCTCTTTAGAACCTAAAATTATTACTATACAAATCTGATTTGACATATCTTCAAAAAGTAATACACGGCATGTAAAATTTAACTCTTTAATAAAAAGTAAAAGATTACGCATTACTTATGGGGTTTAAAAAACGAGCCTTTAGGAAGATTGAAGTACTAATAAGACCACCGCAATCGGGCATACCCCGGGTAATGATTAATTAATTAATCGGCTAATTCTTTAGTCACCCCTTTAATATGATTTTGTCAAATTGGTCCTTTTTAGGACCAACTATTCTAATTACATATGTTTATAACTGTTAAGGGTATATCTAAAAATCAAGAAACTTTACTTTACTTAAACTTATCAATTATATGAGCTAAACATGAATCTAACTAATTTCTAGTATAGGAAACACATATAGGGGCTAACCTAGGGAATTTGGTATATAGCTGATCGCTGAAAACCACATTATAGATATAGACATACTATTTATATCGGAAAAAAGCAAAAAATAACTTAAAGTAAGAAAGGACAGAACCAGTCAGCTGAGAGAACCTTTTAACGATTTTGAGCTTGGATCTACCATCTACATAGTTAATGAAAAATAATACAAATACCGACATTGAGGATCTGAGCAAAAAGCTTATTACGAAATCTGGACCAAAAACACTACAATGGCTTATCCAGATGATGAACAACTGTATTCAAATTAGGAGATACCCAAAGTCTAGAGACAAGCCAAAGTTGTTACCTTGCTTAAACCTGGCAAAAACTCCAACGACCACAAAAACTATCGGCCAATATCTTTATTTTGTCAGCTATTCAAAGTGATGTACATCACAAATACTAAATCAGAGATGGGTACGAAAAATATCGGGTATCAGTGGTGGTATTTTTCAATCTTAATGCCGCTTATGACACCTTAACTTACAGAATATTTTTTCAAAAACTATATGGTATCCCCTTAGATAACAAACTCACTTATATTGTCTGCGTATGCCTACACAAGAGAATATTTTTTGTATCACTCAATGATAAGAATAGCAGATGAAGAACGGTCTCGCTTGGGGTAGCATAAAGACACCTACACTGTATAACATTTATAGATGGGGTAGATACTAGGACTTCTATTATATAGACGATACACCTATTATTGCACAATAAAAATAAACTACGAATCAATTTTCAGCCAAAACCCCTGAAAAGCTCGTGTGTGCTCCTTCAATTTCCCTAACATAGACGCTTTCACAAAACTGAACATCCAATAATGTCATGAAATTGTTGAACGTAGACTCCCTATAAATTCCTTGAAAATAGTTTGTATCGCACGGGGTCAGTCACAGATTATTGTTTAAAACTAAAAGGTAAATTGAGGACCAGAAATAATATTGTTTGCAAGCTTGTTAGCTAAAAATGAGGTGCACATCCTTCCGCCCTTAAAACATAGACGCTTGCACTATATGCATCTGCTGCCGAATATACCACTTTAGACAAATTAACTATTCTTTCTTTTTGTGCACACTACTACCAATTTTAACACAAAAATATATATTGTAGCTCTTAACCATATTTATTTTAAGATAACTTTTTATCGAGATATCATATGTAGTACACAAATAAGACCAGAACTAAAATAATAAAAAAGCTTTATACAAGATATCGCAGAAGATTGGATGAAATAAAATTACTTTTTATTAATCGGATGCTTACATAAAACGTACATAGACATACTCACGTAAACAAAATATATTAGGAAATTTCTGTAATTAAAAAAAAACATCGAGTTCGGCATTGAACTAATAAAATTATATTAAATAAAAGAACAACATTTTTAAAAATGCAGAAAAATGAAATTTCCTATGCAAGCGAATATTCCATTAAATAATAAGCCCAAATCCTTTTGTATCTATATACCTGTTTTTAAAGAACCAGTTACCTTTTAGTACGTAGTTATACCAAGTAATAAGATATCCTCTGTTACTCAGTGTAATGCGTATTAGATTGCACTGTCTACGAACAGTAGATAAAAATAAGGAGCCCATATGAACCGTTCAGGGTATGTGTTGAAAATATACGGTATAATCACACAGTTGCCAAACTCTCAAAGCTTACTTAAACCGATAAACGTATGGTTCAAATATACATTGAAGAAGATCTGTACGACCCCTATAATATATACACGTGAACTAAACGATATACATTTATGATACAGGGGTATTTACGGGCTCCAAAAATTTTTTATAAATTATTAAACTATACATGTTGATGAATCGACCAATATTATGGAATGGTCAAGTGAGCTCCGTATATCGGTATCCACTTGACCACGGAGCTCAATTGAACCTGAATTTTAACATGGGCGGAGTCCACTTTATGCCGTAGATATATATATATATATATATATATATATATATATATATATATATATATATATCTATATATATATAGTGTTTTGAGTGTTTTTTAATATATATTTTTTATATTTTTAATATATATATATATATATATATATATATGAGTGTTTTTTAATAATATATATAGGGTTTTTATCGCGGTTCTCAAACAATTAGTTTGTAAGCACTTTTTGAAATTATCTTTATTATATCTATTATGAAACACACATATATATCTAACATAACCAATGTAAAGTTTAAAATAAACTATCTTTAAATTAAAATTCTTATGAAACTAATTAAATTATATAGATAATGTAAATTTTAAACAAACTATCTTTAAAATTGAAATTCTTATGATACTAACTAAATTATATTAACAAAATTTTGTACCTTTCTTTCACTGAATGCCTAAATAAAATGTTCTCCAAAATAAAGATTTTAATCACCATTCAATGTCTTCGTTCTCTGCCTCGGTTATCCTTGTTTTTGTGAAATTACTTTTTCCAATTATCAGCTTCCACCAATTTAAAATATTTTTCTTCTTAACAGCATTTATATATATATATATATATATATATATATATATATATATAGTAAACTCTTAAATATTGGGGAAATCTGCAAGAAATACTCTAATGTGTATCAATTGTTTCGCCGAACGTTTTCGCCAAAGAGAATTTGGCTTCTTCAGGGCTGAAAGAGAATAAATTATAATTAGCTACCATATATTATCTATTAAAACATTATTGATCTTACCGTAACTTAGAATTGTAGAGTTAGAATATTAAAAAACTTTGCTAGTAACATAGTGGTGTTTTTTGTTACTATGTGCAAAAAAAATTTTTTATAAGAATTGAAATGTATGGTAGCTTCGAACTTGACACGTAAAGGCTTACCCAAGGTTAATCGAAAAACCCAATGCAACTACATTTAAAAGGAGGTAATTCTTTGAAATGTCGGCAATAACTAAATTTTTGATTTTAAATAGTTAAAAGTGAGGTTCTGTTTAAGCCAGAACGCAAGCGCTGACAACTTCATTATAATTGGTATGAATCTTTATGTCGTTAAGGTTCATTGGTAAAAAACGAATGAATTTAAATCCCAGTAAAGGGAAGTATTATTTTGATTTTCTTTATTTAATTATATTATATTGTTCATGTATTATTGAATCTTATTGAGACGTATCTAAGAAAAGCAAGGGAATGTTATATATTTTTTGTTAATGAAAATTAATTATAAAGGTATGTTAGTTGTTAATGGATATATCAGTCACGTTAGTAATCTGTGATATAGTATTGTTCTTGGTATCTGATTTAAGTAACAGGTGGTATATATCGCTTAGATTCTTGATGTCACTCTTAACATTAATGGAGAAATCGTTAAGAAAAATATAAGACATTTCAATGAACTCTCTTTTAGATTTATTGTTCTCACGGTGGAGAATTGTGGTGTTGGTATAGTCCATGAGATGACCAGTGGAATGGACATGTTTGGCTAATGCACAACGGTCAGGGTGAAGTCGAGAATCACTTTTGTGTAGTGTAATACGTGATTTTAATAATTGAGATGTTTGACCGATGTAGGAATTGTTGCAAGAGAGACATGGAATGTTGTAGACAATATTACTAAGCCTATCTATGGGAGTCTTATCTTTTATCTTAGAATAAAGATTATTAATTGTTAGGGCTGATCTACAAGCTACATTAAGTTTAATGTTGTTATTATTATTGCCAAAGCTATTTTCAACACACAATAAGTAATACACACAGGCTTAGTAATATTGTCTACAACATTCCATGTCTCTCTTGCAACAATTCCTACATCGGTCAAACATCTCAATTATTAAAATCACGTATTACACTACACAAAAGTGATTCTCGACTTCACCCTGACCGTTGTGCATTAGCCAAACATGTCCATTCCACTGGTCATCTCATGGACTATACCAACACCACAATTCTCCACCGTGAGAACAATAAATCTAAAAGAGAGTTCATTGAAATGTCTTATATTTTTCTTAACGATTTCTCCATTAATGTTAAGAGTGACATCAAGAATCTAAGCGATATATACCACCTGTTACTTAAATCAGATACCAAGAACAATACTATATCACAGATTACTAACGTGACTGATATATCCATTAACAACTAACATACCTTTATAATTAATTTTCATTAACAAAAAATATATAACATTCCCTTGCTTTTCTTAGATACGTCTCAATAAGATTCAATAATACATGAACAATATAATATAATTAAATAAAGAAAATCAAAATAATACTTCCCTTTACTGGGATTTAAATTCATTCGTTTTTTACCAATGAACCTTAACGACATAAAGATTCATACCAATTATAATGAAGTTGTCAGCGCTTGCGTTCTGGCTTAAACAGAACCTCACTTTTAACTATTTAAAATCAAAAATTTAGTTATTGCCGACATTTCAAAGAATTACCTCCTTTTAAATGTAGTTGCATTGGGTTTTTCGATTAACCTTGGGTAAGCCTTTACGTGTCAAGTTCGAAGCTACCATACATTTCAATTCTTATAAAAAACTTTTTTTTGCACATAGTAACAAAAAACACCACTATGTTACTAGCAAAGTTTTTTAATATTCTAACTCTACAATTCTAAGTTACGGTAAGATCAATAATGTTTTAATAGATAATATATGGTAGCTAATTATAATTTATTCTCTTTCAGCCCTGAAGAAGCTAAATTAATTCTCTTTGGCGAAAACGTTCGGCGAAACAATTGATACACATTAGAGTATTTCTTGCAGATTTCCCCAATATTTAAGAGTTTACTATTTAACTAATCTGCAAAGATTAAATTTCTTTTCTATATATATATATATATATATATATATATATATATATATATATATATATATATATATATATATATATATATATATATATATATATTCTTCTTTTCAATATGCCAATATCCAATCACCAAATATATTATATAATTTTAATTTTCAATTAATACTTCCTTCCATTATCCAATTACCATTTTTACATAACATAATTTTTAATCTTCAATAATATTATCTTTATACTGTTTCTTAATCTTCATTGAACTTATTATATTGAACATCTGGACCTTCTGACTGACTATCTTAAACTTACTGAACAATTGACTTCACTAACTAAATGTGTCTGTCTTCTAACTAACTGACTGGCCATCTGACTGAACTCTGAATCCAAATCACCAGGTATTTATATCTTTTTCCATGTTCCAGAATCATCTGGCAAGAAATCATATTCGAATTGTTCTATATGATTGTTCTCGAAAAAGTATATGTTCTGGTTATGTCCATTTCACAGACATAAACATATTCGAGAACGTTCTACCGTAAACAAAGGTTAAATTCTGTATTCTAGAGAATTCCTTACTTTTCTATCGAGAATTTTGTTGATATTTAGGCTTTTCAGATCAGAATATACACTTAAATCAGTAACTTAGACACTCTAATTTAACAAACTACACATTTTAAACAACATATTATTATAACCCCACTTATATTCGTAATTATTAATTTCTGTAACTTATGACACTTATTCAAAGTAGGTATATCTGGTTGCCTACGCACATGGCTCACTTAAATATATTATAATTATATAAAAAAAAACTTTTTACACTTATTATATGCTAATTTCTTAAAAATACCCTCATAAATAATTTTTATAAAATTCTCTAGTATATAACTTATTAAAATAACCAAATACTTTTTACATCTAATATTATCTAGTATATAATTTATAACTTATTTTCTTTAAACACCAATCATCTCAATACCCCAAAATTAAATTTAAAATAAATAATTTACTTATTATTTTTTTAAATATTAATTTTCTTATCCACATACCTTAGTAAATATAATAAATTAACTAATTTAATTTCTTATTATTATTTTTTTTATTTTAAATGTGTTCTATTAAATACATCCCTGTTCGCTGTCTATGTCAAACTGTCATGTCAAATAGAAGTTTGTGTGTTAGGAGGAGGTTAATCTAGGAATTCCTTTAATTTATTTTCCATCTTTCCGTTCAAAATAACTTTCATCAATATAAATTGGTAAGTTTTACACTTTTCATAAAGACATTTATACAATCAATTCTGTATCTAACCCCAAATTATGATTTTTAGGGTACAAACAATTTCCATTCGGATGATGTCCAATTGATTCACAACAATGAAATCTACCATCTATCTATGAAATGGATCTATCAGTAAGCTGTTAGTGTTGTTATTATTAGTGTTAAAAGTGTAGAAAATATTATTCAATTTCTTCATAATATTTAAAGATGTCATTGATATGAAAAATCCCTCTAAGTCTTTTATCTGTATCTATCAACACATAACTATTTAGTCCATTCTGATTTTCGATTCTGTATGGACCTTCAAACATTGGTTGTAATTTCTTACTCTTCCTTCTAATTCGGTTATTCACTTTCTGCATTACTTGTTCTAACATATCCCGATTATATTCACTAATCCATTTTCTGTTTCCTATATGGCCAAACATTAAATATTCTGGTACTTCCTCTGTATTTAAATTATGTGTATTATTTAAAAAATAAATTAATATTTAAATGGGAATAAGCCACAATTAAAGGTTAAAATACATTTATTGACGTTTCAATTTCCACTTCGGAAATCGTTCTCAAAATACAAAACTAATTTTGTATTTTGAGAACGATTTCCGAAGTGGAAATTGAAACGTCAATAAATGTATTTTAACCTTTAATTGTGGCTTATTCTCATTTAAATATTAATTAATTTAAAATGCCACAAGAAAATAGCTTCAGAACAATATTTAAAAAATATTCTACTTGTGGTATATGTTGCTGCCATGTTTCATGTTGATCTTGACATACTATCCTTAAACATTTTATAACTTCTTTAATATATCTTTCTGCAGGATTTGCCTGAGGATGTCTGATACTTGTAAAATGAATGTTGATTCCCTTTTTCTCACAAAATGCCCGAAATTTTTGGTTGTTAAAATATGTAGCATTATCTATTATGCAATTTCTAAATGGTCCTATTTCTTCGAAAAATTGATTAATATATATACTTTTTCCATCGTCAATTTGCCAAGCGTCGGCTTTTGAGATTCTTTGATGTCAATGCCGACCATTGGCGTGGAAATTAAGAAAAGGGATCAATTATCAAACGCATATTTCAAGAAAAATCATATAATTTTTATTAATTTTTACATAATTATATTCAGGAAAATTTCTCAATTTTTGGGCAGAAATTGTTTAAACAATTTTTTAAACAAATTCAAAATATCACCTTTTGTGCTCCAAAAAATATTTTTTAGGTTTTTGGGTGACTCTAAATAAGATCTATGTCATTTTTCTCAAAAGTTAATAGTTTTGGAGATATAGGCGATTTAAAATCCGAAAAATGCGATACCTAATATGCATTTTCAAGGCTTGAAAAATATGTAAATGAGTATTTTTGAGATTCAAGAGTATCTAAACTAAAGTATCAACATTGATTTTGATGAGAAATCGGAGCAATATTTTCCGTAGCAGAAAAAGGTGATCTTTTGAATTTGAATTGTTTCCGGCAAAAATGTCCGGCACCCTTCAACCTTCGATTTGTTTAAACGGGGCATTTTTGAATAGGACTCTTCAAAGGACAGAATCAGTTTTTTTTTCAAATGGGAGCGGGCTCACAACATCGAATAAATAACAAATTAATTCTTTCAAATTAAAGCTTGTTAATTTTAGTGATTTATAAGAATATTGGACTTATTATTTAGTTTTTACATAAACCATAATATTTTTTTACAATTATCTGTAAATAATGGCTCATTCTGTCAGAAAATTTTAAAAGATTGTCTATCCAGTAATTAAGATAGTCAACTGAAATTTAATTTTTAAACACGGCCTACTGTTAATGCACAAACAGGGTGAATCTTCAATATTTTGCTTCGAGTTAGAGATATCTGAAAAAGTTATTTGGAAAAGATGTTCCAAATATTATTATAACCCCACATAACAAAGTTTTATGTCAAAATTCGCACTTTTACTTTTTTCATTAATTGAAGAGCTTATTTCCAAAGTGTCTTAAATCCAAAATTTCGATTTTTTTAATTTTCTTTTTTTAAACTTTATAGATTTCTTCAAGTCTAGAATAAAGTTATATGTACCAAAACAACTTCTTATTTACCATTTAAAAGTGCATATGAAAATTGTAAAATTGTATAATTTGTATGTTAAATTTGTATGAAAATCTGTAATTTCATAGATTTGATTATATGGATTTAAGACACTTTGGAAATAAGCTCTTCAATTGTAGTCAGGATTCTAAAACGGACAGTTGGCTGTCCCGAGATGCATCTTTAGATAGCCAATTGTAGATTTAGGATCGAGATTACAAATAATACTGAAAAACTAAAATTGCGAATTTTGTCATGAAATTTGGTATGTGCGGTTACAATAAGTGGAACAACTTTTCCAAATAAGTTTTTCCGATTTCTCTAACGCGAAGCATAATATCGAAAATTTACCCTGTTTGTGGATTCGCAGTAAGCCGCGTTTAAAATTTAAATTTCAGATGACTATCTTAAAAAAATGTGCACTATCAACATGTATGACTGTGCAAAATGTCAAATCTGTATGTATTTTAGTAGCTGATATATAGAGGTGTCTTCATCTTAAATGCGACACACTGTATAATAATGAATACTAGTGTTCAAGATGCATCGCGATAGCTGTAAAGAAATTAATTAGAAGGACTGAAAAGAATCGTCAGAGTCTTCTGAAGACGAATCGTTCCCAGGTTGGATAACTATTGGTGCTATTGCCGGTAAAACAGGATATTCGTTTTCTATTTTTACAACATGAGCTTCACAATTTATCCACACATCGCTATTAATGCCACTAATTATTTCTCGAATATTCGCAATGGCCATTGCGCTTAATGTTGGTGACAGATTATATTTTCTCAATCGTTTTTTTACGGTACCCCAAACCATTTCAATTGGATTAAAAATGCAATAGTATGAGGGTAATCGCAAAAGAGTATGGCCGTGCCCGCTGCAAATGGTGTCAATAACGTATTCGTTTTTAAAATTCCGACTTTTGATCATTCTAATTAATTCTTTCTTTACTGGAATCTTTTTAGGAACAGTGATGTTTTTAAGTTGCATAAATTTTAAAATTTCGTCCTTTTTCGTGTTATTATTAGGTATTTTATTTAATATGCGGGAATGATTCGACGCACTATCCATAACAATCACTGAATTCGGCGGAATATATAATTATATTCAGGGAAATCTCTTAATTTTTCACGAATCAGTACTAAAGTAGGCACTCTATTTTCTTTGTAAAAATTGTAAACTGTTCGCTGAATAACGTCTTTTGCAGCAGTGTCAATCCTACCCAATTTTTATTTGGTCGCTTTCGTTTTAAGGAATGAACTGTGCCTAATTTAATAATTGTATATATCGTCTTATACCCGATTTTTGTTAATATATGAATTCTCGAAACAATTGCATTATCAGCCATCCCAATATTTTCTTTTTTCAAACACTCATACATATTTAAAACTATTCTTTGGGATTGTACGTGCAAATCTTTATTTTTTAATTCCGGGCTGTCATTAAAATAATTGTCATTATTTATTGATAACACAGAAGTTGATGCATCTTGATCATTCGTTTCAAACGGTCTCCAAAATGCCATTCTAGAAAAATATAATATTACTTACCTTATAAACCTCCGCCTGTGATATCTGGTTGTAAAAAGGAATATTTTAGGGTGTCACATAGCCAGACACACAGGTGTTCATTACGATTTATCGCTTTGCGCTGCGCTGTTGTCATAATGCATGAGTTTAAAATTACTGAATGTAACTTTAATATAACATATTAATATATCTGCAATTTTTCATGTTTCCAGGTAAGGTATAAAATCAATGAAATTTGGAAAAAAAATAATACAATTCTTGTAACCGTTTTTGAGAACTTGGATTCTTAAAAGATATCTGATTTCTTAAAAGTCGATCATTATATCTATAAGAGTATTATCGCTAAATTCACCAACATGGCAACGTCAAGATAGATCGAAGGTCCAAATTCTCTCCAGACTACAATGTTGCCGATATTCAAAAATTACTTAGAGCATAAGTAATATATAAACGTTCACGGTTGCTTTAATTCATTAGTGAAGAGTCCATGGAAATATTAGTACCTAGTTAATTAATTTATAGATATATTTTTTGGGAATATGTTCATATCATTTTTTAAGAGTGTCGTTCGTTGACTAGCAATTAAATAATAACGAATCGAGAATAGAGAATATTTTTTAAATATAACCTTAGGAATTTTAGGAAATATGTCTGACAACCTTGATTTGAAAGGCGGTCTCTTTAATACCAGAATGAGACATGTTTATGTTGGAAAATTATTAGTGGATGTACTATAATTTCAATGTTTTAACATTTGTTCTGGAGCAGGGATATAGTTTTAAATTTTGTATACAAATCAACTATCACTAGTATATGCTTTTTTTCTGTTGGAGTGGGAACTAAATTTGAAATGAAATCCATGGAAACTGTATTTAGTTTTTCATATACAACATTAGATTTATATGTGTTCTGGTTTTTGAAATTCTTTTCTTTGTTTATTTGACATATTTGGCATTGGGTAGTAATTTCTTTTTCTATACTTATGTCATTCTTTGCAAAATAATTGTCCCTAAATAGCATCCATAGCTTTCTTGAACCAATATGCATGTAATTGTTATGTAAATTTTTCAATATTTTCCTTGCCAAAGTTCTACTTATTACATATACTTCTATGCCATTTATTATTTTATAATATACCTCATCTTTCCTAAGGACTTTTCACTCAAATTGATCTGATCTCTTACAATTTCTTCTTTAGAATATAATCCAATACTTTCTACTAATTGATTTAATCCTATTTTTATTGTTCGCTGCCCATTTTGTGATGTATTTTCTAACCTAGATAAAGCATCTGCCACTATATTGGATTTTCCAGAAATGTATTTGATTTCAAAGGAGTATTCACTCAATATTAGACTCCACCGATGTATTCTACTGTTTCCATATTTGTTATTTAATGTAGATGTTAAAGCTTGGTGATCTGTTTCTATAGTAAATTCATTACCCAACAAATAAAATCTTAATTTTGTGACACAGTGTATGATACTTGCTAGTTCTAATTCTGAAACTGAGTAACCCTTTTCATGTGGCTTTGTAATTCTTGAAATGAATTGTATTGGGTATTCGACCCCATCATGTATTTGTAATAATACCCCTGAAAATATCTCTATTGATGCATCTGTTCTTAATATGAATGGCTTTGTGTAGTCAGGGTGATATATTTTCAAATTTGACAGAAAAATGTTTCTGATTTCTTGGAATGCTAGTTCTCTTCTCTGATCCCATCTCCATTTTACACCTTTCCTCAGCAGTTCAAGTAATGGAATTTCTTTTATACTTAGATCTGGTATCATCCTTTTATATTAATTAATTATTCCAATAAATCCTCTTAAAGTTCTTAAATTGTGTGGTGTTTTATATTCCTGAATGACCTGTGTCCGTTCTGGATCCATTTCGATTCCCTTAGTGTTAAGTTTATAACCTAGATATATTACTTCTTTTTGAAAAATGTACATTTTTCTTGATTTATTTTTAGTCCAACTTTGTCTAATATGTTGCTTATAATTTTTAGGTGTTTCTCATGATCTTCAGCCGTTTTAGAAAAAATTAATATATCATCAATGTAGTGAATTACAAAATGTTCATATTGATCCAAAATATCATGAAGACATCTACATAGAGCACTGCAAGATGATTGAAGTCCAAATGGTACTACTTTGAATTGATATACTACTCCATCTATCTAAAATCCCGTATACTGTCTACTTTTTCTTTCTAGAGGTATTAACCAGAAACTATGCTGTAAATCGATTTTAGTGAAAAATGACATTCCTGTAATTCTTCCTAGTATTCCATCTATACTCATTGGTGCTTCAAATTGCTTTTCAGTAATCTTGTTAATATTACTTGCATCCAAACATAACCTGATTTCACCTGATCTTTTACGTACTACTACTATAGGGTTTATAAAACGTGTATCTGCCTTCTCAATGATTCCATCTTCTAACATATTATTAATCGTTCTGTTTACTTCTTCTCTATATTTATATGGTATTGGGTATGATTTTGTTTTAAAATCTTTTTCTTCTTTAACTTTTATACTATGGATATAATTTTGTGCAATTTTATTTTCTTTATTGACAAGTCCCTTGTGTTGCTGCAATATGGAAACGACTATTGATTTATATTCTTCAGGGCAATTAACTTTTATCACATCTTCTTCTTTACAAATAAAATTATTCTTCATTATGTACTCATTATTCCTTGCTTCCAATTTTACGCACTCCACCTCGTAGGCATCCATCTGCTTAAAATTTCCATTCCTTAAATATTCACTACAATTATTCTTTACATTCTTTTGGGACATATCCCTATCATCAAAATACATTTCTTCTTCATAAACATCATTACTTTCTTTTAACAATATCCTATCAACTCTTATACCTTCTTCCACCTCATCTTTCTGCATAAATTTAATTATTTGCCCTTCCAAAGTTACTATTTTTTCTTCAAAATCTATCTTTACTTTCTTCTTTTCCAATTCATCATTTCCCATTAATATATCAACACATAAATCCTTGACAATAAATCCTTGCATATTAATTTCTTTATTAAAAATATTAATTTTAAAGTTGGCTAGTTTATTAATTTCACCCAACTTCTTATTATTTGCACCAACAATTTTAATTTTTGGAATCTTTATTATATCTGATAGTTTTAATGTATTAAAAATAAAATTCTCCGAGACTAAAGTACTTTCTGAACCAGTATCTATCATAATATTAATCATTTTATTTTTGGCCAAAGCATTTATATAAATTAAATTAATAGATTCAATAATTGTATCTTCATCTAAAGAAATAAATTCTGAAGGTTTTTCATAATAGCAATGGCCTAACTTGTAATTCAGAAAGTTTACTGAATAAAATTTTGATTATTAGAATTGTCAGATTGTGTCTGACCACTTGTATCTAATGTCCTATTTCTTTCATTACTATGACTTCTCATATTTTCTTTCCTTGTACTAATTCGTTCACTATCTTCACAGCTTCTATTTCTTTGTACATAATTTACCTGTCTGTTGTAATTAGGTCGTTCTGTATTTCTTCTATTGTTAAAATCTTGTCTATTATAATTAGTATTGTTATTAAAATTTTGTCTATTATAACTAGTATTGTTATTAGGATTCTGTCTATTTTGATTATTGTTATTATTGTTAAAATTTTGTAAATTATCACAATATCTAGTATTATTGTATGATTGTCTATATTGTTGATAATTATTCTTATTATATTGAAAGTTATTATTGTTTTTTCTGTTGTTGTTATTATTACTTGTCATATTACCTCTTTGTATTCTTGGAATAAAATTAATAAAACTCTCTATTGTTTGAATATTTTGTACAGTTACTGTTTGCACAACATCAGCATCAAAATGTCTAGATACATTTAAGACTGTTTCATCCTCTCTAAGTGGTGGTTCCAAATATTTTGCAACCGTTATCAGGTTCAATGCTTAATCTACCATATTTGATCTTAAATTGTGATTATACTTTCCAAAATATAGAATTTCTCTAAATTTGGCTTGATCTAATTCACCCCAATAATAATTTAAAAATTTATTTTCAAATTTTTGAAAATTATCTAAATCATTTTCAATACTAGCAAACCAAGTTGCTGCATTGTCATTTAATGTCATTCTAATATAATTTTTAATATCATTAATATTATTCACTAATCTTAATTTATGTTTTAAACTATTTATGTATACTCTAGGATGCAAATTTTTTATATTACCAGAGAATTTAATCCCAGTCTTATTTGTTAAATTTAAGTAAGGTCTCTCATTTGTGAAATATCATCTATTCTCTGTTCCATATTTCTTATTTGATTATTATTTATTTGGATATTTTGTTGCATATCGTCTAATTTTTCTTCTGTCTTTCTCCTGTCTTCGTTAATTTTTACTTCTAAGTTACATTTCTGCAACTCTATTTTCTGTTCTATATCTATCTTAGTATCTTGAATAATCCAATTTAATTCTGTCCTCTCATTTTCTATCCTTTTCTTGTAGTCATGCCGTATATTTTTTATTTCATTTGCTACTTTTTTCTCTGCAGCTTCAAGTTTTTTATCTATTTGTTTTACAATTTTATTATTATTATCTTCTATTTTCTTTTCTAATTTTCTATAATTCTCTTCCATTTTTTTCGTGTTCTCTTCCATTTTTTTCGTATTCTCTTCCATTTTCTTCGTATTTTCTTCCATTTTCTGTTCCATTTTTTTCATGTCTTCCTTGACTTCTTTTAAATTCTCTTCCATTGTCTTGTTCATCTGCATCATTAATGACATCAAAGCTGCCATATTGACATTTTCCTCTCTTTCTGGATTCATTTCTGCAGTATCTTGTGGAGCTTGAACTAAAATCTCCTCTTGTACAGGTTGTGTTTCTACTTCAACATCTTCTTCATTCTTTTTGCTTCTTGTACCTTTCTTTCCTTGAGACATTTTGAGACTTTACTTGTTCAAATATAATTAAAAATAAAATCTATAATTTTTTCTTTCTAATGGAAATTAATTTAATTATATGAGAGCACTTATCTTCCCAAACTAATTCTTTTAAATAGAGAGCCCCACGTTGGGCGCCAAATTGTAATGCTGTATTATTTGTGAATGATGAGCAATGAGTGTTTTTTAATAATATATATATATATATATATATATATATATATATATATATATATATATATATATATATATATATATATATATAGGGTTTTTATCGCGGTTCTCAAAGAATTAGTTTGTAAGCACTTTTTGAAATTATCTTTATTATATCTATTATGAAACACACATATATATCTAAGATAACCAATGTAAAGTTTAAAATAAACTATCTTTAAATTAAAATTTTTATGAAACTAATTAAATTATATAGATAATGTAAATTTTAAACAAACTATCTTTAAAATTGAAATTCTTATGATACTAACTAAATTATATTAACAAAATTTTGTACCTTTCTTTCACTGAATGCCTAAATAAAATGTTCTCCAAAATAAAGATTTTATTCACCATTCAATGTCTTCGTTCTCAGCCTCGGTTATCCTTGTTTTTGTGAAATTACTTTTTCCAATTATCAGCTTCCACCAATTTAAAATATTTGTCTTCTTAACAGCATTTATATATATATATATATATATATATATATATATATATATATATATATATATATATGTATATTCTTCTTTTCAATATACCAATATCCAATCACCAAATATATTATATAATTTTAATTTTCAATTAATACTTCCTTCCATTATCCAATTACCATTTTTACATAACATAATTTTTAATCTTCAATAATATTATCTTTATACTGTTTCTTAATCTTCATTGAACTTATTATATTGAACATCTGGATCTTCTGACTGACTATCTTAAACTTACTGAACAATTGACTTCACTAACTAAATGTGTCTGTCTTCTAAGTAACTGACTGGCCATCTGACTGAACTCTGAATCCAAATCACCGGGTATTTATATCTTTTTCCATGTTCCAGAATCATCTGGCAAGAAATCATATTCGAATTGTTCTATATGATTGTTCTCGAAAAAGTATATGTTCTGGTTATGTCCATTTCACAGACATAAACATATTCGAGAACGTTCTACCGTAAACAAAGGTTAAATTCTGTATTCTAGAGAATTCCTTACTTTTCTATCGAGAATTTTGTTGACATTTAGGCTTTTCAGATCAGAATATACACTTAAATCGGTAACTTAAACACTCTAATTTAACAAACTACACATTTTAAACAACATATTATTATAACCCCACTTATATTCGTAATTATTAATTTCTGTAACTTATGACACTTATTCAAAGTAGGTATATCTGGTTGCCTATGCACATGGTTCACTTAAATATATTATAATTATAAAAAGAAAAAACTTTTTGCACTTATTATATGCTAATTTCTTAAAAATACCCTCATATAAATAATTTTTATAAAATTCTCTAGTATATAATTTATAACTTATTTTCTTTAAACACCAATCATCTCAATATATATATATATATATATATATATATATATATATATATATATATATATATATATATTATATATATATTATATATATTATATATATATATATATATTATATATATTATATATATATATATATATATATATATATATATATATATATATATATATATATATATGTATATAATATATTATGAATTAATATATTAATATACTTATGAATTAATCTAGAGAACACAATTTGCAAAGACGTAAATACGACAAAATAGGAAGTTGTGAGGCAAAATTGGGAAGCGAGAGAGAGAGAGAGAGAGAAATAGAATAGAGTAATCCCCAATAATTTACATAGAGTAGACGGGAAATTTTTGAACGTAATCATTTTTAAAAAATACATGGATAAACGGAAACACAAGTACATAATAAATACATAAAAAATATTTAAAACATGAAAAACAACAATCGCTTACTTGATTCAATATAAAGTTTAGTTATACGATAACAAGGCCTTGCGGTTTTTAAAACATGTGATACCATTTATACAAGTAATAAAAGTGGTTACGCGTTATCAGTTTCTTACATCTGGACTGCTAACATTGTGATTTTTCATAGCCTTGGTATATTCCTGTTGTTGCAAAAATAACGTCTTCACTCTTTTCTTATCAGTTCATTACATCCGGAATGTTAACAAACAACCTTTTATTTAAAATATTTTTATAAAAATAATTTCAAGTCTTTGTTTAATAATTTTATACATAAATGATATTTTTAAGGAGGAGAATATTGGATGATGGCTCGTTTTATGATGATTTCAGCCATAAATAATGACCGTATAGCAAGCATTAGATAAAATATACATAAAAAAACCTTTTTACAATAATAATTAATGTTAGTTATTAGGTCTCTTTGTTTTTTCTTTGCAAGTCAGGTTGGCCGAGCGGTCTAAGGCGTTGAATTTAAGCTCCGATTCCCGAGAGGGAGCGTGGGTTAAGCCATCTGACATATTTGTATGAATGTTCAGGATGTTCACTTTCTACGTTAAATGTCACGTTCTGTTAGCCACTATATGGAAAACAAGAAGAATTGGCAGTTAGTATTAAACGTTGACAGAAGAAGAATTAACAGTTGGCTTCTGTGTCGCCACTGCTTTCCCATATGTCACTCCATACGTCAAAATCCTTATTTTGACAATCCAATAGCAACGAAGATACGTTATTGCGCCTCTTTGGCAATGCCGCCATCTTTGTTTTTTACCTCAACGTATTCGTTACCTCCTCCCCGTTCCAACGAACCCTCGTACGTCACGATCGAACCAATAGAAATGTAGATCCAATATAATGTCCTTTTAACATTCTACGATGCACACGGCACATACTGCCTTCAACCCCATTTTACAACGATACCTCACACGTCATCCTATGTTGAGCCGTTTGGCATTTACGACCGGGGGTTGCGATTTAGGGATCGCGCTCAGATCCCTGTTGTCTATCTACTATTAATTAATATCATATTATTTTAGCTTTAGTTATTGAACCCAATGTTATACTACAAAAAAGTACACTTGCCATGGCATGCTAACATTTATATGCTCACACGATATAAAATTTCATAAAAAAGTTTTAAACCGTTTTGGAGCAGTACTAAAAAATTCGAGTTTATTTTTTGTGACTTTAACATATCGTGACTTTTTCTATGTGCACTTTTTCATATAGGTAATACCTAAAAATTGTGGTATAATTAATAACAATCCCTGTCGATGACCAATTTTTTGACACCCTCTATCACTTCCGGCTATTCTTGTAGTTTTATTATTTTTATTAAGCACTTAAAAAGGCGGGAAATATAAAAATATTTGCATATATTGTAAAACAAACATATGGTATCTAAACATCTAAAATAAAAGGATATGGCCAACGTCAAAATAAACTTTTAATCTTCAGTAAAACTATGAGGATGTTTATATTTTTAGTTTCTAAAGTTTTCCTTACAAATACTATTAAAGATAAAGATTTTCCAAAAAAAAAATCCATGTCTCAAACTTTATAACACAGCTGTAGCATTGAGATATTTTCAATGCATGTTTTTTTATTGCTTAAAAAGGACAAATTAATATTAGATTTGAAACATACCCTAGGATGGTAAACTGTACCTAATTTATTAATTGTATAGATTGGATTTATTGCTTTTGGAACGTCATGAGTTTGCCTGCATTATACATGACTACTGTGGGTATATTTGGCATCAATTGTTATTTAAAATATTTCTTAAAGGAAGTAGCATCTGCTTTCTAATGAGAGCGAAAAATTTTTAGTAAATATTAATGCTGCATGACCATGTTTAGTATTACTCACCTGAAATACTAAGGTCATTCTCGCAGGATATATTAAGTGATCATTTAAGATAATGAAGCCAACTTTACTTATTAACAAGACAGTTACTCAACACACATACTACAAATATATAATGTATGTAGGTACCAAACGCCAATTGGCTGAAGTACTGCAAAAAAAATGTTTAGTAATTTCAAATCAAGTCTAACCTAATTAATAAATTATTGATGGTTTATTTTAATAAGATATTTTATAAAAGTTGAGATGCCATATAGAAAACAATAGTAGACAATTCTACAATTCTACAAAGACAGATTATCTTTTATATATGCAGCGTAATGTTTTTATCTCGAAGTATTCTATACCTACCTGTTAATTTTATAAAAATTTTGTCCTAGTACTTTTTGAAGTGTCTGATTAAATTTTTTGTTATTTTATTTCATCGGTTTGTTTGCATCATTTGTGATGGTTTCATGAAAGTTTTTCTTTGTCTTAATGATTTTTTAATTATTAAAAATGTTTTCTTACCTGCTTTAGAATGTTTTAAAAGATGATTTTCCTCCGAAAATGTTTTACCATATATGGAAGTACCACCTCGACCAGTACCAAGTGTAATATCTCCCGATTCCATGTACTGACCCCTAACTATTCGATGTACCAAGCAATCCTTATACGTCAATTTTTTTCCTTGACATATTTCCATAAAGTTTTGTACAGTAACCGGAACGAAGTCAAAATATAATTCAATAATTATTTTACCTAAATATTCTCCGTCTTTAACACTAAACTCCAAAAAACACCTAAAATACAATAAAATCAGTAAAAATTAAAATATTTGTGTATTTGAAAAATTTGTTTTATGCTGAAACGGGAATTAAAATTTACGGTTTAAATTATTTACAAGTATAATATTAAATAAATATTAATACCTATATTATACATAAATATATATTAAAATAAATATATTCGAGTCAGTTATAAAGATTTCCATGCCACGCGAAGCCTCGAACTTCGAGATGATTCTGCACTTGTCCCTCACATTCTAGATTAAACGGCGTGTGAAGACAACGTCCCGATTAAAAATGCCTGGAATCTTTCTTTTAGTGACAAAAGCGCAGCAATTTCATTCAAGCGCAGCACAAATCTATGACAAAAAAGTAAAAATCCACTATTCTTAAAGAACGGATAGAACGAAGAAGGATCATTCTGGTTAAAGCAACTCTAGACTTTCTGATCCAATGCTTATCCATAGTAAAGCTAATTTTCTTGTGTTAAAATGGAGCAAAATTTATTTTAAAGCGGTTAACATGTGCCATATATTCTCGTAGTTGTTCCCTCTCTCATATCTTGCTTCGTCTTTTTCATTTGAGCCAACGTTTGAGCAAGACGATTTATGTGGAAAAGTTTTTGTTTCCCTCTTGGTAGTTTTTTAATTCGGTATACTACATTATTTATTTTCTTTTTACTCTCTTACGGACATTTTCATTGTCCTTGAAGTTTAGAAAAAAGGCCTCGACGTTGTTGTGGATTAAATAGCCAGACAAGATCACCCACTTTGAAGCTTCCATTTGTACATTTGTAAAGCAAGAATTATATTGATCTTTTATTATATCACGTTTAGATTATGTTGTTGGGCAAGGTCGTGGATATTGCTCATCTTGAACTTCATCAGGTCAACGTATTTTTCATCTGTCAAGTTTTTTTCACACGATTTGCAACCGAACTCGCGAACTCACGACAGATGAACTTCATGACCTAACATTAACCCTTGTAAACCAGAGAAATCAGTGTTTGGCGATATGTTCAATTTTTTTTTATTTAGTTTCTTTTCAGGGATGTTTCTTAAATCTATTTATAATTTAGCATAAGAAAGTTTTGGTAGATTGCTGTTTATTGCAACAAGTTACAGTCAATTTTGTTCTTTGTGGTTCAGCTGCACCCCGCTTGGTAAGAAACGACAAGCACATATTTGCGTACCTATGTTAAAAACCAAGCGGGTTACAAATAAACCTCAAATTATTCAAGCGACGAAGATTCCCCGTATTTTGACTTTAGCGACTGAGAATTTCCAATTTAGTTTATAGCTACTACTCAGAAATGTTTATCTTATTATTTGAGTACAGTTTTAGTTCTAATATGTTTAGTTACGTTTGTAGTGATTGTCGAGTACGTGCTTTATAAAAATTAGTGAAACACCTAAGTTTCTAAATCCAAAAAAAGTAACTGATGAAGAACTCTTGGCAATATTAGAGACACTTACGATAATTATTTTAATTTTTTGATACTAGAAGATAGTTCAAGTGATATCGAAAAGACTGATACAGTGTCAGAAATTGATAAGGTAGATGAAGTGTTGCAAGTTAGTCGTGGTAGGATTAGTAATCAATTAGTAAACTATACTGAAAATCCAACTTATACGTCTAAAGATGATAGTTTGTGGGCAAAAGTTCCACTTACTACGAGAATAAAGAGAAGAAGGGACCTTTAACAGGTTTAAATAGATACACGATTTTATTGGAGACGAATAGAAAAGAAAAATCATACTATGAAAAAAATGAGAATGCCTTTTGTCCTTTTGTTCAAGAAAAACTGGAAGCATTAATTTATTGGTTTGCTTATTATTTTTAGAGCCTCGCACGCTGCTAAAGAGCCAATACATTTAATATGGGGCCAAGATTCAACTTTATGTCGTCCTTAATATTATCTACCATGTCTCGCAACATATTCCAACAGATTATATACTTCCTAAGATTCCACTATTTTAAAACAAGAGAAGTAAGAAAACGCACTAATAAATTTACCGAAATCAGAGATATCTTTTATGGTTTTGTATTAAATTGCAAGAAATATGTAAATCCATCTGAATACCTGTGCATGGATGAGTAGTTAGTCCCATTCCGAGGCAAGGCTCCTTTTCGGGTTTACATGAAGAGTAATCCAGAGAAGCACGGTTTAAAGATTTGGGGCTTGGCTAATTGTAGTTCGGCATATACAGCCAATATGCAAATTGGAAAGTTATCTTATGTCAAAATTCAATATTATGAAACTTATACTTTTAGGCTAAGAAGGAAATAAACATGAGAAAGGCCAAGAACAAAGGATAGTGATGCATCTGGTAAACAATTTATCTGCAGCATAGTTGAATAACTACTGTAGCGTGATTAAATAAAACGAGCGGTTCGAATTTATGTAAACATATTTATTTATAACTTTACAGTTCGGTAGTATCTTAACAACTAACTCTACTTCTAACATTGTTACCTATATATACCAAAAGTATTATGTTCGAGAATATTCTGACGTAGTCCCACCTCTAATTCGCCTACGTGACCGGTTATTCTCTCTCGCACTCGATACATCGCGAAGCTTCGAGAAGGGTATTAGAGATGCAATGCAACCGTTACCTGGGCCATGCCGAGAGCATGTTCGTAACACTGCTCCCCTCTTAAATCTGATCGTCCCGATCAGCAACTCTATATGTAGGCACAGGATGGCGGAATCTACAGGACTCTCCAGCTCTGCATGAACCTTTTAGAAAGAAATAACAGTCTACTGACTTTGAAGGATACGATCTCATCGGGTTAATGCAAAACACGGTAATTCGTACGCCGGTTCCTCGGAAGATTACTTCAAGCATGCTTCTGACAATCTTCCAGTCCAGATTATCTAGTGCATGGCCTATCTTGGGTAAGGCCAAATTCTTGATGTCGTAATTGCACACAATTTTCTTCAAATTAGTTAGAGCACGCCATATATCCTCGTAGCTTGCCCTGTCTGTATACGACTTCCTGGTCACCATATACAGCAAAGATCGAGAACCATCTTCTAATCTCAGTACTCTTCCAACTTTAGGCTGCTGGTTTTTTAACTCGTCCAAACGACCGAATTTCTTATAAAATACGGATGAGATTCCTTTAGTCATCTCAAGATCTTGGGCAACACAGTGGGCTAGAGAGACGTTATGCGAAACAGTAAAAAGATCCTGCTGAACTTCTGTGGTCACGCCGAATCTAGCACTCTTTCTCTCTGCGTAATTTGACATAAATTCATTAAAGCTTGGTCGCCGGTCATCTTTGATCTCATGTTTTAGGGTTCGTGCTTCTTCTGTTTGATTTGAGCCAGCATATGGTGCAAGACGATTTATGTGAACTACTTTTGGTTTACCTTTCGGCAACTTCTTAATTCGGTATATTACGTCATTTATTTTCTTTTTAATTTCATACGGACCTTCCCATTGTCTTTGCAGTTTGGGAGACAAGCCTCGACGACGTTGTGGATTATAGAGCCAAACAAGATCACCTACTTTATAGCTTTCACTCTTGCATCGATAATCATATTGATCTTTCATTCTGTCACTGGCTATCTGGATGTGTTGTCGGGCAAGTTCATGAATGTTGTTCATTCTTAACTTCAGGCGGTCGACATAATCTTCGCTTGCAACATGTTCTTTGGAAGGTCTGCAGCCAAACTCTAGGTCGTAGGGCAAACGAACTTCACGACCTACCATCAGGCAGGTTGGAGTCTGGCCTGTAGTTTCATTCACGGCCGAGCGGTAGGCCATTAGGAATAAATGAATATGCTGGTCCCAATCTCTTTGATGTTCTGATATAACCTTGGATAGGTGTTTACCCATTGTTCGGTTCATTCTCTCGACCATTCCGTCTGATTGAGGATGCAGGGGTGTCGTTCTGGTCTTATTGACACCAATCAATTTACAAATGTTTTGGAAAAGGGTTGACTCGAAGTTTCGCCCTTAGTCAGAGTGGATCTCCAAGGGAACACCAAATCGGCTAAAGAATTCTTTAACAAGTACCTCTGCAACGGTAGCAGCTTCTTGATTTGGTATCGCATAAGCCTCAGTCCATTTCGTAAAATAATCCATGGCTACCAGGATATATTTATTTCCATCATTTGTCTCTGAAAGTGGACCTGCAATGTCGATTGCTACTCTTTCCATAGGACTACCAACATTGTTCTGTCTCATGGGTGCCCTCTTTTTACCAGCTGGACCATTACTGGTTGCACACAGTTCACATTTCCGGCACCATCTTCTTACATCATCTTTACAGTTCACCCAATAGAACCGTCCTCGAACCTTTTGCAGAGTCTTCGTGATACCAAAGTGTCCACCTGATGCACCGTCATGCAACTGACGCAATACTTCTGACACTTTACTTTTAGGTACAATTAACTGAAGCTTAGTTTCTGTACCATCATCGTTTTCAAAGGTTCTATACAGAAGATCATCTTTCAGCACTAGGCAATTTCATTGGCTCCAGTAACACTTGACTTCTGGACTATATGCACTAATGTCTTGCCAAGAAGGTCTTTTACTTCGACGCATCCAATCCAATACTCTTTTTATACATGGATCATCTGCTTGAGCGTCTTGGAGCTGTTGAGGCTGCCATTGATCATTAATGACGGCGGTTCGTCTCACGGGGCAAAGTCGTTCTTCTAATTCAAGACAATGATTACGATTTGCACTGTATGGCCGTCTTGACTGAGTATCAGCATTTGAATGACTTTTTCCAGCCCTGTGTTTGATTTGTTCTAGCTTTCTGACTGTTGTATTATTTTCTTGCAATTTACGACGAATGTGACCTACGTCGTTACCATTCCAACATCTGGGTTCACGTCTCTTCGGCATCATGTCACGAACTACTTTCCGTACGATTTCCTCCAGACGTTTCTCGTTTTATTCGTTACTCTCTTCAGAGGTTCGTACTCGAAAGCTCCGTGAAGTTTGACTAGCTGTTTCATGTTCTAAGGCAATAGCGAGCGCTTCATCTAAAACTTTCGGTCTTGCTAGTCGTAAAGCTTTCTGTAGTTCAATGTCTCTTAACCCATTGACGAAGGCATCTACAGCAATTTCTTCCAAAATGTTGTCTGGTGCATCTGGATAGGCCAACAGCGCTATACGAGCAATATTTGCTTCAAATTCTTGCAAACTCTCACTTGCTCGTTGGATTCTACTTCTTATTTGTACTTTGTAGACTTGTTGTAGATGGGCATCTCCGTAACGTTTATCTAGTCGATTGAACAAGATCTGGTAACATTTTTCTTGACCCTTAGGAATCGACCTTAGGATATCTGCAGCATCACCTCGTAAGGCAGCAGTCAAGGAAACAGCTTTTTCTTGTTCTGTCCAATGATTGTCTGTCGCAATAGCTTCAAATTGTCTAAGGTATATGGACCAAGAAGACTTTCCATCAAATGGTGGCAATTTGAATCTCATATTATGTGTCATTTCGTCTCTAGCTGATTCTTTTTTCACTACCGGATCTAAAGCTACTGTATTAACTGGTGGTAGCACTTTCGTGTTAATTATCATGATCTCTAATTGTTTGATCTTCTCTTCTACGTCTCCTATCTTTTCGTTTACATTTTTCTGTATCTTATCTTATAGAGTGGCAGCCGTAGCTCAGTGGCTATGTTACTGGCTTAACAAGCTAGAGGGCCTGGGTTCGAATCCCGGCACCGACAAAAATTTAAAATTTCTAATTTAACTGAGCTACCACCGTGCTTCGAAGGGCACGTAAAGCCGTCGGTCCCGGCTATGAAAGTAGTCGTTAGGTCATGTTAGGGGCGCTTGCGCGACCTGAAAACCCTAACACTAGACCTTAGCCAGAAGGTTACACGAACTTTACTTTTTTGTATCTTATCGAATTTTCTCGAGACTTCTTCAAATTTCTCATTGTTTTGAATACATATTTCTTTAATTATTTGTAAAGTCTCGTCGAATCTTCTAAATACATTTTCGAATGTTTCATCGCATCTTTTGGGAACATTCTCTAATTTATTATCATCTCTTTTAGAAGATTCTTCTATCATTTGAGAGACGTTTTCAAATTTCTTATAATTTTTTCTGGAACTCTCTTCGACCTTCATTAAAACTGCTTCTTCTGCTGACTGAAAATGGAATGTCTCTGGGTTATCTCCATTCTTGTTAAGAACATTCTTCAGTCGTTCTTGGAGGATCTTCTTGGACCCGCTGCAATCTTCATCGCGTTCTTCTAGCTGCTCACGCAACTGTTTTACTGAGAGTTGTACTAGCAGCATCTTTGGTCAGGCACGCGTACTTTTTTAAAATGTTCAAAAGTCTTTTTCAAAAGTCACTGCTGAATTTATTTTTAAATAAATTAATTATCCTCACACCGTGACACCAACTGTAGCGTGATTAAATAAAACGAGCGGTTCGAATTTATGTAAACATATTTATTTATAACTTTACAGTTCGGTAGTATCTTAACAACTAACTCTACTTCTAACATTGTTACCTATATATACCAAAAGTATTATGTTCGAGAATATTCTGACGTAGTCCCACCTCTAATTCGCCTACGTGACCGGTTATTCTCCCTCGCACTCGATACATCGCGAAGCTTCGAGAAGGGTATTAGAGATGCAATGCAACCGTTACCTGGGCCATGCCGAGAGCATGTTCGTAACACTACTGACAACTTTTCTACAAATATTGAGTTATTCGATAAGCTTTTAGATAAAAATATAATCTTGTGTGTCACTGCGCAAAAATAAACCTTATATTCCAAAAGAGCTACTTCATGCAGGATATAAGAAAGACTTTTCAATGTAACAGTTTGTAAAAAGTGTGATTATTATTTGAAATGTCACAGCATTCTATTTTTTGTCTTAATTATTTTTCTTGATTTTATAATCATTTCATATTATTTTTTCAAATATGTCTTATCGTTTATCAATGTTTACAGCAATTAAAAAATATATATTGTTTATAATCGGAATGTATTCCTTTTTGATATTCCTTAACTACAATAAAATAAAATAAGCCAAAACTATTGGGAGCCTTCTTCTTAGAGTGCCATATCCCTACGGAACGTCGACGACTACCATGCTTATAATATTTTTATACTGATCTCGGTCTTGCGCTACGTGTAGCAATTGGTCCGCTGTCAAACCTGTCCACTGCCGCAAATTCCTCAACCAAGAGAGTTTCTTCCGTCCTATCCATTTCTTTCCTTCGATTTTACCGTTGAGAATTAGCCGAAGGAACTCATATCTTGGTCCTCTGATTATATGTCCAAGATATTCTAGTTTACGCCTCTTAATAATATTTAATAGAGTTCGTTGATGTCCCATTCTTCGAAGAACTTCTTCGTTTATAGTTCTGCTAGTCCATGGAATTTTTAGTATCCTTCGATACAACCACATCTCAAACGCCTCGATTTCATTCATGATATCGGCGTTTAAAGTCCAAGTTTCACATCCATACAAAAGTACAGACCACACGTAATATCTTGTAAACTTTTCACGGATTTCCAAATTTAATAAGTTATTGGATAATAGAGGTTTGAATTTTTGAAATAAGTTTCTTGCCTGTTCAATTCTACATCGAATTTCGAAGGATGGATCTAGATTTTGGGTAATCCAACATCCAAGGTATTTGAATCTCTGAACTCTCTGCATCGGTTGTTGGTTTAATATCAGTTGGGTTGCGCCCATATCCACTTTACTGGTCACCATGTATTTAGTTTTATCGATATTTATCGACAGTCCCCAATTTGTGCATTTCATGTTAACTCTATTGAATAGCTCCTGCAGATCGTCGATGTTTTCAGCTAGAATTACAGTATCGTCGGTGTACCGTATATTGTTAATTATTTCTCCTCCTATGATAATTCCTTTTTGATCTTTTAAAGCTTCCCTAAATAGATTCTCAGAATACACGTTAAAGAGGGTTGGAGATAGTATACAGCCTTGTCTTACGCCTCGTTCAATACTGATTGGCTTTGATTCTCTGTTGTTGGTATTAATAATGGCTGTTTGGTTCTAGTAAAGTTTGGCAATAATTTTGATGTCTTTCTCATCTAGTTAGATGCTCTGCAAGGCGGTAATTAGTCTGGTATGCTGAACGCGATCAAATGCCTTTTCAAAATCAATGAAGCACATATATACGGGTTTTCTCACCTCCCAACATCGTTGAAGGAGTGTTTGCATAGAAAATAGTGCTTCTCTAGTTCCAAGGCATCTCCGGAACCCGAACTGCCCTTGACTAATTATTTCTTCGCACTTGTTGTTAATTCGGTTCAGAAGAATATGCAACAGTATTTTAACGGCATGGCTCATTAAACTAATGAGTCTACAATCGCTACATTTCTTAACGTTTGGTTTCTTAGGTAGAGGAATAAAGATCGATTTTAGCCAGTCCGATGGAATTTCACTGGTATCATATATTTGATTGAAAAGTACAGTGAGTTCTTTTATATTGTCATTTGAATAAGCCACATGGGGGCCAATAAGCCACAAAAGGGCAGAGTAGAGTATTGTTACACTTCTTTAAAATTAACTTTATTTAACACCAACAATATTACAATACTTTTTAACTAACTGACAACTATATACTTCAACATTCCAAATTAAAAATACAACTGTCCCCCAACTGTCAAAAACATCTGATGAGTGCCTTAAGAACCGGCAAAATAACGCAAAAGATAGAAAACATAATACGTTGTGAACTAACAAGAGATGAAAGTAGTAGAGGTGGGAAATTATCGAAAGTAACCTCTAATTTACATTAAATTACATTAGGACTATCGATAGTTTCCCACCTTTAGACGTTAGCTTATGAGCTAGTTGACTTCAGTCATAATATTACAAGTATGACGTCGAACATTTACATTTTTTAAATTTCGCATAAAGTAAAAACTGATTGAAGGCAATAAAACAAATGTAAGTAAACAGTTTAATTAGTAGTTATTTGATAATTAATTCTGTGTTGACGAATACAGAATAACAAGCTATGATAATTCTGTATTGAGAAGAGTGTATGCGACGTCTCAAATCATAGTTTATTATTGATCAATATTTTAATTTTGGATAAAAAAATACTCCTACTTAAACTGTTTTACTTACATTACGTGATACGTATTACTATGACTGAAGTCAACCAGCTCATAAGCTAACGTCTAAAGGTGGGAAAATTTCGATAATTCTAATGTAATGTAAAGTAAATTATAGGTTAATATCGATAATTTCTCACCTCTACTACTTTCATCTCTTTTTATTTTACAATGTATTATGTTTTCTATCTTTTGGGTTATTTTGCGGTTCTTAAGGCACTCATCCCTGTATATTATTCTGACGTTCCAAACTTCACTAGACATTTTAAGAATTTTCGATGTCATCTTGAATGTTCTTGAACTACTTCTTCTTTTTCGTCAATGGACTTTTCCTATGTGGGATAAATCTTTCGTAACAGTATTATGGAATACCATTTACATTTCAAAAACTAACTTACTTAATTTCTTAAATCAAAATTCCCAAAATCATCATGACTAAATACTATATCTAATTGCAATGAAATATCACTTGTAAGACATGAAATGTTTATTTTGTTTTTATAAAAATATTAATTATTCATTTGACTGTCCAAGAATATAGAGTATAGACGTATTCAGAGCTCCGCTATCTAATCAGTTGTAATTAAGTAGTAATTAATATATCATTAGTCGTGAATGATATCAATGGTCATGGCTGTAAGCTATTACGATAAATTCAAGAAGACGAAATAATGTAAGCGAAATATTTAAATATTTATAATGTTTCCTATTCATACTGAAACGGACGCACTACTAGTCCAACAAAATAATGCGATGTTCACAGAGAATATTCTTGAAATGTCTAGTGAAGTTTGGAACGTCAGAAAACATATATATAAATATAAATAAAAAGTAATGGCATATCTCGCAAAACAGAAAACCAAAAATGGTATATCGATGGAAGGCAACCGTATATCCGTATTTCTGACTATTGGTCGTCTTCAGTACGGTGCAGCCAAGTTAGAAAAGGAGCATATTATATATATATATATATATATATATATATATATATATATATATATATATATATATATATATATATAACAGATGTTTTTGACAGTTGGGGGACAGTTGTATTTTTAATTTGGAATGTTGAAGTATATAGTTGTCAGTTAGTTAAAAAGTATTGTAATATTGTTGGTGTTGAATAAAGTTAATTTTCAAGAAGTGTAACATTGGTGACAGCGGTGGGATAAAGAAATATTTTGGTAGTTGTTAATGGTAAATACAAGATCCACTGAGTTTGACAAAGAAATGGATACGTCCGGACCCCCTGCATGATTTTTAAAAATGAAAGAAGATGAAGAGAAGCGTGGACAAGAAGAGAAAGCGGAAAATTAGAAGCGTAGGCAAGAAGAGGAAAAGGAGAGGCGTAAAAAATAGAGGTAGAAATCATAGATGGTTTATCCCAAATTCACGAAAATTTTCAGTTAGAGATAAGTCAAATTACTAATAGAATAGATAAATTAGAAGAAAAACAAATCAATTTTGAAAATAAAATAGAACAACAACAAAATGATTTGAAATCTGATTTACAAATACAAATAGTTGAGTTAGAAAAAAAAATTAATACCCAAGCTTCTTTATCTAATGTTTCAGTAACTAACGTCGAATCTAAACAAACAGCTTCATCACCTTTGATAATTGAACCAGGTATAATTAGAACTAGTAAATTTTTAAGACCACCCACATTGGATGGTCAGACAGCATGGGAAACTTATCGTTTTCAATTTGAAGCTGCAGCTAGAGCAAATGGCTGGAATGAAAAAGAAATGGCAGCTTCTTTGGTGGTGTCGCTTCGAGGACAGGCAGCAACCGTTTTGCAATTCCTTCCCCAAGATGCACCCAGTTTTACCTCTCTCGTTGAAGCTTTAGAGACAAGATATGGCCAGCAGCATCTAAAGCAGGTTTTCCAAAGTCAGCTAAAAATTCGATATCAAAAACATAACGAAAGCCTGCAAGAATTTGAAGCCGACATTAAAAGACTATTGCACTTGGCATACCCTCAGGCACCGAAAGATTTTCTGGAACAAATTGGAATACAGACATTCATAGATGAACTACAGGATGTTGAAATGCAACAAGCTCTCCGATTACAACATCACAAATCGCTAAATGGAGCACTAGTCTCAGCCCAGGAGTATGAAGCGGCAAAAAGCATTTCCAGATCTCGCCCAAAATTAAGAGAAAAAGATTTCAAGAAAATGAAGAAATCACAACCGCAGATAACCAACAACCTATTTTATCCCAAATTTTAAACATACTGCAAAACCAAAAGTAAACCAAGAAGTGTACACCGACTAAAGGGAGATCAAAGCTGTCGTGCCATAAGGGAGTGTCTTAGGTCCGGTCCTGTACCTATTGTATACGTGTGACATTCCAGAGCCGGAACAAAACACTATTGCCACCTTCGCGGATGATACAGCCATACTAGCGATAGGAGACACTAGTAAAGAAGTGACTGATAAATTGCAACTATCAGTAAATAAAATACATAACTGGACCAGACAAAGGCAAATAAAATTAAATGAGACTAAATCTGCAGACATTAACTTTACAAATAAAAAAATAGAAAACTTCCCAGTTAGAATAAATGATACCCAAGTTCCTTATACAACATCAGCAAAATACTTGAACATCACCCTAGACGCGAAGCTGCGCTGGAAAGTCCATGTCAAAAATAAAAGAGGGGAGCTTGATATTAGATATAGGAAATTGTATTGGCTGATTGGAAAAAATTCAACATTATCAATTCATAATAAATTAACTATCTACAAACAGGTACTGAGACCAGTATGGGTATATGGGTGCTAACTCGGGGGCTGTACCAAAGCTAGTAATCGACATATTATCCAGAGATTTCAAAACAAAGTACTGAGAAATATTGTTGATACTCCTTGGTATATCCGTAACAACAACCTCCACCAGGACCTGGGTATGGAAACTGTGATCAAAATAATCCAGAGAAAAGCAGCAAGTCACGAGCAGAGGCTGCATAGTCATGTGAATGTCGAGGCAATTCAGCTTCTTGACAACACTGAACTAAAGAGAAGACTCATAAAGACAAAACCATTTGAGTTAGTGTAAATGTGTAACAGTTTAGTGTAAAAAGTAGAGTATAGTACTGTGAAGTTATTGCATGCTAGTTGTAGTGCATTAGTTGATAGATAAAATAAGAGTAAGCCGTAGGGTAAGCCCTTAGATTTTAAGTATTTGCTGTTTATTAAGTTAGATCAGAAAATAACTGATAATTCGTCATTTGTGACCAGATAGCAGTATACAAACACCGCACAGGTGTTAAAACAAAAAAATAAAAATATTAGTTACAAAAAAAAACTTAAAAATGGAGGTTAATATAAAATAGTCGGGTAATATGGAATACGTGTTATAATTACTGAAAAAAATTAGAGTTGATAAAACATTATCTGAAAAGAAATATTTCCACTATAAAAACCATGTTTTAGGATTACATGCTAGTCATTACTGCTTCTACTCTATTTGCAAAAATCACATACATAATCTCTTTCTTTGCTCCGGTAAGGTCAATGTAAATGCTGTTTTTTTCATTTAGTTCATCCTCTAGATCTTTTTTATATGGAGAGTAAGTTATTATAGAAGAAGATTTAGCTTTCCTGCATTTATTTCACCGGTGATGGTGATATCTCTTTCGGTACAACAAAAGCTTTAGAAACATCAGAGGCAGCTACAATGGGACTTTTGGAAGAACAGAATTAAAATAAATCAGAAATGGTACACGAAAAAAAAAGAGGGTTATTAGTTGGTCTCGTAGTTTTAGACCTGGAAACAGTGAATGTAGAAGCAATGAAATCTTCACTGTTAAAAATATTTCTATTAACAGGATAAATACCATTCACATTGAAGCCGTTTACTGCTATGTCCCCACGTTGTATTTTAAGGTACGCCTTGCCAAACAGTTCCATTATATCAAAAGCACTCCAGAGCCTTGAATTATCTCTTAAGATCTCACTTCTTCACTATAGTGAGACTTAACGGACTCATAAAGGTTTTTTCTAATGGTTGGATTTTATGTGAACTCTGGGGGTAGACATAAAATCGTAACATGATTTCCTCTTACTTAGATAATCATATTACATTATATTACATTAATTCAATTAAATTAATAACATCAATGCTTAGCTTGTGGATTAGGAGCCGTCATTTAGAAGCAGAACAGGCTACTCTGACAGCTGAGGGTTTTGTTACAGCAATGAAATGTTTAAACGATTTAGTAAACATATTTGTCTGTATTCAACCAGAAGGGTGGCATGATGCAATGCTACCTGAAGGAGCATCTCTAAGAAGTTGTTCATTCATGTTCTTCATCGGAAATATCACAAGAGGAGGAACTAGGTCAGCTCCTGCACTCATATAGAGAAAAATAGTCACAACAGAACCCCTTTTAACCGAAGTAAGCAACCCAATTTGTCTATTTCCTTTTAGGCCTATTATATCGGGAACATTAGTTTAAACAATCGATAAACCTGTTTCGTCAACATTATATATCCTGTTAGGAGGATAGTTGTGTTTTTGGAAAATGATATCGACCAGGTTAAAAAATTTGTCTATTTCTTTACAAAATCCACTAGTTCGGGCAAAAGATGTATCCTTGAGTTTTCAGTTCGAAAGATTGGGGTTCCTTTTCATAAACGTAAAACCAGTCTTTGCCAACCGATTCATCTTTAAATGGGGGGGGGGGATGTTATTGCGAACTATTCAGTTGATAGGCAAGACTGCAAACATATCTTTTTGTGAGCCCATAGAACATGGTCTCCATCTCAAGTAAATATTTTTGCAACTAATCTTTAGTTCCTTAGGGAAAACTAGGTAACTTAGATTAGAAAACGTATAAATTATATACATAAAGATATGTTTGTAAAATACAATATGTTAAATAATTAAATAAAATGAAATGGGAAAACCATATTCTAAAATCAGATAATTTACAGAGTTATTCCCCAACGTTAAAAGTTATAGCATATGAGAATCCACCTGTATGAAAGTCCGGTCTGGCTCGAACTCCTCCACCGTCGCTTATAAACAGAACAAACAGTATTTTCTCAAATTAAATGAGGATAAACTCCACTAATAGCTCATCTCATTGTCCCTTAACGTCGAAATGTTTATCAAAAAACAAATCATCACAACAAACAGAAGCAACCGAACAAATTCGTCAGCATGATGATGATACAGGTTAGACGTTAATTCCAAATACGAAGCTTCAGCAATCAGAAGATAGCCCTCTGAATAGAATTAAAAAACAAACTTCTATTTAGGATTATTGGTTGCAGAAACCCACGTCACTGACCAATTAATATAGCACCTTAGCTACTGATGATATACAAGAAGAAAATACAAATAGCGAATCAAAAAAACCTCCACCAATATTTATTCAGAATATCGAATATATAAAACCGCATTTTCACAAATATTAATTAAACAGGATTATGGATTTCGAGTGGTTGTCCGCAATATTCACCCCTCAACAGAAATTAATGATAATAAAATGGGGCACTCGAAGAACTAAGACATTCGGTCAAAAATATCTCCAACAAAAACGAAAAGAGGATAAAAAGCAACTACCACTTTTCCATACAGTATTGGGTGCTAATGCAAATAATAAAGACATTTATAAAGTCAATAAACTACTTCAACTCAATAGTTGAAGTTGAACCGTCACATCCCATAACAGAAATTCGTCAATGCTACAGGTGTCAAAATTTCGGACATACTCACTAATCCTGCCAACCTAATAATCATCCTGCCAACTACAGATGCTGTTTGGTCTGCAAAGAGCTCCAAAAGAAACAATTTCCAAAGTTAAGGCAGAAAATACAATCCTCATTGCCCGACAAGTTCCTCAAATACTCGTCGCCCATATGTTATATGTGAAAACGCTGTGAAGAAGCAAATCATACCATCGCATCTGTCCAAAATATTACACAGAAAAAACTGGATACAACAGAAACAAGTAATAATTTAGAATTAATGGTCTAAAAAGTTATGGAGAGAATGGATAAATGTCCGACTTTCTCATAACGATGCTACCAAAACTTAATGTACAACCAAAATAAAATTGGACATTGGAACGTAAACGGCCTTATAAACCATATTGAGAAGATTAAAGCATTTAAATGGTTAAAAAGCTTTAGTATCATGATAGTCTCTGAAGCTTTTATGACAGACAAGAGCCATTTTAGTATGCCAGATTTCTGTACCTACCTATGTTACACCACACCCAATTGGAAAAGGTCATGGTGGAACTGCGTTAATTATTAGAAGTAACATAAAACATCATAATATAAATAAAGTATGTGAAATCAACATTCAGGCTACCTCGATATCTGTAGAACTCAACAAGGGACACTAACGATGTAAGTCACGTATTGCCCCCTGGTAAAATAATTAAAGAGGAACATTTCTCTAGTTATTTGATTGGGGTTTGATAACAACACGCAGAAGAGAACTTATTAAAAGTTTAAATGACAATAATTTGATTCCAATTTTTACTGAATAGCCAACATACCGCACTCTCGATTTAGCATTCGAAGCGGATTAATCGTTCTCAATGTGTGATAGGCGTTAGTGTGTTTAAATTGTTAAATTTTTAAAATGGAAGTCAATGCAAATGGTAAAGACCATCCGCCCAATCGAGTAAAGACCTTTAATATTTTTAATACTATGGATTTGGATAATGAAGAAAAACAAACACAGTTAAGTGAAAATACAAGTCAAAGTTTCATGGTTTCACAGGTAATAAAACCACAACCAAACAAATTTTTTTCCAGTTTTTCAGGTAAGCGATACTAATAGTACTAATGTAAATCGGTGTGTTCAATAATTGTAACAAACTCTTTTTAGTGGGGGAGACTTTAATTGTCATTGATGTGATAAAACTGATCGAGCGAAAGAATACATTTTTTTGTAGCCATGAAAGAAGTGAACTTAATTTCTTAAATGATGGTTCTGAAACATTAATTCGGAGTTTCCTAAATAAAAGTATATCTGTTATAGGTCTAACAATTATTTGCTCAAGAGATATCTATTATACGTGCTATTGGCACACAAAAAATATGAGTCTAGGTTCAGATCACTATCCAGTAGTTTATACATGATAGTACCTAACGTAAAAACCTATAATGGTAATAATGATATAATTAGAAATATAATTAAATAAGATATTAAAAAAGCCGATTGGGCAGTTTTATTTTACCTCTTAAACAATTAAACAATAGGAGAAAATATACAACAAGAATATCAAATATATTACGATTTTAAAAATGGAGCTAGTAAAATTAGCATAACAAAGAAGAGAAAAATGACCAGTCCAAAATTTAATAAACCATGGTGGAATAATGAATGTAGGGAGGATATTAAACACCAAAAAGAGGCTTTTTTACAGTCTAAAAGAATATCTAACCATGAAAACCATTTAAGATATTAGCAAGCGGAAGCTAATTAAAAAAGAATTAATTTAAATAGTAAAAGAGCCCCATGGAAAAATTTATTTAATAGTTTACATAAAAATACATCTATTAGTAAAATATGGAGTGAGATTAGAAAATTAAAAAATGCCTATAAGCCACCTAATAATCCAATAGTAGAAAATGACTGGACCAAACTATTCTTTAACAAAATTGCCAGACCTTGGGTCATAAAGAAGAAAATTTATACAGATGCCTCAAAAATTAACTCTAAAGTTGCTGCTGTTATATGAGACCCTAAAACACAATACAGAGAAGGAATAGGTCTCGATGCAGATACCACAGTATTTACAGGAGAACTAATAGCAATATTGAGAGCAAACATAGCAACGATCACCAATAATAATGATAGATTTGTGATACTTTCAGATAGCAAAAGTGCTCTAACTAAATTGAGGAAGTGGACAGAACATTACATTTATCATGATTACATGATATCATTATAGAAATAAAAAACAACTTTATTGGACTCAAATCCAAAGACAAAGAAATATCATTCTGTTGGATAAAAGCCCATTGCAATTTAAAAAATATTGAAATTGTAGACAATTTAGCAAAGAGTGCTACATAATTAGATACTAACTATGACTATAAGTTAACACTAAATAACGCCTCCTCCTCAATCTTTTCTCCTTCGTAAGAATGTAGTGGCATCATGTATTTTGTTTGACTTCTTCTTCTTCTTAGTCGTTAACCTGATGCAGGTATCGTGATATCATGAAGATATTAGTTAAATTTCCCAATGTTCCTCCAAGTTGTTCTATCTTCTGTCATTCTGCTGTTTGTTTGACTATTTCTGTCCAATTATCTCTCTTCTGTACGTCTTGTTTTGCTTCGGAGAATGAGTAACCAGTCATCTCCTTTATTTGGTCCGACCATCGTACTGGAGATATTCCTCTGGATCTTTTATCCACTACGTTACCTTCGACTATCAATCGCTCCATACCTTCTCTTCTTCTAGTTATATGTCCAAAATATCTCAGTATATTTTGGTTAATAGTTGTGATGAGTCTAGTTTTTATGTTGTTTTGCTAGAATTGAGTTATTTGTGCGATGGGCGGTCCATGGTATGCGCAACATTCTACGGTAGACCCACATTTTTAAATGCCATATACGCTTTGAATCGGCTTTTTTATTTTCGTTTAAGTTTCTGAAGCATAGGTGGTGATAGGAAATACCAATGCTCAAACAAGGCGTACTTTTGTATTTGTTGTGATGTCAGTGTTCTTCCAAATTTTTGTGAGTTTGGTTGTTGCCGATCTGGCCACTGTGATGCGTCGACGGATCTCGTCTTCGCATCCTCCATTGCCATGATTCTTATCTCTGCCTGGTTGTTTCTGATTAAATGATGCCTATGCTTATATTATATTATATCTTAAAATAAACAGAGATAAAACGAGAATCATGATAATTGACAGAGCTAACAACAATCAAAATCATCTGGTCATGATAAACAATATCGCTGTTGTAGATAAATTTGTGTACCTGGGCTCATTAATAACCAACAAAGGAGGCTGTACTGAAGAAATAAAGCGGCGGTCAGCAATCGCAAAAAGCGCTATGGCAAAATTAACAAAAATTTGGAAAAGCCATGAAATAACTACCGATGCAAAAATGAGACTAGTAAGAAGTCTAGTTTTTCCAGTTTTTACTTATGCATCGGAATGCTGGACCCTTACTGAGAAAGACAAAAAGAACATAGATGTATTTGAGATGTACTGCTGGAGACGAATGCTGAGAATACCATGGGTGGCCCGAAGAACAAATGAATCCATACTGGACCAGCTAAACATAAAGAAAAGACTAAGAACACAAATATCAGAACAAATAATAAGCTATTTTGGACATGTCCTTCGAAGAAATGGTCTTGAAAAACTTACCATCCAGGGAAAAGTAGAAGGCAAAAGAAATAGAGGTAGATCTCCCACACGATACACGGACCATATTGTTGCTACCATTGGCGCTCCATTGTCAGAATGTGCTAGAATGGCAGAAGATAGAAAAACGTGGAGGAACATTGGGAAATTTAGTTAATAGCTTCATGATATCACGATACCTGCATCAGGTTAACGACTAAGAAGAAGATGCTTATATTAATATTAATAAAATCAACAACTGGAAAGAATGGTATATCAATGCCAAAAAGGGACTGTATTATAAAACTATCCAAACAGAGATCCCATCTAAAAGCTGGTTTAGATTAATAGATTTGATAGATCAAATTTATATTACACAATATATCTCCAGTGTTGGGGAAAAAGGGCATAAGTCGAAATCTGTTGTTTTTCAGGAGTATTTATTAAAGGTTTCATTATTGTCATATAAACTCATTTTTAAATTAAACTTAGATTTATACTAATATTATAATACGATATATTAACCAAAGCTATAGACAATAATAAAGTAGGTTATATCTTTTAAATTGATGATTTTTGATTGACTTCAGTCTTGTGGATCTGACTTTGATTGCGATTGCTGACTCAAGCCTATATGAACTAATATGCTATCCATTATATCAATAATGACAAGCCTGTTATTATGGTTGAATAACATCTAGAAACACAGGAAAATACAGAAACGTAAAATAATGTATTGTTTTATTCGCTGAAAAAAAAAACAATCTAAGTAAAATACATCACCGCAAATGTTTATTACGTATGTACCTCTTTTAAGTCTGGATTTTTAGTGTCTGAATCTAGGTCTCCTAACCTGGGTCAACTTCAGCTGTTGCATTTGAATGTACAAGTTGCTCATAAAAGCTGGAATAAGGGGTAGTAATTCCAAGAACTACTTGAAAGATGATCCAAGAGATCAACTTTCTTGACATTGCAGATTGCAAGTGGCTCTGTATATTTTTTTAATGAAAAGAATGTAACGAAGTGTAAAGAAGTCTTCTGTTACTTGAAGATATATTTTCCAATAAATGAGTCCCTGTTCCTCTGTATATCTGAGCCAATTGCAGTCGGGCCATACAAATTTTTGTTTTTCACTATCTTAATAATCTTAGATACGTAGAAATTCTTATTATGTCCCCTGCAAGTATCCGAGTACAAAATCACTTTTTTTACTTCGAGTGGCAAATTCATAACCTCCTTAAAAAGACACAAAGCAATTTCGTTTACTCCTCTCATTGCCATCGACTCGTGCCATAAATAACATAAAGCTAAACCATTTCCACAATTATGTATTGTAAGATTGTAGGTCAATTTGTAAAATGAAACCGAAGTTTCTAACAACAGTGTCGGAACACACTGTTGTACGTCAAATGTATAGCACTGAGTGGTCTTCCATTGCTAATTTTTTTCTTTACTTTTATAATTATATACTAATTCGGTTTCATCATGATGCTTTGTTTGTTGTTCTTGAAGTGTATTTTTGTTTTCTTCATCCTTGGCGATTGTTAACTCCATTTTCAAAACTTCACATTTGTGACATACTTACATCTGTTTTTGGCTTTTTAAAAGCCAGGTTGAGCTTGTGAACCTCGACTTCGTAATTTGTACGACTAACGGGTTTAGCTGTGGCTGCATGGTACAGTCTATACATTTTAGTCAAATTAAGGTCAACAGGTAAATACAACCTACTATTCACTTGGCGTGTATAACGACTTTCGTATTTGGGGAATAAGTTTATATAGGTTATGACTTGTTGTACTCACTCAAGAGACATTTTTTTTTGTATACACTTTCCGCGATTAGGATATTCGTTGACTTCACCAGCTGTACTTTGCGCCTTATTTTTAAGTGGGTTGCGAAAAAACTTTTCGGATTCATCTAACGTTCCTTAAAAACATTTTTTGTACACTAGATAAAACAGTATTAAACGGTAACATACCATTATTTTGCTCCTTAATCATCTTCATAATTCTTTTACATCTTTCTTTGTCACTGATAAGGAATACGTGTTTGTTATTGTAACGGGTCATAAGGAATTAAGTCAGCCTATACTTGGCAAGTGTAAATATACTGTTGTAAGCTTGCCGTGGTGAAAAAGATTTTGTTCAACGTAAGTCCGTTTGTCCAAACAGAACCGGTTTTACACGACTCGCGTCTATTAGATCAATAGAGGATAAAGCTGTTGGAAACACAATAGACGTATGTCCTTTAAATCACAATTAAATTGATTAAATTCCATGTCGCCAGTATACTTAAGTCAACATAAACCATTTTCTAATTTGAAATACTAGCAGATTCACTGGTCCATGATAAAATAGTGAGTGGCATTAAGACCAGACAATGCAAGAGAGATTATTAGGATTTCCAAAGACGTTGTGTCACGCCGAGACTCACCGTAGAACAAAGAAAGCAAGCAAGTTTCAACTGAAAGATCTTAGAGAAGAAATGGAAGTAAACAGCTTAAGAAGCAGAGGAAATATCAGTTTTAAAACTGGTGCTATAAGAAATATAGGTACAGATAATAGTAATACCTCTAATAATCAAGATTAAAATTATTGTTTAAAATGTGGGAGAAGACATGGTCTAAGAATCTGCCCAGCTTTTTGGTAAAATATGCAAAAGATGTACCTAATAAACTAAATCATTTCCAGGTAGGATGCAAGTTTTCTAATTTAACTAATACAGAAGTAGCCTCTAGGTCTGCTAGTACTAATCAACGAGTCTGTGAGGTTACACATGATAGTTATGAGACAGCTGTAGGTGGTATACCATATATCTTCTTTCTCATTCCTTGAGTCCTTTTTAGGACGTGGATACTCTAAATTGGCTTGCCATAACACATATAGACAGCCTCTTTATGTATGTTTATATTATAAAATAATATAAATTGTGAAAATGACCAAGTCAACTTGTGGATAACTAAGGTTGTTATTAATTATAAAACTAATAATTTTAAATTAGACACTGGTGCTAATTGTAACTGCATACCTGGTAAAAAATTGGAAGAAACCTGTTAACAAAATGGGTTAATACTTTAGTAATTGTAGAAAAAAATAATGGTAGGTTAAGGTTGTGTTTAGATCCTTTACACTCAATTAAGTATGTTTGTTCTGATCAACTCCCTATACCTACCGTAGAAGAATTGGGGTCAAAGAAGGGGAAAGAAAGTCTTCAGTGTTTTAGTTTTAAAGGAAGGATTTTAACGTATTCAGTTGTATAGAGAGAGTATAAGATATTGTACATTTATGATACAATTTGGGAAATGTGCCTCTAAAAGAATTACATTTTGGTTAAATTTCAGCACAGAAGTTTTTTAAAGAGTAAGTCAAAAAATATTTGGGGATTTCCTATAGGTATCTAATATCTAATATAATCTTTCAGATATTCTCACATTTCTAATAAATCTAATAAAAAATAATGTCCAATGGTTATGGACTGTTGATCATACAGAATATTTGTCAAAAATAAAAAACTTAATAGCTGAGACACCTATTTTACAGGTCTTTAACTAAAATTTACCATTAGAAGTACAAACCGAATTTGTGTTAAAAGTGAACATAAGCCACTTGTAAGCATAGACACCAAAGATATTTGTAAACTTACCAATAGATTACAAAGACTGAAATTTAAATTGCTTAAATATACCTACACAATAACCTACTTACCTGGAAAATATATGTACATTGCAGATTTACTCTCCAGATCTTTTATTATAAATAAAGTAAAAGGCGATCCAGACATGTTAGACATTGTTTATTCTATAGAAATTGAGGTTAGCTATTTCTCAAGCGAGGATAAGTGAACTAAAAGATGCAATAAATGAAGACGTGATTTTAAAGCTAGTAACAGCTTATTTTGAAAATGGATGACTAAAAAGGTGAAAATAAGTCCAGAAGTTGGAGTGTATTATAAAATCAGAAATAACTTGCTTGTGTCTGGTAATCTTCTATATAATAAAATAAAAGACAGTTAAGATTTGATTTCTCGTATAGTGCCTCTGTATATTCGCTTATACGTATTTCATCCTAACAGGATTCATTAGAGCGACTGGTACAGAAGCTCTAATGAATGAAATGAAGTGAAATCAAATGCCACATGCCACATGTGAAACATGCCACAAAATGCCCTGATTCATCCTTGGAAGTGGGCCAGGGCTTCACATCTCGATTTTGTCGGTCAATTTAAAGACAAAATGTTTCTGACTATCACAGACTCGTATACGAAATGGTTGGGGGTTAAAAACGTTCCAAATACCTCTAGTGTTGTGACCATAGATGTATTATGTAGTTTATTTGCCACTCATGGCATCCCATATGTTGTATCAAATAACGAAACTAGTATTACGTCTTTACCAGTTTCAAAATTTTTTAAAGAAATCTTTATTAGACAAGCAGTGGTTGCACCGTACCATCCAAGTAGTAATAAGCAAGCGGCACGCATGGTACAAAATGTAAAAAATGCACTTAAAAAATGGCAGGTAGTAATGAGAAAACTAACCTACAATTAGCATTGCACAGATATCTTCTTACTCAGCACATTACACCACATTGTGCAACAGGTAGATGCCCATAAGAAATATTATTAGGGCGAAAATAAGGCATCATTATTTGATCGTTTACAGTCCGTCTTTAGACAAGAGATGTTATCTAAACAAGAGATCCAATATCCTAACAAAGGAGTACCCAGATGTTTTTAAGAAAACAAGATTCTATTTGCAAGTTTATTTGCTCCAGGTCAAAAGTGACTTCCTTCCTAAATAATTGAAACCACGGGACCATTAAGCTATAAAGTTCAAACTAACGATGGTAAAATTTTACGTCGTCATTCTAACCAAATCAGAATCCGTGTGTGTCATCAAGAAACAACAGACGAAATTACACCATCAACCTCGAGGATAATTACAGTTGGTAGTATTACAATACTGTTGTTATTTATTTACATCCTAGTACGATACATAATAAGTTTTAAATGATGAAACTTTCAGTTCAGTAACCGACTCATTTTAAGATATTTTTAGTAGATTTAAATATCCAGAAGTTTTAATTGCAGATAATCTACCATTTACCTCGGTAAAATGTAAAAATTATTATAGAGAAAAAGATATTACAATCATGACATGCAATCCTCATTACCACCAGAGTAATGGATTTGCAGAAACAGCAGTCAATATAAGCAAGCAAATTTAAAAAAAAAGTAATGAGGAAAATAACGATTGTAGAGATCTTGTAATGGAATATAAAAAAACCTGCATAATAAATCTCGATGTGTCTCCAGCCCAAATTTATAAAGCAGGATCCTGAGAGGACGCTTACCAACTACAGCTAATAAATTAGAACATACAATCCAGAAACAAGTATGTGAGAATTTCTGCAAAGAAAAACATACAGAAATTACAATTACATAATGAAAAATTATCTCAAAGAAAACCAGTAGAGTTTGGAAAGGGAGATAGCGTAGTAATAAGAAGTTAAAAAGATAATTATTGGCGTAAAACCATTGTGTTGGAAAAGGCCAATGAACATAGATCATATCTGTGAGAACAGAAGATAACCATAAAATTATTAGATGGAATTCATACCAAAACATTTATACATCAGAACACTAAGGAACTCATTAGAACCCGAGTTGCAACCTTATATTCAGTCACAAAGTGATCACAAAGATACCGCTAGCATCCACGTAAATGATAGTGTTACGAACATGCATTCGACGTAGCCCATATAACGGTTGCATCTTTTGAGATGACGAGAAGCTTCCAGAGATGTATCGAGCGCGGGAGAGATCGACCTGTCAAACAAACGAATTAGAGGTGGACTACTCCAGATGATTCTAGAATAATACTTTTGGTATATATATGTAACGATGTTGAGTTGGGTTAGTTGATAAAATATTTTTGTACTGTAAACTTATAAATAAATATATTTATATAAATTAAGAACCGCTCGTTTTATTTAAATACGCTACAGTCGGTGTCCGGTGTTAGGATAATTGATTTATTTAAAAAATAAATTTAGCAGTGACCTTTGAAAAAGACTTTTGAACTTTTGAAAAGTATTGTTCGTTGGGAACATCCGCGTAGTTCGGTAGTGATCTTTATACGAAAGAACATTTAAAAAAATACGTATGTGCCTGATCAAAGATTCTGCTAGTAGAACTTCCAGTAAAACAGTTACGTGAGCAACTAGAAGAACGCAATGAAAAGTGCAGCGGGTCCAAGAAGATACTCCAAGAACGACTGAAGACTATTCTCAACAAGAATGAAGACGACCCAGAGACATTCCAGTTTCAATCAACAGAAGAAGCCGTTTTAACTAAAATAATTGATCGAAAATTCGAGAATGTTGCCAAAAGATTCGATGAAACGTCTCAAATGATTGAAGAAACTTCTAGATAAAATGATAATAAATTTAAAAACGTTTCGCAAATGATAAAAGAAACTTCTAGAAAAAATTATGGTAAATTCGAAAACGTTTCCAAAAGATTCGACAAAAGGTCTCAAATTATTAAAGAAGCATCTTGAAAAAATGACGAGAAATTCGAAAATGTATTTAGAAGATTCGACGAGACTTCACAAATAATTTTAAAGAAGTATATATTCAGAATAATGAGAAATTTGAAGAAGTTTCAAGCACATTCGATAAGATACAGAAAATGTAAACGACAAGATAGAAGACGTAGAAGAGAAGATCAAACAATTAGAGACCATGATAACTAATACGAAAGTGCAGCCACCAGTTAATGCAGTAGGTTTAGATCCGGTAGTGAAAGAAGAATCACCTAGAGACAAAACGACACATCATATGAGATTCAAATTACCACCATTTGATGGAAAGTCTTCTTGGTCCATATACCTTATAACAATTTGAAGCTATTGCGACAGTCTATAATTAGACAGAACAAGAAAAAGCTGTTTCCTTGACTGCTGCTTTACGAGGTGATGCTGCAGATATTCTAAGATCGATTCCTAAGAGTCAAGAAAAATGTTACCAGACCTTGTTCACTCGACTAGACAAACGTTACGGAGATGCCCATCTACAACAAGTCTACAAGGCGCAACTAAGAAGTAGAATTCAACGAGCAAGTGAAAATTTGCAAATGTTTAAAGCAGATGTTGCTCGTATAGTACGGTTGGCTTATCCGGAGGTAGCAGACAACATTTTGGAAAAAATTGCTGTAGATACCTTCGTCAATGGGTTAAAAGAAAGTAAGTTACAGAAAGCTTTACGACTAGCAAGACCAAAAGTTCTAGATAAAGCGCTCGCTATTTCCTTGGAATATGAAACAGCTAGTCAAACTTCACGGAGCCATCGAGTAAGAATTATTGAAGAAGGCGACGAACCAAACGATGAACGTCTGGAAGAAATGGTACGAAAAATAGTTCGTAACACGATGCCAAAGAGACGCGAGTCCAGGTGTTGGAATTGTGGTGACGTAGGTCACATTCGCCGTAATTGCAAGAAAATTATACAACAGTCGGAAAACTAGAACGCGTCGACACCAAGGGGCAACTGCCGACCTCGAGAAACAAAGCCCCCATAGTAACTGTGAACTTTACGTCCCCCGGTGGAATTCATAGCTTATATATCGAGGGTCTTATCAATAATAAATGTAGATCGTTTTGGTAGATACAGGTGCAACAAGAACTCCTGTAAGAGTTATGAATTTAAAGGGAACTGCTATTAAGTTAGGTAAAAGAACTTTGATCGGACAGTGTGTTCCCGTGGCTTAGATTTGTTCTATGAATACTAATAAGAAACCATCGAAATCTAAGTATCCACAGGAGCTTGTTGATATAGTGATTAAAACGTACCAAGATCTTAATGATGAACGAACTAAAAAAGTGAAGTCTATGCTGATAGAATTTCAAGATGTTTTTGCCATTGATAAGAAGGATAAGGGCAAAACAAGCATAGTAACGCATACAATTATTATTGGAGACTCTCAGCCAATCAGACAATAACCTAGACGACTTCCATTTGCAAAAAGAGAGGAAGCCAAAGATGTCATCAAAGATATGAACAAACAAGGGGTAATTGAACCATCAAACAGTCCATGGACATCACTATTAGTGCTAGTAAAGAAGAAAGATAGTTCAACGCGTTTTTGTATTGACTACCGCAGCTCAATGCGGTAATTAAAAAAGATAGTTATCCTTTGCCCAGAATAGACGATACTTTTGATACTCTTTCTGGTTCTCTTTGGTTCTCCACACTAGATCTAAAAAGTGGATATTGGCAAGTAGACATGGGAAAAAACAGCTGATCGGGAAAAACCCGCATTCTCGATAGGATCAGGGCTTTGGCAGCTCACAGTTATGCCCTTTGGTTTATGTAATGCCCCTGCCACATTTGAAAGATTAATGAAGGCAGTTTTAAGAGGTCTAACATGGAAAACATGCCTGGTGTATTTGGATGATGTAATTGTGGTTGGAAGATCCTTCGATGAACGTGCCAATAATCTGACGAAGTCTTTCAACGATTGCGGGCAGCAAATTTGAAGTTAAGTCCTAAGAAATGTCAATTGTTTCGACGAGAAGTGAAGTACTTGGGACATATTGTAGCAAGTAATGGTGTAACAGCTAAACCTGAAAAACTTGCAGCAATTAAGGATTGGCCAGTACCAAGAAATAAACACAAAATTAGAAGTTTTCTTGGCCTATGTACATATTACCGATGTTTTGTCACAGGATTTGCCAATATCTAAAAGCCATAAACAAAGTTGACAGAAGAAGGCAAAGAATATACATGGAGCGAAGAGTGTCAAAGAGCTTTCAAACACTTACAAAGAGCTCTGATCAGTGCACCGATTTTAAGCTACCCTAGACAGGCAAGAAAATTTGTGTTGGACACATATGCCAGCAACAAGGAGCTGTTCTCTCCCAAATCCAAGATGGGCAGGAGAAAGTCATCGCTTATTTTAGCAAAGTATTGTCGAAACCAGAAAGAAACTATTGCGTTACCAGGAGAGAATTGCTAGGCGTAGTAAAGACTTGCAGCATTTCCATAAATACTTGTATAGCAGAAAGTTTCCTCTTCGTACGGATTACGCCGCTCTAAAATGGCTTCTACAATTTCGTAATCCAGAGGGCCAAATGGTAAGATGGTTAGAACGATTACAAGAATATTATTACGAGATCGCAGGGCTGGAAGAGTTCACTTAAATGCTGATGTTCTTTCGAGACAACCGTGCAGTGCAAATTGTAATCACTGTCTTAAATTAGAAGAACGACTTTGCCCTGTGAGACCAACCACCGTCATTAATGATCAATGGCAGCCTCAACAGCTACAAGACGCTCAAGCAGATGATTCATGAATAAAAAGAGATTGGAATGGATGCGTCGAAGTGAAGGACCTTCTTGGCAAGACATGAGTGCATGTAGTCCAGAAGTCCAGAAGTGTTACTGGAGCCAATGGAATTGCCTAGTACTAAAAGATGGTCTTCTGTATAGAACCTTTGAGAACGATGATGGTACAGAATCTAAGCTCCAGTTAATAGTACCTAAAAGTAAAGTGTCAGAAGTATTGCGTCAGTTGCATAACAGTGCATCAGGTGGACATTTTGGTATTACGAAGACTTTGCAAAAGGTTCGAGAATGCTTCTATTGGGTGAACTGTAAAGATGATGTAAGATGATGGTGTCGGAAATGTGAACTGTGTGCAACCAGTAACGGTCCAGTTAGTAAAAAGAGGGCACCCATGAAACAGTAGAATGTTGGTAGTCCTATGGAAAAGGTAGCAATCGGCATTGCAGGTCCACTTCCAGAGAGGAATGATGGAAATAAATATATCCTGGTAGCGATGGATTATTTTATAAAATGGACATAGGCCTCTACGATACTTGTTAAAGAATTCTTTAGCCGATTTGGTGTTCCCCTGGGAGATCCACTCTGACTAAGGGCGAAACTTCGAGTCAACCCTTTTCCAAAACGTTTGTAAATTGATTGGTGTCAATAAGACCACAACGACACCCCTGCATCCTTAATCAGATGGAATGGTCTAGAGGATGAACCGAACGATGGGTAAACACCTGTCCAAAGTTGTATCCAAACATCAAAGAGATTGAGACCAGCACATTCATTTATTCCTAATGGCCTACCGTTCGGCCGTGAATGAAACTACATGCCAGAATCCAACGTGTCTGATGTTAGGTCGTGAAGTTCGTTTACTCTGCGACTTAGAGTTTGGCTGCAGACCTTCCAAAGAACATGTTGCAAGCGAAGATTGTGTCGACCGCCTGAAGTTAAGAATGTACAACATTCATGAACTTGCCCGACAACACATCCAGTTAGCCAGTGACAGAATGAAAGATCAATATGATTCTCGATGCAAGAATGAAAGCTATGAAGTAGGTGATCTTGTTTGGCTTTATAATCGACAACGTCGTCGAGGCTTGTCTTCTAAACTGCAAAGACAATGGGAAGGTCCGTATGAAATTAAAAAGAGAATAAATGACGTAATATACCAAATTAAGAAGTTGCAGAAAGGTAAACCAAAAGTAGTTCGCATAAATCGTCTTGTACAATATGCTGACTCAAATTAAACAGAAGAAGCACGAACCCTTCAACATGAGATCAAAGATGACCACCAAGACCACAGAAGTTCAGTAGGATCTTTTAAGTATTCCGCATAACGTCTCTCTCGCCCACTGTATTGCCCAAGATCTTGAGGTGACTAAAGGAAGCTCATCCGTATTTCATAAAAAGTTTCGGTCGTTTAGACGAGTTAAAAAATCAGCAGCCTAAAGTTGGAAGAGTACTAAGATTAGAAGATGGTCCTCGATCTTTGCTGTATATGGTAACCAGAAAGTCGTATACAGACAGGGCAAGCTACGAGGATATATGGCGTGCTCTGGCTAATTTGAAGAAAATCGTGCGCAATTATGACATCAAGAATTTGGCCTTACCCAAGATAGGCCATGCAGTAGAAAATCTGGATTGGAAGATTGTCAGAAGCATGCTTGAAGTGTTCTTCCGAGAAACCGACGTAATAAGACCAGAGTTGGTCGTAATATAAAAACCCCTTAATTAAGTGTTTTATATTATATAGCTGTGTACCTATATAACAGCGCAGCAAGGGGATGCGTGACATACACATGATATGGCTAACTTTAGGCAAGTCAACATAGGTTGAACAACTTGTCCTAGATTGACACATGTCTGATTTTCTGAGATATTTTATTCGATTATAAAAGATTGTAAAATATAAATTTAATCAGTATATCTATATGATTCTTTCACTTGTGTAGTAAAATACTTTTTTGAAGAATTAGGTTTTTATTCGCATAAAACTTGACATTAAAATGACAAAATAATTATTTGAATACTGACAACTGTCACAACATTAAAAATACTAAATTATACTACATTCACCCGGCCCTATTTTTGAACAAAATATTGCAGGTTTATTTTTAATTCAACTGCTAGATTAAAAATTTTAATTTTCAAATCTAGGTTCATGTATATTAACAGGTACTTAATTCGGTTCTTAAACAGGTAAATCTGGTATTGATTTACTAATGCAATTCTCTAGTGTATTATTTCGACTTTAATTTTTATCTTCATAGTAATTGTAATTCAATAATTTTAGGAGCGAAATGCTTCGTTGCAACTGTACTTTTCTTTACATTTGGATACTGTATTAAGGCGTAATCTGAGTTGGCTTCTAAAAGATCAACCTCTTTAACTACAGGGTCAAACCTACTTCTTCGTACAAATTTTCTTAGTAATTATTTGTCTGAATATTTAAGTCATTAAGGAATAGAAGTTCCGCTAGCTAATCTTCGTTTATAAGTAAAAAATCGTTTATGGGATGAACAATAGGTTGATGTACATAGTAAACTTCGTATAGAGTGCAGAACATCTGGCAGAACAGTTTCTGGTTTCGTGACGTATAAATTTTTCATTTTCAATGCTAGATTCACCGCTTTCCATATAACTCCATTGTGTCTTTCGATTTAAGCATTTCCTTTAGGTTTATATAGTGTTGTTCTACTTATTAAAGATATTTCTTTAGAGTGTAAATAATTAATAAATTCTTGTGAAGTTAAGCTAGTTCCCTTTTCAGAATCTATATATGCCGCCATTCCATATAAACAAATTGTTGATTCAAACATTTAATTACTGTCTGACTAGATATATCTGAGCATGAAAAAGCCCATGAAAATCTTGAAAATATGTCAATGATTATAAGCATTAAGGAATTTCTAGAACTACGTATTGGACCAGTCAATGAAAGTCAATGTTTAATTTTTCGTACGGAGCTGTTGATTTGATTAAATGTTTATCATCTTTTTCTTTATAACATCTGGGTTTAATTTATGCACAGATTGGACAAGAGGTAATTACTTGTTTAATTTCATCTATAGAATAAGGTGAATTTCGAATTTTTATAAAATAGTACATACGAGTAAACCCAGGATGCGATAAATTTAAATGTAATTGATATACCTTGTTTGCATTATTTATATTATTTCATATTCTTGATAGTGCATCAGCTGCATCATTAGCCTTTTTGGACAATAAATAATATCCTATTTAAAACACGAAAGCTCCAAACTTAAACGCATAATTTTTTATTTTACTTGTATCGTTTGTATTAAACACGAATGAAACTGATTTTTGATCTGTGATTGATTCGAATTGGCTTCATATCAGAATATGTCTCCATTTTTTTAAAGCATCAATACAAGCGTATGCTTCTTTTTCAATTAAAGAATGTTTTTGTTCAGAGGTTTTCATTCATTTAACGAGTCTTCCAGGTTGACTCAGTATGACAGCAATAGCAAATTCAGATGCATCTGTTTCAACACTGAGAATTTCTTTTTAATCACATGTTCATAGAAGTACATTAGCTATATCAGTTCTCAACTCCTTAAAAATTATTAACCAATTTTGAGTAATGTAAAAAAATTTTAATTGTCCTCTGAAGACTATTGGAATCATTAGGAACTGGTAAATTTAGTAGAGGTTTTAATCTATCTGAATCAGGATTCATTATAGTGTAGTGACATTTATTTTGATTTAAAGTTAACCTATATTTTTTAACGGCATTTAAAAAAATCTGTCAATTTACAATCATTAGAATCAATGGCTTTGGTAACGTTATGAACGTCACATATTTATTAATTTATATTTAGATTATTATTTTATTTTACTTTCTTTATTAATTTATTAACTCTTTTACCTTCAGTTTTGTTTTTTCTATTTTTTCTTCAAAAAAGTAGTTGGCGCCCTCTCTTTTTCTTTCCCCTCTCTTTCTTTCCGGTAAAATAAATATTCGCCGTCTCTATTTCTGTCCGCTAGTAAATATTCTGTTCTATGTTGACAGAACATCTAATTCCATTATAGGCATACATCCTATGATATCTGTGCTATACTTCATTATAATCTCCCACTTACTTTCTGCCAATCACCTTTCGTAGTGGGAATATTCTTTTTTGTCAGTAATTGAAATTTATAAAAGAAGGTAGGAATTATTATAAGCTTCATTTTATCGTCTGCAGAATTCGCTTGGGTTTATGGGATATTTCTAGAACATGTTATTTGGATTTATTGGAGAATTTATTGAAGATTTTACTGAAAATTTTATGGAATATGTTTATGGGAATAATATGGAATAACTGCAGCTGTCAGTAGGGTCTACCCACAACCCACATCCTCTGGAGGACCTAACCTCATAATCTGAAGGCCACATAAACAAGCAGCCTATCGATGAAACAAGTATCATTCAAATGTATTTAATGTAAAACATTAGGCAGGGTTGTTTTTGCTACTTAAATATTATTTTTTATTTTAAATAAATATGATTAGTTAAATCATTGTTTTATTTACTACCAGCTAAGGGTTTATTGTTTAATTCATAGTTTAAGACAAGACGAATTCACACTTGAGAGACTGAGCTAGGCGAAGCATAGACAATAAGCTCCCATAGTTGATTGAGGTAATATTTTTATAATAGTATTTAAATTGTCTTTGGTAGCCTTATCGTTACATGAAAACATGATTCTCCATTAATAACCTTAAAAGTAATAGGTACGATGGAAGTGGTAAAGGTATCCATTTGCCTCTAAATCTATAAATGGTTTGTCAGGTTCCTGAATTGATATTTGATAATACGCAAATTTTAAATCAATTGAGCAATCAATCATAAATAACTATAAAAATTTTATTGATTTAAATTGATAAAAATTTTATATTTTGATATCTTAGACACTAGTGAATCGATATTCGGCAGAGGATAAGCATCAAGTAATGTGAATCTATTCATTGTTTGAGTGTAATCAACTACCATGCGGCGTTTATGATTTTCGTTTTTAGTTACCAAAATTTGGGACTTTCAAGGTGATTTACTCTCTTCAATGATTTCTTCTTTAAGGAGATGTTTTATTTCTTTCTTAATAAATTTAAATACTGACAATAAATAAAAACTGACAATTGTCACAACATTAAGAACACTAAATTATACTACAACTTGTAAACCCATAAATCATAAAACATTCACCACATCTAGAAGTGCTCTTCTGGTAACGACAAGGCTTTGCTGAAGGTAAGCGATCACTTTTTCTTATCCTCAATGACAATTACGTCATTCAAATAAATCAAAAAGTTTGCTATATCAGTGATCTTAAAAGTATCCTCGTTAGTTTGTTAAATACAGCGGGAGCAATGGATAAATAAAAAGGCATAACAATAAATGGCCAAGTTTTTATGACCGGCTATAGTTATTTCACATGCAGTTAATAAGTGAACAACATCTTTTTTTCTTCATAAAAGGGGAGCTCCACACTGTCAGCCTTGAGGACCTTATTTAAAGGTTCATTCCCAATATAAACTAATCTAAGATTTCAAAAATTGATATTTTTTGGTTTACTAGTTGCTGTTCTAATTTGTACTGTTATACTCCAGTAATACTCCAGAATTGCCGGTAATACTCCAGAATAATCTCTTTATATTTCTGGTTGTGCAATGGTTGTGCAATCTTTCTATGGTGCAATGAACATCGCACCATAGCCTTAATGAGTCATGTCTTAAAATTGTTTTTAAAAGTAATTCACAATAGAATACATAAGAAATTAGATTAAGGCATAAGTAATACACAAATGGGATTTAGGAAAGAACTGGGAACCCGAGATGCATTGTTTGCAGTAAGTGTTCTTTCGCAGAGATGCTTAGATATAAATCAGGAAGTATATGCCTGTTTCATTGATTTTGAGAAGGCATTTGGCAGAGTGCAGCATAATCGGCTTAAAGAAATTTTATTAAATAAAAACATAGACAGTAGAGACATTAGAATCATATGTAACCTCTATTGGAACCAAACAGCAAAAGTGAAAGTTGAAAACGAATTTACCGAGGATATCCAGATTCGCCATGGGGTCCGATAAGGGTGTATTTTATCACCCTTGTTATTCAATTTATACAGTGAAGACATCTCAGAATTAGCGCTTGCCGAAGTCAGTGAGGGCCTTATAATAAATAGTGTGCCACTTAATAACATAAGATATGCTGACGACACCGTCCTTCTGGCAGGGACACTAGAAGAACTGCAACACCTTACTGAACAAATAAATATATATTGCAACGATTATAGACTAAAAATAAATTTGAAGAAAACCAAGTTCATGATATTTACAAAAGCACAAAACAACAAAGTTAAGATAGTACTAGATAATACAGAAATTGAACAAATATCTTCGTACAAATACCTTGGAGCATGGATCACAGAAGATACTGATCAGACAAAGGAAATAAGATGCCGCATTGAAATTGCACGGTCAACTTTTAATAGAATGAGAAAACTTTTTTGTAATCGCGATATCAATATATCGTTCCGAATAAGAATGCTTCAATCTTCAATTTTTTCTCTACCTTTTTGTATGGGGTTGAAGCTTGGACACTTAAAAAATCCAACATTAAAAACCTAGAAGCATTCGAAATGTGGTGTTACCAACGTATTTTGAAAATATCATGGATGGATCGCAAAACAAACGAACAAGTTCTCGAACAACTAGGAAAACAATGCGAAGTTTTAAATTCCATAAAAATCGAGAAAATGGGAATACTTGGGGCACATCATGAGAGGTGAAAAATACGAACTACTAAGGAATATAATGCAGGGTAAAATCAAAGGCAGAAGAAGCGTAGGTAGACGTAAAATTTCGTGGCTACGCAATCTCCGTGAATGGTTTGGATGCAGTTCAATTGAACTATTCAGGCGCGTAACCAACAAAATTATAATTGCCAAAATGATTTCTAATCTCCGATAGGAGCGGAACATGAAGAAGAGGATTTCTGGTTGTGTAATGGTTCCTTTATACACGTATAAATCAACAACGATCTTTCTGGTTGCCTAATTTGCCAACAACTTGGCTAACGTTTTTTCGGTATCATAGATTATTATTTTCCTTACCATTTCTTCCAAACGGTTATTACTGTCTTTACCTCCTTTTACAGTAGTTCGAACTTAATGGCACGTGAAATTTGACTATTGGTTTCGTTTTTCAAATAATATGTTTTTCTGTAGGTGGCTCCCATAACCTATTAAAGAACTATATATATTCAATAAGCTATTTTTTTTAGATGCGGTAATTGAAATTGCACAACATAATAAATATATATATATATATATATATATATATATATATATATATATATATATATATATATATATATATATATATATATATACAGGGTGGTCCTTAAGTAATTGTACAAAAAGAAACAGTAGATTCTGCACTTTAAAATATTACGATTTAAGCCAAATTGCTTTAATAAAATGTTGATATTAAGAAAGATACAGGGTGTTAAAGGGCAAAATTAAAATTTTATTTTTCGTTGTAACTTTTATGTTTGTAAACATTTATGTATAAAAATTTACAACTGGGTACTTTTAAATATGAGAAATTATAATTTGGTGCACACTTTAATGTAACTGATAGAGGGCGCCACTTATGCCACATATGTGGTACAAATTTACACTTAACTTTTTTGCTCTTTAAGTTACCTGTATTTGGGATAAAAAATATTAAAGATACATTATTTTAACAAAAAAAAAAGATACCTGTTATTAACTTCAAAACAGTTTTCGAGATAATCGCATTTTAAAAATCAGCCGCATAATTCTGATCTAAGGCAATTACTCCAGGCAACGAAGAAAAAATAGCAAAAACATTAATACTTCTGAATTTTGGTATAAAATACCTTTAACTAAAGTTAATAGTTAACGAAATATTAAATAAAATAAATAAATCAGCAGGATAATTAATAATAGGATTTGACAAAATAACAGAATAATAGGATTTTACATAAAAGATTTTACGTTTTATGTTAAAGTCATAAGAGAAACATTTTGTTTAAAAACCAAATTAAGAAATAGTTAAACTAAATAACATAACTTTTTGTCAAAGTAAGTGTTCGATATGTCCACCATTTTCTTTAATTCATTTGTCAATATATTCCATAAAAGATCGTCTCATATTACCTAAATATCATCATTGGTTCTAAAGAAACTGTTGCAGTATTTATTTCTTCCCATAGTTGGTTGCGAATGTTTATGGGATTCTTATAGACACGTTGTTTTAATGCGCCCCATACACCAAAATCAAGCGGATTAAATTCGTTAATATTCATAAAAATATTATGTTATATAATGGAACTACATCTTATTTGTCGCAGAAGTTAAATAATGTATTAAACTGTGATGTATCTCGTTCATTGGTTACTTATATACACACGGAATAACCTATCCATGACATTACTTATTTATATGATTACGTTACATCTCACGAGTAACTATAATTACATCTCGAACAAATGGACTATTATGATTTACTAACGAACTAATATTATGCTGAACTAAATTGCCTGTGTGTTTACTATATTTATAACAATATCGGTTATTAGGACAACGATGATGTTTTTGTAAAAATGCTGAGTCTTTCAGGTTAGTTTTTTAGCAAAAGTATTATGAAACAGGACACATATGTGTTATTCAATACCTGTGCTCTAGTTTCTATTTGTCCTAATAAAAATGGGTAAACAATTTACGTAATGAACAATAAGTATTTTCGGATTTTTTATGAATTATATAAATATATCCATATCTCACCACATTGTCAAGGAATATGACTACCACGACCAATCTAACGTTCAGAAAAGTTGTATTTAAGTATGTTCTAACTGCTTTCTCTCTAGAATGTGGTGGTGTACCATCTTGCATAAACCACATTTTTTCTGTTTTTAGCATTTTACAATAGAGAAAAAGTAATACAACGCCATTATAGAAACTTAAGAAGCGATAGCAAAGGGAAATTGTAAACATGATGACGGCCAACGTCTGAATACGGACACGGCACCTAAAGAAGAAGATGAAATATCTTTTCTCCAATAAGACATTTAGCAACCATAACAAAGCATTTTGTGATGTAACATTATCATCTTTGAGTTGTTTTAATAAGAATAAACTATGAATTATGCTTATCTACAGATATTCAGTGCTTTACAGCACAAATATCAAACTAAGAATTATTGTGCAGCTGACTTATAAAATGCATTTATCTCGAAAACGGTTGAATTTTCAGGTTACTAACAAGTATACCTTTTCTTTGTAAAAATAATGTATCTTTAATATTTTTTAACACAAATAGAGCTAACTTAAAGAACAAAAAAGTTAATCGCAAATTTATGCCACACATGTGGCATATGTGGCGCCCTCTATTATTTACAGTAAAGTTAGTATAAAATTATAATTTATCCTACTCAAAAGCATTAATCTGTAAATTTTTGTCCAAAAATATTTACAAATGTAAAAGTTATAGCGAAAAATAAAATTTTAAATTTCCACTTTGACACCCTGTATCTTTCTTAATATCAACATTTTATTAAAACAAGTTGGCTTAAATCGTATAATTTTAAAGTGCAGAATCTACGGTTTCTGTTTGTACAATTACTTAAGGACCACCCTGTATATATATATATATATATATATATATATATATATATATATATATATATATATATATATATATATATATACTATTAAAAAGTTTTATTAACGAAAAACGCTTATATTCATACACTTACACGTACTTAATCATCATAATACTTCATCATCATTAACCTGTATGCGTCCACTGCTGGACGTAAGTCTCCCTCAACTCTTTAAATTTGTCTCTGTCTTGTGCGGCTTGCATCTAGTTATTGCTAATACGCTTCAGGTCGTCAGTCCATCTAGTTGATGGGCGTCCTCTGCTCCGTATTGCTTCTTGTCTTGGTCTCCACTCGACAATACGTTTTGCCCATTGGTTGTCTGATAATCTGGCGACGTGTCCTACCCAATTCCATTTTAGCGACGCGATTTTTTTGATAACGTCTGTTGTTTTTGTTCTACGGCGTATTTCTTTATTTGGAATTCGTTTCGTATGTTTAGATATGTTAATACATACATTAGACTTAATAATACACATATATATGAATAATACAAATAATTTGTTTGTAGTGTAACTTAACAGTAACTACGCAAAAATTTGTTATGTATTGTACGTTAGAATTAATTATTCGAGTCTTCTTAGCTGCAAATGTACCTACTGATGATGTAGTACTCATGTAGTTTTTAATAATTTTAAGTTTGCTAAAACTTCGTTCTCCAGACGACACTGTCACGTACAGCGTGAGGAACATTCTTAGTGCAGTAGTAATGTTAGAGTAGCCTTCTTCCAGTTTATTTTTATAAACAGGACTTAACATTTCTGTTGATAATATGACTTAACATTTCTCGCCAACTAATAAAGAGTGGTGCTTGAAACTTTATCTCAAATTTAAATTCTTCAACGTTGAGATTAGCCGTGTAGATATTTGCCAATTCTTCTGCTTTTGTTTGCATTTCTTTAATTCTTGTTTCGTTTAAAAATACAAACTTGCTGTTTGTTGTCCAAAGCCTCAAAAAACTGTCACTGAGTTTCGTAATCATCCAGTCAATAACCTCTAACATAGCTACCAGGTACACATTCTTAGTACTTATCGGAACTTCGTCTCCACAATGCTCATCAGACATTTTTTTCTTTTTTCTGAAAACTCAGATGTTAGATCACTTATACTTGCCAAGAATTTATCCTCAGTAATGGTCTCAGATGGGGCAAACTCTCTGCAAGACTTTAAGAGCGTTAAAAGGCCTTGAAGGTTTCGGGCAGCCAAATCTACTGCTAGATCTTTTCTTTGCGAATACTCATTGACATGATTGATCTTTTTTAACAAAGCATGCCAGAAACATGTAAACACGATAAATTCAAGTTTCCCAATATTTTTCAAAAGGGAGCTGACCTCACTCTTAATTTGAGGTATTGAGAGATGGTTTTTAAGATCTACTAGAGCCTGCATACCTTTACCTTAATGTTTATACGCAGTTTCGACCGCATCTAACTTTGCAGACTAACTTGTATTGCTTTCAGGTTTCAATGACAGTGGCACATATTCTCGGAGAATTTTTTAGCGAAGTTGAAGCCGCAAAGAAAGAATAAATACTGTTTAAAATTCTGAAAACAATTCTGAACCTCAATAGTAGCACTGGCTGGATAGCACAAACAAAATTTAGGAAGTGAGCAGCACACGGGACAAAATATGATCATTCTCTTGAAATAGTCTGGACTAAATTCCTTTATATTTTTCCGAGTTTGGGTATTTTTTTAATTATGACTTCGTTATTTCAGACTTCCACATTATGCAGTTAAAACTTTTTTTACCTTTTCACGGGACACAAATAAACAAAAATAAATATTTACCTACCAGATTCTTTATTTGAGCCTTCATCTTTATTAACATTGGGTTTTTTAAAAAATGCTTCTAATTTTCGTGTTTGTGACAGCACATCGCTTCTTCCTTTTTTTTTTGGCACGGTCTCCATAGTCGGCTCCATTGGGTCATTTCCTGCCCTCCATAATTTGGTAACTGATTAAAGCACAGTTTAAAGTGTACTTAATAATTCCGTTTTTTAAACGCTAATAAACGGTTACACTAGAACGGTAACACCCAAGAACGGTTGACTATATAGGATAGTTCCATCGCCCAAATTTGTCTGTCACTGCAACACGCGGCTGTGACGTAGGTGTGGGGGTGACAGACAATTATCGACCTTATTGTTACTACTAACTTTTACGGAAGATGAGCTTAATTTGAGATTAAAAAGTTTAAAACGAAAAATTTACGTTTTGTTTTTGTAAATAGATGGCAGATAATCAGATTTTTAACAGTACCTAAGACATTCAGACTTATAAATTCTTAATAATCTGTTTTACAGGGCAAATAAAATTTATTTTCGAAATGAATGCATTTGCTAGTGTTATAATTAAATTAATAAATGTCAGTTTACTCTCAAAGTAAATATTTCTGGTAAATAAAATCTATAAATTCGTGTTTTACTTACGTAGTCAGAGCACAAATTAATATCCAAAAACATTTGATGATAAATAAAATTATTCAATACTGAACCATTTATTTCATAAACATACATATACATAGGTAAAACTAAACAGTATACAATACTAGGAAACTTTAGAAACATTCCCTACCGAACAATTTTATTTAATTTTCTAATTTTTGACATAGTTGAATCCAACACGGATAGGTTTTTTTGGTTCAAATTTTCAGTTTCCTTGAATTTTAAATTTCTATATTATTCTAATTATTGTTTAAGTTTACAAAAGTTTTTAGTAAGCGCATATGGCAACACTTTTTATTTTTTAAAATCCTTTTTGAAATGTTTCCAACAACTCCATTATGTTTCCTATAGGTATCAATATATTTTTCATAAGATTTATTCCATAATTTTATTTTTATGAACCACTCATCTGTAGTCTTGATAAGACTTCCATAAGAGAATTGCTGCACCCATGATGGTAAACTATAACTATGTTCACTAACTTTGTATGTGAAATTACCTAAATCAGGTAAACTATCTTTAAATTTTTTTGCTAAATACCCAGCGATGTATTCTAAGGCATCTTCTGTAGTTTCCTGCAAATCACTGATAACACAATATGAGGTGGCAGAGTGAATAGAAGATGATTCTTGGGAAGAGAAAGAACTACTATTGTTAGATATATCAGGTTCTTCTATTTTTTCTTGAGGAATTTTAAGATTGGCTTTTTGGAATACTTTTGCACTAATATATTGATCCACACTAAGAAAAAAGGTCAATTTGGTTTGTGGTTAACACGTTATTTAACAAAATTTTAGCAAAAATTTCAGATTTTTTTGATTTTTTCTGAACATTCATAATTTTTGCTTTAGAATACCTCAACTGACTTAAACTTTTTATTATCATTTGACCCTTTTTCTTCAAATTGGAATGATCAGCTATTAATTTTTCATACTTGTTTAATAATTCGTTGTATTTTGCTTCAAAATCTACTTCAGGCTTTAAATCTATATTGTCACCAGCTTGTTCAAAAATTATTTCAGATTCAGTAATAGTATGTTCATGTTGATTAGATGCATATTCAAAATATTTTTGAATCAACCTTTGTAATTTCCAAGTTGCTTTCTGTTTCTAACATCTAATCTACCTTTACGAGCAGAGACAAAAGGTGTGTCAAAGGTATGTTTATATAAACAAAGTGTTGGAACTGCTGTTTTCTTTAAAAGGCGTTTAGTAGATAAACCTAAAATAAGTTACGTTAAAAAATTTTTATAGGCATTTTATCGCTTTTTTATTTTACCTAATAATTCATTTTGAAGATCTCTTTCATAGTCATTGTTTGTAAAATGAACAGAGCATATTTTACTAGAATCAGGATTAAAATTATGAGCTCTTCTGCCTCGGTTAACCCATTCGGCCCTTATAGTTTTCGACACTAAATCCTTCCCTTTTGGAAAACTGAAAAATAACAGGTATATTCTTGGTTTTCACACTCTTTAAATTATTGTCACAAACATATATGGCACATCTATTACCACCCATTTTGTTTATACAAGTAAATTGATATAGAAACAATAATTAAATAGTTTTATAAGGCGGTTAAATCGCTAGTACAACAAAAAAATTGGCAGCAGGCACAACTATTCTATATAAAACAATAAGAAATGTCAACCACGAATCCCCACGCCTACGTCACACTCAACACAACGCATTTCTTACATTAGAGCATAGAACAAAATCAATCCTATCTGTGTTTAGTGTCCTTGGGTAACATCAACCAAAATCGATAACTAACTTCGAACACTAATTACTAAACACAGATTACATGTGTGGCCGTCGATACCGACAATGATGATTGCAGGTATCTAGTTGTTTAGTTTACTGTTTATTGGAAGCAGAGGGGAGAAATAGATGCTACTACATACTACACAAGCTACTAATTCGTATCAGTACAGTATAAGAAACAATTTTGTCTCTATCCTGTTGTATCAGTAGTTGGCATAACAGGATAATACTTAGTTCAGACCCATGAATTACGTTAATTTTTATGTCGTGTCTTATAATGAAGAAAATAACTTGGTATACAGTGTCATTGTTATAAAGTTTATGAATCATGCAACAAAATCAAATAAAATTAAAACTGACCAAATTCACTTTGTATTTGAGATGTGAACAAAGAGAACGGAGACAAATTCAGAAATTTCCAGTGTAATGAACGTCAACACTAGTGCGCATCCAAATCTCAAATACAAAATGAATTTGGTGAGACTGTAATTGTAGTATAATTATTTAAAAAAAAATTGAATAACTTATTCTTCTTCTTCTTTTCAGTAGACATGACTGTCTGTTTTTTAATGTACCTACCTCCAGTAAGTTGTGTATACCGTACTGATGTGCAGTGTACTGATTGCTGCCACACAATTTGTTCCCCCAGCGCAACAGAGAAAACTGACGCAAAACAGTCTATGCATCTCTTTCTAATGGGCCGGGTTTATCGACCACATGACCTTCTCATTGGTCATTTAGGTAACGTGGTCGATAAATCTGGCAGATTAGAAAGAGATTCTTCTTCTCATGGCGCCGTCTTCTTTCGAAGGTTGGCGATCCAAATGGCAATTGTAGTTTTGGAAACTGCTGGGCGAAAGATTTCTGCGGATGAGCGGTCGAACCATCTTCTCAGGTCTTTCAGCCACGAGTTTTGGCGTCTTCCTACTGATCTTTTCCCTGTACTTTTCCTTCCAGTATAAAATGAAGTAATTCGTATCTTTCGCCTCTCAACACATGACTTAAGTATTGCATTTTCCTCTCTTTGATTATTCTTAGAAATTCTTTTTGTTTACACATGCGACGAAGTACCTCAACATTAGTAACTCTTTGTATCCATGGAATTCTCAGCATTTATCTATTAATATACATCTCAAAGGAATCTATTCTTTTTTCTATTTCAGAGTTCATCGTCCAACTTTCACAGCCATACAGTAAGACAGAAAAAACGTAACATCTGATCATTCGAATTCTGAGCTGCAGACTAAGGTCTGATTTGTAAAAAATGTTTTCATGCTTATGAATGCCTTCCTTGCTCATGAATGCTTTCCTTGCTTGTTCGATTTTTGATAGGATTTCTTTTTCTGGATTACACTGACTATTGATATTTGCTTCCAACTATTTTATGGAATTTACCTGTTCTATTATTTGACCCTTGGCATACACATGTACGTTTATTGGTGTCTTTGAAAATACTAAAGTTTTGGTTTTGGAAACGTTTGAAATGTAAACCGAACATTTTGCTGTGGTGGACTACCGCATTTATTATATTTTGCAGTTCTTGTGCGTTGCTTGCTATGAAGACGGTATCATCAGCATATTTGATGTTGTTTATGCTGATTCCGTTAATCTTAATTCCGCCTTGGACCTCATCTAATGCTTCTCTGAATATAGACTCCTAATATAAATTAAAGAGTAGCGGTGATAAGACGCAACCCTGTCTCACACCTCGTCGGATTTGTATATCTTTAGATGTTGTGTGCTCTATTTCAATTGTTGCCGTTTGGTGCCAGTATAGTTCTGGGATAATTCGCAAGTCTTGTTCGTCAACTTCAATTGTTCTCAGAATTTAGATCATCTTTTGATGGTTAACGCAGTTAAATGCTTTTCGATAGTCAATAAAACATGCATATACATCTACATTCATGTCTCTGCATCGTTGCGTTAACACATTTATAGCAAAAAGAGCCTCTCGTGTTCCCAGTCCGTTTCGAAATCACTCATCTGGAACTCGCACTTGATTTTAGCCAGTCTGTTGGTATTTTACCTGTGTCATATATCTTATTGAATAGTGCTGTAACCTCAGAAACCTTTTTTGGATGGTGCTAGAAAGGTCACCAATGGAGACACTGCGGATGGCAGCCAGGTGGTTGGTAGAGAGCGAGTCGTGGGTTCGAAACTAGCTTTTGAAACCAGGAATGGGTCCAACGAACGAAATAAGTAAATATACGATAAGAGATATTGGAAAAGATACAGAAATGAACAAAAAGATAGATGGGTAAAATTACCAAAGATAAGATAAGAAACAGGGCGCCACTTAATTTTTTGGGGTTTAAGGAGAAAATTAAGAAATCTTAGAAAAGAAAAGAGATAAGGAAAGATATTTAGGTTCAGAGATCAAACCCAAGAAAAGATATCACAGTTAATTATTGAATAAATTTGGTCAACACTCTACATAAACAAAAAATAAATATATAAGGTATTACACTTACTTACCTACGAAACTTAATCAGCCTGATCTTTCTATTGGTCAAAGGTATAGTTATATTTAAAGGTAAAAAGCAAATATTCAGAGTTATGGTTATATCAGGGAACTTTGTTAGGAGTCGACCAATAAAATACATACATAAAACAATAACAATATATTCAACAACAAAATTATGATGCTGCTGAATGCAACACAAGTAATAAAAATACACAAACAACTATGAAATGGTGGTAGGTATACATATAAAAATAAGCAGAAATATAATTAGAAAATACCTTTACAAAGACATAAGTATAACACAATCATGCACAAATAAAGTTTTGGCGTATCTCGAGATATTACAGCAAAAATTGAATAAAAAATTATAACAAACACCAAAGATAACAAAAATTAATAAAATCTAAATTTACAAAAATACAAAAAAGTTACTGAAGAGAAAACATAAAAATTTAACCAAACCGCACTTGGTTAAGTCGATTATTTGGTTCGTAACAAAATACTGACTGTTCTTTAAATTTAATGCAAAATTCAGTAGCTATTCTTAACTACATTTGAAGACATGTATGATCGTTAGATACGTCCAGATAATGGAAGATGATATGATGCCATACCATGTTACTCGCCAAGATAAGTGAAGATACTTAGATTATAGTAACTTACGGTAATTCCTGACGACTGCTGCTTTAACAGGTTGAGCGCCGATGCATAAAAGCCAAAACTTCCCCGTAAACCAACACCGTTTTTTGTCATTTTCTTTTAGTTTTTGTATCTTATGACTTCCACGCGAAAAATTTTTTTGTTAGTTTTTGAGAAAAATCGAGCAGACAGCGGTGTCTGCTTTGGCCCTACAGGTTGAGACAGCAGACACCGGTGTCTGCTTTGGCCCTACAGGACGGCGAAGCAGGCACCGGTGTCTGCTTTGGCCCAGCCGTTTGCACTTGTGTCGATCCAAAGTGTCGTCGAAATGTTCCGATTCGATATCCGATCTTGCAATTTTACCGCTCATACACATTACCTCGACGTAAATTAGGTTAGTTTGTTATTGCACGTGGTGATAAACAGGTGCATGTACTGTCCAAAATGACGAATCGTGGAAAAAGGATGGTGGAAATGGTATTACATTCAAAAGAAGACTCTGGTGATGCTTCTGAAGGTAGGTAGAACGTCTATATTACTACACAGAGTTATTTAAGTCAAACCAACAAACGAAAAGCGCAGCTAATGTCAACACATTTTATTGTTTTTTTTGCACAAATGCTGTACTGTTTTACAAAAGCTTATCTACTATATTTCCCACGTATCTGATGATAGGTTCTTATTTATTTTAGATCCTTACGATACGGATTCTGAAGAAGATCCAGGGTATATATATCTACAAGAAAGTTTACTCCTCAAGGAATGGAAAGTGAAACAGAAGCCAGTTCAACAGTAGAACCAAACTTGGAAAATAATGATAGTCGCCAAATAATGGAAAGTGAAAGTAACCTTCTTCGAGATCTCTCACAATCAACTTGGGGGCCTGTTTGTGGTAAGCATGCATTTTTTGAAGAAACTTTTTCAAGTGGAATGAATGCAGTATGGCAGGGCGCGTTGAAAGGGGAAAAACCAATTCAATATTTTTTATCATTCCTTGATTTTGAAGTATTAGATTTAATCGTTGACCAAACAAATCACTACGCAACTCAATATGTTATAGAAAATGTTAGCCTTACTAATAAAGCCCGCATGCAACAATGGGAGCCAACAGATAGAACAGAAATCTTACATTTCTTTGGCATATTGGGTTATATGGGCATTGTCAAGATGAACTCCCTCCGAGATTACTGGTCTACTAAGTGGCTCCTAAAAAGCGAAGTTTGTCGCAGTGTAATGAGCCGCAATCGTTTTGAAAATCTTCTAAAAATGCTCCACTTTTCTGATAATGATCTTTGTCCTGAAGGAGATCGCTTGTTCAAAATTCAGCCTTTATTAGACAAGCTAATATCAAACTTCAAGAAGTTGTATACTCCCGATAAAACTTTCTGTATTGATGAGACCATGATACCCTACCAGGGTCGTTTAATTTTCAAACAATATAACCCACAGAAGGCTCACAAATATGGCATAAAAATGTTTAAGTTATGCTGTAATAATGGCTATACATGGAATCTTAGCATTTATGTGGAAAAGGAAAAAGAACAAACCGAAAATAAATATGTATTGGTCTCAACACAAATTGTCTTGTCTTTGTCTTAAGAACTTCTGGGTAGTGGTAGAATTTGCATTACTGACAACTGGTACACAAGTCTACAACTCGCAAACATACTTCTCGATATAAAAAAATCATTGTTTGGGTACCTTACGTGCTAATCGTAGTGGGAATCCTTCTGATGTTGTAAAAAAGAAATTGAAAAGGGGCGAAATTGCTGCTCAGGAAAATGAGCGAGGAATATGCATCCTCAAATGGCGAGATAAAAGAGATGTGCTAGTTTTTTCTACCTGTCACACCGATGAGACACTGCAGGTTCAACGCCGTGAAAAAAAGATTCGGAAACCAAAAGCAGTAATCGATTATAATCGCGGAAAAAGCTCAATCGACATATCTGACCAAATGTCAAGATATAGTACTGCTTTACGTCGCACAATTCGGTGGTATAAAAAAGTGGCCATTGAGGTAATCCTGGGTACATCAATGGTAAATGCTCATTTTCTTTACAAGGAATGCGAAGGGAGCACCATGTCTATAACCGAATTTAGAATGTCAGTTATAGAAAACTTATTGAAATTCGGAGATGACAATGAAATCAATTCTGGGCCGCAGACGCAGACGGTTCAGAATCTTCGAACTCATGTTTTTTCCAAATTAGACTGTAAAGCTCGAGAAAACAGAAAATACTGTCGAGGCTGTTACAAAAAAAAGCAGGAAGGAATATTAGCGAAAAGCAAGGTAAAACGTGTCACATTTTGTTCTCTTTGTGAAGGACAACCAAGATTTTGCTTAGAGTGCTTCAATTTTTTCCATAAAAAGTGATAATTTTATTGTTCAATAAACATTTATGTTGTACCCTTATAATTTTAGTTAATTTGCTTCATTCTGTATTTTTTGCTTCATTAAAAGTGATTAAAATATTTTATTGTGTTTTTGTAGTGTTTTGAAAAAAAAAATGAAAAAAAAAAATAAAAAAAACAGCTACTAAAAACCCAGCATCAGATCACTATTCTTCTGGGCCACGTCAGACATGCTAGCATATTAAAACGCGTTAAAGTGTGTCTGCCTGGCCAGTACAGATCGATAAAGTTTCAGATACAGAGCAGACACCGGTGTCTGCCATGGCCCGGAAGGAAAGTACCAGAGCAGACACCGGTGTATGCTACGGCGCTCAACTTGTTAAGTCACTGAAGTTAATACTATACTGGTATTAAACACTGAATTTAATTACCCTTAAAGGTGCTTTACAACTATACTTAATCTAATATAGTGTAAGATAAAAAAACTCTAATAAACAAGTGTATACACACTTATAAAGAAAATGCACAGAGACGGTAAGGTAGCAGATACGATACTGTGAGTTAAGCGTCTTAACATGACGAATGCCCACCGGTAAGTGACTTGGTTCCTCTAAAATTTTACCAAGCTACCCAAGAAAAGATGAGGGTATCTTCCACTCAAAAATCATATGCCAGTTGTATGTATTTCTGAGAAGGTAAAAAGTTCTAACTAACATTGAACATAACGGTATACTTCTACCTACCAACGTGATGAAATATCAAGTCTCCTACATTAGGTTTTTCCCAAAAAACATTACAACGGGCGTTCGACGACAATTACCGAATTTATGACAAAGAACCGGGAAAAGGATTAACTAAGGATTCGCCAAACCGGATTCTTTAAATAAATACGTAGTTAGATTCTTCAGTCATATTTCGGTAGTTTTCCAATAAAAATTTCTGATCGTAAACACGACCATCAGCGTATCATCCACATGGGTAAAATGAATTAAAAATAATTTAATATATTAATTAAAAAAATGTTACAGTGCTGTTATTAGTCTAGGCTTTTACTTTCGTTATCAGCAATTAGTTTTAGTATTTCGACATTGATGTTGCCTGGACCGGTGGCTTTTCCATCTTTCTGAGATTTTACTGCGTGGATCACTTATTCTTTGGTTATTTCTGGTCCTTTTTCATTTATTCGATTATCTGTGGATGGTGGAGAACAAGGTCTATCGTCGTCAAAAAGTGTTTGTATGTATTCACTCCATCTCTCTAGTTTGTCGTTTGTCCTCATAATTATTTCGTTATTATCATTTTTTAAAATTGTTGCTTGTCTCCTTTTGTGTCTACCTGTCATTTTTTTTACATTTTTATGAATATTAACGGTGTCGTATTTTTCCCGAAGTTGTTCAATTTCTAGGCATTTCGTTGACATCCAGTTTTCGTTCGCCTCCCTGCACTTTTTTCTAATGATTTTGTTGATTCGCTTGTATTCTATTGGGCTTGTTTTATGTTTTCGTCTTACGTCCATGAGGTCTATGATCTCTTGCGTGATCCATTCTTGTTTTCTGTTGTGTTTTATGAACTCAATGTCTTCTTTTTGTATCTTTGTTATTTTTGTTTTTAGAGCAGTCCATGTCAGTCGCATTATTTCATCTATATTGTTATAAAATTTTTCGATTTCTTCGTCTGAATTGTCACTTGTTGGAGCATAGAACTGAATAATATTTAGTTTTCTGTGAGTTGTTTGTAATTTCAACATTGCTACTCTATCATTTAGACGGATGAAGTCTGTGACTGATTGAGCCATTTTGTTCGACACTAATATAGCAGTTCCATAGTGATGTTCTGGGTCGGTTCCACCTGAATAGTATATGTATCCATGTTTTGATTTTTATACTTCTGATCTAGGCCATCTTACTTCACTCATTCCCAAGATATCTATTTTTAGTTTTACCATCTCGGCTTCAGTGTTTGTCAGTTTTCCGTACATAAATAAGCTGCGCACGTTCCAGGTGGCGATGCTTTCTATTCGGTCATATATTTGTATTCTCTGTCCACTTTCTTGGGTAGTTGACGGGGGGATTCTTCGCACTCTCTTCCCATTTAAGGGGTGCCCCAAACTGAGGGCCATTTTTTTTTCTCGTCTGCCATTAAGATTTGTGGAAGATATAATGGGGTGGTTTTCCCGTTGCCTTCCCCATCGTAGTACCACAACCATTTAAACTGCTCCAGTCATGCTTGTGGTAATCCAGTTTCAAGCCGGTCCAGGATCATGTCCTCTACGACTTGAACTGGTATTGATGATCGCTGCTGCCCTTTACCAGGGAGGGATAGGAAGTAGGAAACTAGATTTTGGAAGGATAAAGGAATAGGACATAACTTTCCTCAGTAAGGAATTGAGAGCAAAGCATGGCTCTCGTGGGCAGGGACGCTTTCCTGAAGTATACCTATTTTTCACCAGGATTGTAGAACCCGCTACCCGGGTAGACACTAGAAAGAGATGCAAGGGATTATTTCGCACTGGGGAAATGACAGTAGCACTCAGTCTATTGGTAGTATAGGTCTATGATGGTGTTAAGTACTTACATAACTCCTTCATCTGTTTAATAATCCAACTATCTTGATGTGGGTGTAACATCTTACATCTGATAGGGCCCATCTGATATGATTATGATAATAAAAGAGGAGTCCTTAAGATAAAAACATCTCACATGACAAAATATAAATATAACCTTAAAATTTATTGGAAAGTTAATACTAGTGTTGTGTTTTCGTTAAATTTAAAACAAAAACAATGTTGTCGAGGGGAAAATTAATGGTACAAAAAGTGACATAATAACAAGCTGGAATTAAAGTCTGAAAGTATGGTATTTCAGTCAACGATTGAAGTTGACAGTAGAAAATTGGACAAGAATCAAGTAAAAGTTGTTTCTTAAACTTTTTTAAGTAAACTTTTTCCGAATATAATTAAATATTATATACTACTACCTTTTTATCTATAATTAAGCTTCATTTTACTTATTTTATAACTTTTATTATCTAAAAAATTAACACATCAAGAAACATACGGGTACATTGCTATGTAATAAAGAAATACATTGGGTAGACTTTGACATTATGGAACAGTTTTAAGTTAAGGCTTTGTTAAACACATTGAGGCCGGACCAAATGAAACTACGTATTATTATGAATAATAAAACTGCTATTATTTAACATGTGTATACTTTTGAGTTAATCATTACTTAGATAGCAACAGTGGCTACCGAATTTATGAATCTAGTGGTAGCGACTATTAACCTTCACGTTCAGAAGGTGAGATATTTTAGTAGAAGTTTCCAAAATTCCACTTTTATGCAGACGTGAAACGGCAGGCACTAATCAAAATGTAAGTATCAGAGGGACAAACAGAATAAAATTGTTCCTAATAAAAGCAAACTCTTCAAAAACATTAGGGATAATAAAATTGATAGAGAGCATAAAATCATTAGTGGAGATACTTAGGCAATTAGATACCAACCGAGATAAATTCCAAAATTATTAGAGCTATGGACAAATAAGGATTTATTGAACCACAAAATAGTCCTCCTCGTGGACCTCACTTATAGTCTTTGTAAAAAGGAATGACAGTTACACGCATTTTTGTATTGACTATCGGCAGCTCAGTGCAGGAACTAAAGAAGATAGTTATACCTTGTCCCGAATAGATCATAGGATACATTTTCAAAGTTTCTTTGGTTCTCCACTCTCCACCTAAATGTGGATACTGACAAGTAGCAATGCAACTAGCTGATCGAGAGAAAAGAAAATTCTGGATAGGATCAGGATCTTGGTAATTTATAGACATGCATTTTGTTCTATGTAATGCTTCCGCTACATTTGAGACATTAATGAGTGCAGTTTTGGGAACATTGAAATAACCAATATGTTTGGTTTATTTGGATGACATAACTATGATTGCAAGATTTTTCGACGATTATTCCAAGAATATACATGTGAAGTGTTTTAACGGTTATGTTAAAGCTAACTTAAAATTGAGCCTAAAGAAAACATATTCTGGTATAGAAAAGATAGCAACATATTTTGTTTAGTTCTTAGACACTATTGTATTAGGTAAGCATTACTCTTCATCGGTTTTCTAATCTTTTATCTCCCTAAATAAAGATAACTTATTTCTTTTTTCCCATGTTAGTTAGATAATTCACAAAACTGAAGTCTACCTACACGCATAATTATCTATATTTGGGAGTTCTGATTGTATCGGAAACCAATACTTATTCAGGGAACAATCAAAATATCGCAACATCTGATCGATTTTATTATGTAACCTTTCAATTGTTCCACGTGCTGTCAAGCATTCCACCATTCCAGCCTGAACCGTTGAAGAACAAATATCTAGTTTAGGTTGTGCTGACGAAATTGGGGAATTAGGAGAAGAAATTAAGTTTTATTTAGGTTTATGGTATTAAAGAAGTTTTATGGCGTTGCAAGAATTATTTAAGTTGAAGAAAGCATTCTAAGTTATTTCGGGAAAGGAAAACGTGTTTGTTTTTGACCTAATTTCAGTAAGTTAAGATATTTTTGTCGTTCAGCCTTTTGTCGAAATTTTTAGATTTCATTCCTTTTGCCAATATGAAAATTGTATTTCTAGTAAAATTTCAAGATTTAGTGTAAAATTAAAAGAGTTTCACTAATAATCTTCCTATTTAAAAATGAATTTAATTAATATTCAGCTTCCCGTTTCTATCTAAAATATCACAAATTTCTCACTTCTTAACTTGAAACATTATAATATTGATGGATAAGTAATAAGTGATGGATTCGACCGTTACTTGATGGAAATTTATTTTATAAAATATAACAATAAAACACTGAAAACTTTTTTTTTAAAACTTCCACAAAATTATTATAAAATCTAAAAAAAATTAATTTTGTGGAAGTTTTGAAAACAAAGTTTTCAGTGTTTTATTGTTATGATAATATTAGTTTTTGAGTGTAAAGAATAATAGAGTAAATAAGAAATTTGTTTTTTAGCCGGCCAACCTAGGTACTGGAATCAACTTTAATTTGGGAAGAATTTTTATTTATTTTTGGTTGTGTTTCGTTTGGGGATTTCTCCCTTCAGAATTCGATCTGAATTTCAGACCAGGTTATAATCTATCTCTTAACATGACCACTCTGTGATACAGGAGATAGGATTGGATAATTTGGGAGTTCGTTATTCCTAACTATTCAGAGTCCTACAGGAACACATCATCGGTTTTACTATAACCTCTTTTTAATATTGTGTTATACTTACTAGTCACATTATTACCATAGAAAAACCGAACACATAGAAGCGACACAACGGTCCAAAAGCGTGTACCATTTTTGTATACGCATGCCCGATTCTGGTTGTGTAACTGTCAAAAACACGTGCTTATTCTTTAATTCTGGTTGTTTTCGATAGTCCGTAGGCGTCTATGGTAAATACTCGACACAACAAGTGCATTTGACCATTTATATAATTTATTTATAGTTAAAAGGTTATAGTTATAGTTTATAGTCATAGTTAAATATATAAGTTTATAGTTATAGTTTATAGTTAAAAGTTTAATTTATATTTAAAATGTCTGGATATATTTGTGCGATTCGCGGATGTTCATCTGTGACAGGAAAAGGAATAAGTTTATTTAGATTTCCTAAGAATAATAACAGGTAATTACTATTGCTTTGCAATTATTATTAGTTATTACATAATAGTATTGGTTTGACTTTCGAACAGTAAGCCGACGCCGACGTGTCTGTCCGAGCTATAAAAAATAAACTTTGGTCTGCCAAGGGATAGTTCAAAATGAAAACATTAAATTTGGTGTCAGTGCTATTCCTTTTATTGAAAGACGCAAGTCTCCGAAGGCTCAGGTCAAAAAATCAACAGATGGTGGCCCGACGTCAGTGCGCTCGAAGACAACAATACGAATATAGTATTTTTAGGAAATAAAAATATATAAAGGGTTTTATACACGAGAATATTTTATTTAAGAGCGTAGGTGCAAAATTTCGGGCAAATGTTTTTTAAATGTATTCATTTTTTTCGAATCCTGAAAAAACTAATAAGTCTTTTTGAAAAATTTAAACGCAGAATGAAAGACCACATTATTACTGAGGGCCAAAAGTCCCCGAAAACTTCTATAATGTTTATTTTAATAAGTTACAGGGGTGAAAAAAAAAAGAGAAAATTTAGTGTGATTTTAATTTCAAATATCTCATTCAAAAAAACTTTTTGTTTATTCTAAGGGACTTTCGGCCCTCGGTAATAATGTAATCTTTCATTCTGTGTTTAAATTTTTCAAAAATATTTGTTAGTTTTCTCAGGATTCCAAAAAAATGTTAAAAAGCATTGGCCCGAAATTTTGCGCCTACGCTCTTAAACGAAACAAAGACATTACTAAAATGCTCAAACTAAAAATTGTTGGAAACATAATTAGACCGATAATTGGGAAATCTTAAAATTACAATAGAACAAGACTTCAAAATTGCAAAAACATGGTTGCAAATAAACAAACTTACATTAAATTATGAAAAAACTAAATAGGTACTCATCTACTTTTTGCTATATACAAAAGTTGCCTGCCAATTTTTAATTCGTTAAATATAAATAAAAAAGATCAAATATATGGATCGAAGTACATAAAATATTTAGGAGTTTTAAATGGGAATTACAAATAAAAAATATTAAAACTTTATTTGTTGCATATCTCAATATTTAGTGACATTTTTGTGATTTAGTCAGGAGAAAACTGTAAATTTATTAAGATTAGATATTGACAAAAGTTAAATATTTCATAACTTACAATATACTTAGAATATACTAATACTCTTATAGTTGTAAGTAATAAAGTATTATTTATAAATACAGAAAAAGTTCTTTGTTTAAAATTTGTTCTGTTAAAAATTTGTAGTGCCAAAGTGTGGATAGAAGCTTGCAGACGAGAAGATTTGTTATTCGAAATGGATTCACTTTATAATAATTATAGGATTTGTGAACTGCATTTTGAAGATAATGTTATTGTAAAAGGAAATAAAAGAAAAACATTGGCGCATGACGCAGTACCTTCAATGATCTTTGTTATTTATATTTAACGAATTAAAAATTGGCAGACAACTTTTGTATAGGTATAGCAAAAAGTAGATGAGTACCTATTTAGTTTTTCATAATTTAATGTAAGTTTGTTTATTTGCAACCATGTTTTTGCAATTTTGAAGTCTTGTTCTGTTGTAATTTTAAGATTTTTAGTAATTTCTTTGTTTTGCTTAAGAGCGTAGGCGCAAAATTTCGGGCCAATCCTTTTTAAATACAATCATTTTTTTCGAATCCTGAGAAAACTAACAAATATTTTTGAACAATTTAAACACAGAATGAAAGATTACATTATTACCGAGGGCCGAAAGTCCCTTAGAATAAACAAAAAGTTTTTTTGAATGAGATATTTGAAATTAAAAATTACACTAAATTTTCTCTTTTTTTCACCCCTGTAACTTATTAAAATAAACATTATAGGTGTTTTCAGGGACTTTCGGCCCTCAGTAATAATGTAGTCTTTCATTCTGCGTTTAAATTTTTCAAAAATACTTATTAGTTTTTTCAGGATTCGAAAAAAATGAATACATTTAAAAAACATTGGCCCGAAATTTTGCGCCTACGCTCTTAAGAATTTATATTGTGTGATATGCCCACTGACTATTAATTTTCTGGTTGTTAGCTGTCATTGGCGGCTTGGCCACGTAACTTCAAAGGACTGTCGCTTCTCTGTGTTCGGTTGTTCTCTGTTATTACTATTGTTACAGGATATATTGGTCCGGGACGATGGGCGGATATTTAATCTAACTTATATATTTAACTTTATACAATACTTTAGAACTTTTTAAGGTCTTAGTTTTTTTCTTACTTTGTAATTTAAATTTCAGTGGTCAGGTTATTATAAAATAATTATCTCGTCAAGGTAACCTATTTTACGCAAATCTTAATAAATAAACTAGCTTAGGAAATATTTGTTCAAAATATCTCTTTACAGGCATGCAAATTGGCTGATTCCATCCTTGAATTTCCTAGTGGTCACTTTCATGTACTAAGCCTCTTTCTTCCATTTAGCCGCGCATTTTTATTATTTCCTTATTATTATTTGTCCAGACCCCCACCGGTCCAGACAATATCAATGTCGAAATACAAATTAATTGCAGACAACGAAAGTAAAATCCTCGACTTTAGCAGTATTCAATAAAAAATATAAATATAAAAATATAAAAACAGCACTATTCAATACGAGATATGACACAGGTAAAATACCATCAGACTGGCTAAAATCAACATTCGTAACATTACCAAAAAAAATCCAATGCCTTACACTGCGATGACTGTCGAATATTAAGCATGATGTCTTATGTCCTTAAAACTTTTCTCAGAATTATTTATACACGAATTTACAAGAAGCGTGAGTTTTAGATGAGTGATACTCAATTCGGATTTCGAAAGGGATTGGGAACACAAGAAGCCCTTTTTGCGTTAAATGTGTTAACACAACGATGAAGAGACATGAATGTAGATGTATATGCATGTTTTATTGATTATCGAAAAGCATTTCACTGCGTTAAAAATCAAAAGATGATCGAAATTCTGAGAACAACTGGATACTGAGATACAAAAAGTTATTAATGGTGAGGTACTTCGGTGCATGAGTAAACAAAAAGAATTGATCAGCATAATCAAAGAGAGAAAAATACAATACTTTGATCATGTGTTGAGAGGTGAAAGATATGAACTACTCCAAATCATATTGAAAAGTAAAGTGCAGGGCAAAAGATCAGTTGGAAGACGCCAGAACTCGTGGCTGAAAGACCTGAGAAGATGGTTTGACCGCTCATCCACAGAAATCTTTCGTGCAGCAGTTTTCAAAGCTTCAATTGCCAATTGGATCGCCAACCTTCGAAAGAAGATGGCGCAATAAGAAGTAGCAGATTTCTATTTTTCACCTTGACACATATTGCTGCATTTTCACGCAATTTTTGTTATGTTGACATCTAATTTGTTATAATATTATATTAATGGCGTAACAGCTCATTAGATCAGAAAGGTGATGCAAAGGTAGAGACAAACTTAAAATTTAAAGTTTTATCGACTTATAGTATGTACATATTACTTCCGAATCAAGAAGCGACTACAGTATTCATAATTTACACGGAAGCATTCGTAATTACACGTCGTATTAAGACATGGTTTTTCTTTAGAGTTACATTCTGATCAAGAACGAAATTTTGAATTAGAATTATGGCAAGAATTAATGAAAATCTTGGATGTTTTTAAACTCGCACTTCCCCTTTCTATCCGCTCTCAGATGTAATAGTCGAAAGACATAACAGAACTGTTTGTCAATACAATGTTTGTCGCTGATAATAAAAAATATTGGGATAATTTAATTCATCTTTTCCTGTTAACCTATAAAAGTTCCGAACATGAAGCAACCGGTTATTCTCCATCGATAATCATAATAGAAAGGGAAATGAAGTTTCCAAAGTGATAAAGTCAAGACCAGGCTCGGCATGCATGCTACCGGGACAACTTTCGAAAGAGGTGACCCAGTATGATTATACAATCCCAAACATAAGAGAATTTTTCCTAAACTTACGAAACTGGGAGCGAATATAACTATAAAGGAAGGAGCAGTGTTACGACAGTTCTATAAAATTTATTCCATATATAAAAAGTCCCTTGACGAAAATGGAGAAGTACTAAAAATCTAGAGATGTCATCGAAAAATCCTAAAATGTCTGATAAAGTCTGGTACGTCAGAAAATGTATATAAACACAGCAAGTTGATAGTTTGAATAACAGTAGTATTTGAGTTTTGAATAGTTGTCATTGAGTAAAACTTATTATAAAGTATATATACTTCATCTAATTTACTTACCGTTGCACGTCATCCGCGTCATAGCCCGTGACGTCACATGATACCAACACGAAATATTTAGGCGGTAGGTGTGTTCTTTTTTATATTCACTTTGCAGAGTACACTGGCATTACAGTCAATAGACATATTTTATTATATACGCGTAGAAATAATATTTAAAGATTTCTATTAATGTTAACTTAAAGAAATACACAGTAATATGTTTCATTTAATTTGTATAAATGCATTATAAAGCATTTTTATAAAGAACATTTGTTCGGAACACACTGCAACTGTACTCGAACGAAGGTGATATTTTGGCATTAATTGGTAACACCCGTTTGACAGTTGCGGTGTTGAAACTTTTTATACTTTATTATTTTGAATTTTAAAGTGAATACCTCTTGTTTTATATTTTTACCTATTTAATAAAATCTGTTCTTTTTAGAACAAAATTAGTGTGTTTTATTTCAAAAATGTCACGTAAGAATTTAAATAGTCGTTGTAAAGAGTATAATAATAATTATGTGACCTATTTGACTTAAAATGGATTCAGGATTTTTTTATACTTTGGCAACTATGTCAACTTCGATCTCTGTCAATGATAATGACGTGCAACGGTAAGTAAATTAGATGGACTGTATATTGTATTGTTTGCTATTTCAAATAAAGTAATAACAAAGAGGTGTAACAATATAATATAAAATGGACTAAACGTTATGATAATAAAAAAAAAAACAAATACTATCATTGTTTACTTACTTTGGTCGGTTTTTTCTAAGACATTCTGAAGTACATACGCATAGACCTTCACTAATAGACGGTTGAGACCTTAATATTGCATCATGGTCTACTTTTAATGTAATAACTAGAGGAAATTTAGAACTATGCGAAAAGTTAAACATAACTCTTTTCCATCTTTTGTCCATTTCCGTTTTTGAATAATGAGACTCCTAATAATATAATGTAATTAGACATTAACATAAATTTATACTTATACAATTTATTTCTAAAATTTAAAAGGGAAATCCCCAGTGGTTGGGTGTTTACTATAGTTTAAAAATGAAGTAAAAACTTCTTCTTTTAAAATGGTATAAAAAAATGGATTTATAAATTATCATAACGTTTTCAATTATATCAGATTATCATCAGTAAAAACCCTACAAATAAGTATAACCACATAAAAACTGAAAACAAAAGGGTAAAATTTTGACTGTTGTATTGAAATGTTTAGGATTAATATAGTACTTGGGACTAGCCACATAATAATGTCAGATGACCCTTAAATTACGCAATTGGAATGACCAACATTATAATTATTAAGACACTAGATCGATGATTAAGGATTACATTTTTTAATAGAACCTTACGCCACAGAATAAATAACAATCAGAATGACCACTCTTAGATGACGCCTTTGAAGTTTGTCAGCACGCGAACGCCATGTTTTAGGCGGAAACAGACTCGAATTGAGAAGTTTGTGACAAGCTACGACAGAATTGTAATTTAAATTTTTAGGGATTAATAATTTAGTACATTTGAAATAAGTTAATCTATTCTTCAACTAAAAGTACGAATAAAATAGTGCATATTGTGTCTTTAGTTGTCGTAAATATATTAAACCTGGTTAATTTGTCTATGCTCGGTCTCTATGTACACCAGATAAAATGTCACTGAACAGCACTGGTTCCGACTAAAATATTGGTTGATTCCGTCCGCGCGAACGAGATGCGCGTACTTATTTTTTCAAGCAGAGTGGGCATTCTGATTATTATTCTGTGCTTACGCCCTGAGAGGTAACAACAAACTGTTGACAGAAGGAAGTAAACAATGTTTTGAAATAACAAGACCTTCAAAACAAGTGATAGGTAGGTAGTTTTTTTTAAATAATCAAATAGTACCGTTCGCGTCATAAAAAACTGGTACAAGTCTTATAACCAAAAATCGTGTTTTTTAAGTTGTGTACGTTGATCTTGTCACATGTGTCATTCTAATTTCTAGGGCTTGTTGCCAGTTCAACGAAAATATTATATGAAACCAGCTAAAAGCAGGGCTGTGCGACAGACCGCCAGTTTTAAGTGTACTAAAAACTAAAACATTATCAAGCATTCTCGATCAGTCAATCACATTAAATTTGTTTAAATGTATCCTAAAAAATTCCCATATTAATTTTGTAATTTTTCATCATCTCAATTAAGTACCCATACATTGATTTGTGTCTTATTATAACTTATAACAATATTTCAATTCAAAAATAATGATAGATAATCGATCTAGACATAACTTTAAATTATTAGGTATAATAAAACATTACAGTCGGATATTGGATTGTAACTGTCATGTTTTGAAAAGCGTTTTTTCGCCCCGGATATTTTATAGTTTATAATACGTAGGATAAAGTATAATATTTTTTTATCGTTCTTGTACTAAATAATCAATTAATCTTGGTAGTTTGCCTGTTACTAAACTAATTAACACAAAATACAGTTTGTATTCGGTAGGCAATTGAAGTATAAAATTACAGTAGACGCATTCCAATGTTCCCTGTTCCAATACCCTAGGTTTAAAGATCCTTTAAACATTTTAAATATTAACTCAACCCTATCTCTGGTTATTAAATTAATTAGATACGGTTTTTTGTTGTTATTGATAAAAATAATACTTATCTACATTACAATACAATTACAATAATACATTTTTGAACGTTATTTTTTTTTATTTAGATTTAGTGCAATTCCGTTATCTGTGATGGCAACAACGAATTGATTTACGAACCATTGTGTCCAGTCTGAACACAGGTTTACATTGGGAAAAAAAAGTGTACCTACCAGTTTTATATGACGTGAAGTGTACCTATATGTTTATTAAGAGTGTTATTTAGAATCATATTTATATTATAATTTTAGATGATATTTATTAAAAAAAATTATTTGTTGTCGAAGAAAAAGAATAGGTAATTGTATTATGAATAATTAAAATTAGATAAATATTGGCCTTCACGTCATTACGTCATTAAATAAACTGACTTATTAATATAAGGGTTTTATAAAAAAATCAATAGTGATATGTTGAATTTGGAGAATACACTGTTGATAACATGAATGTTTTGTAGACATGACTGAAAAATTGGAGATTCTGATTGAATTCAAATAGTAGGTACCTATTGATGGTTGCCTATGTGTGAGTAACTGTAGAAGTTTAAATTCATAAAAAATATGTATAGAGAACAAGTGGAGTTTTAAAGGAAAATGGTAAACATGAATATTGTAAAATTGTAATTATTTAAATAAATGTGGTGTAATCACAAAAGGGTGTAGTATATGACAGAAAGGGGAGGAACATATGTACTAGTAACAAGAATGTTGGTTAAAAATATTGTAAGCATATTGGATTCAAATTCTATTCAAAATAAATATATAAATATGTAAATGTTTGATTAACTTAATGGGGTCCCTATATACAAGAGTTTCTGTATGTATTTAAAAAAAGTATAGTACCTAATTGTATTAAAAAATTCTAAAAATATGAAAATTTAATTTACCTATTTGTGGTCATATTTATTTGTAGGTTTTTCACTGATGATGATCTGATAAGATCGAAAACGTTCTAAAAATCCATTTTCGATAATTTTTAAAAATTTTAATAATAAAATATGTTAAACTAGTAAAATATAAGTAAAATTACGAAAAACATCCAAATAATATATCAAATATATAAAGTTCTGAAGTTATTTTCTTATGACATCTAATACAATATTTCACTATTTTTATTGGGAATGAGCCACAATTTTACTTTAAACTAAGTTTTTTTGACATTTCAATTTTCATTAAGGAAATCGTTCTCAAAACACCAAACAATGATGAAAGGTATTGTGTTAATGTATTCTTTTTCCACTGTAAATTTTATTATCCCTTTTTTAATCGTTTATATTATGATCTCATCCATAAAGCCTGATAAACAACATATACATTTTGTTTAGAAATTATGTTTGTTTTGAAATCTTCCATAAATATATTCGTTAATAATGAAGTTAAAGCAGAGCCCATTGCTAGACCAAAATTGTGTTTAGAGAATTCATTATTTAGTTAAAAATATGTACAATGAATATAATATATATATATATATATATATATATATATATATATATATATATATATATATATATATATATATATATATATATAATGAATAAAATATAAAAAAATTATCAGTACATAATGTCAATAACTCTGGTTATATAACTTGTTCTAGTTCTCAATGTATTTTGAGAACGATTTCCGAAGTGGAAACCTAAACGTGAAAATAAACTTATTTTAAAGTAAAATTGTGGCGTACTCGCAATACAAATAGTAAAAGAGTAATTTTTATTTTCTCTTCTGTCTAGATTTATATATTGTATAAGTTCATGATCTATATATAGTACGGTTAACGTAGATAATCTGGTAATTGTACAAAATTACCGGTAATTGTATACAATTACTAGAGTCGACGCTAAATGTAGGAAATATTCGTTAACAACCCTTTATTTCCTACTGTTACCGGTAATTGTTTACATTTACCAGAGGATCTTGATAGGTAAAAGTAAGAAATTCAAATTATAACGATCGACATGGATGCGCAGTGCGTAATCAGTCTTCACTCTGCAGTATTGATTGAGACATCAAAAGTGTTTCTATCCTGATTTACCACGTGCGTCGTATTTTTTTTATTAATAACGATGTTATCTACCTATCTTTTTAAGTGGTTTCTTTAACGAAATAACGTTTTATGTCGGTAAACTAGAATTGATTATTTTTAATTTAACAATGGAACATCGTTTTAATACAAAAATACTTAAAATGATGAATAGTAAAAAGCACAATACGGTTTTGCTTACAAAGGAGAAGTACCAAATAATAAAAAATAAATTTAATAAACCATCCTATATGTAAGTAAATCTAAAACTAGTGATAAGATACCAGATGACTACAAGCGGTTGAAAAAGTATGATATTTGGAAGGTTGGGGAAACTGAAAAAGTTAATTGCCCCTTAAGTAAAGATGAACAAGATGTTTTATTTTATGTTCATTAGAAAGAACTCTCTAAATTGATTGACGGAGCACATAAATCTATTGGACATGAAGAACATTTACAAGAACATAACTGTAGAAACCATAACGATCTATTTGGATCTGTGTGAAACTTGCCAGAAAAAATCCAAAGTTCCCAACAAAGGTTTAGTAATGAAATCTACTGTCAAAAAAAATGAATAGTAGATGTCAAATAGATTTGATAGATATGCAAGCCCAAGCAGATAATGAATTCATATTCATTTTTGTCTACCAAAATCGCTTAACAAAATTTGTACAATTACGGCCGTTGAAAACTATACGTGCAGAAGAAGGTGCATTAGTTCTTCTTGGCATATTTTGTGCATTTGGAGATCTTAGCATTCTTTAAAGCGACAACGAACGAGAATTCTCCAACAAACTTATAGAAGAACTGTGCTCCGTGTGGAAAGATTTAAAGCCAGTACACGGTAAGCAAGACACAGTCAGTAAGAACTATCTGTTGAACATTGCAAATCAAGACATCGAAAATATGTTGAGTTTCTGGTTGAAAAGCAACCAGACAGACAAGTGGTTAGAAGGTTTTCGATTTGTACAATTCGCCAAGAATCGAGCTTACTATTCTGACATAAAGTACAGACCGTATGAAGCTATGTTTGGGGTTCCTGCCAAAATTGGTTTGAAAACTTTATCACTGCCAGAAGATGCTCTAGAAAATATTTCGACTGAAGAAGATTTGGAAGCGTTTACGGAACAAGTAGAAGAAACCCAGTCAAGTCTTTATTCTGAAGAATGTGAAGAAGCAAAAGTGGATGAACCAAATGAGCTTCTAATATAACAAGAACCAGAACAACCTAAGCAACCATCAGTAAATGAATCTAATGCTATTCTAGAAGAACTATCTTCTTATCAAATTTCAGAGAGGCAAGATTCTGTTACAATGAAACGAAAACGCGCAAAGGATGGTTTTGAAAGGCAAGCGAAGAAAATGCTTAAAATATCAACCATGAAATCTCCTCCTGGTATAGCGAAATCAATTTACCCTTTAGTTTTTATTTCATTATTTTATGATTTTACCGCTGGTCATTGGTAATTGTATACAATTTCCGGTAAAAGTAGATAATTGAAAATAATTTTCTACATTTACCGTCGACTCTGGTAATTGTATGCAATTACCAATTATCCACTCTTACCGTAACATATATATATATATATATATATATATATATATATATATATATATATATATATATATATATATATATATATATATATAATACAGTATACTCCCTCTATAACGAACACGGTTATTACGAGGTTTCGCTTATAACGAGGTACATGAGATTTCCCGTGAAATATAACCCTCTATAGCAAGGCAAATTTGGATATAACGAGAGAAAATAAGATCAAAAAACGGGTTTTTTTACGTTTTGGACCAGCCGTGGCTATAAGTCAGTAGTCTCAGCAGGACTACTGAGATCATAAAAAGCATCAAGCAGAGAAAGCTGGAGTATTTCGGACATGTAATGAAAGGTCCCAAATATAGGTTGCTACAAAATATCATGCAAGGAAAAATAGCAGGCAAATGCAGTCCAGGACGAAGAAGAACCTCATGGTTGAAGAACTTGCGAGATTGGTATGGTGTTGATACAAGCATGCTATTTAGGGTGGCAGTGAATAAAATTAAGATAGCTATGATGGTAACCAACGTTCTGAAAGGACAGGGTACATGAAGAAGAAGTGGCTATAAATAAATACCCTTTTCAACTGCCGCTCGCAATAAACTTCTTCGGAAATTTACAATTTATGATTCACAAGTGTCATTGTAGTGAATGGCCTCCTATAGTGAATGGCTTCACTATAGGAAGTTATGGTTTTAGAAAACTACATATTCATATGTATGCACAGTATTATTATTGTTTGATATAACGAGATCGGCTTATAACGAGGTAATTAGTCTGCCATTTCAGTTCTCGTTATAGAGGCAGTCTACTGTATATATATATATATATATATATATATATATATATATATATGTATATATATATATATATAATTTAAACTTAATTAAAAGTATAACATTAATTAAAATGTTATAAAACGAAAGTTAGAATATTCTAAAGATATAAAATAGCATGCTCACATAGTCCGACATTAAGGTATATTTTATATGGGATTACGGTTCCATAAGATCGAGGCACCCTACACGGACGAGAAACTAAATAGGGTTACTGTGAGCCAAATAACTAGATATATATAATAACGGATTTATTACGGCTGTCGCCGCTTCTCCGCCCCCAATTTCCATATTTTTCTGTCATATGCAGTTGCCTCTTCTAAGTCTCTTGCCGCCATTGCTTCATCAATATCGTTGCGCCAACTTCTCCGTGGTCGTCCTCTCTTTCTTCTTTAAGGAGGGATCCATTCCAGTACTCTCCTAGGCCATCTGTACTCTGGCATTCTTTTAACATGTCCGAACCAGATTAATTGTTTTCTTTCTATGTCATCATTGATATTTCTCTCCATTTTCATTTCGTTTCTTATTTGTTCATTTCTAACTCTCTCCAGTTTCGATCTACCGCAGCTTCGTCTCAGATAATCCATTTCTGTCGTCATAAGTTTGTTTCTATTAGCTTTGGTGACGTCCCATACTTCCGAACCGTAAAGTGTAATACTTTGAACTATACTACCGTAAATGTGTTTTTTGGTTTCTCGTCGAATTGTTTTTTGCCAGAGAAGAGAGTTTAAGGCACGGGTCGCTGCTCTGCCCTTGTTTATTCTTTCCCTGATTTCATCTGCGCTACTTCCCTTCTTGTTGAAAATGACCCCCAAATATTTGCAGGATTGCACGCCTTTGATTTTATCGTCTTCCAAGACTAGGTCACATATTTCATCTGTTCCCACTGAGAGATATTCACATTTTGTCATATTCATGTTTAGACCAAGTTTATTCATGTTTAGAACAAATAACTCGATAACTGTAGTAATCATGAAACGAGGAATCATGAGAGAATTGTATGAACTGGTTTATCAGGAACTGTTGGGTAGGATTTACCAAGATACGAGGATACAGTGGCCAGAAAATATTAGTGGCAAAAACAGAAGAACTAATACATGACAAAAAACTAAAAGAATAAACATTTTTGTCGTTTATATAAAGGATGGGAAACGTCCGAGAGAAATAGTTTTGTCTTTGCTATATACTTTGATTATCTACTGAATGAGCAGCATGTCCTTAGATCACGACTTACGGTTATCTAAGTATCCTAGTTGTCACTTTTACAGGAAGTTTAATCAAGTTATTTTTAACTCAATGCAAACTGCCCTAAATATAGTATAAAAATGGTGGTTTAAGGCAAGCGTTAAAGCCAACATAGACAAGATAATTTCGATACCATTCATTAGGAAAGCAATCAATTACGATTTCAATGCATTAATTAAAAAAATCAAAGAAGTAGCTCTGATCTTACTTAATGAAGAAAAATGTGAAGCAAACCTTTAGCAGAAAGTAGCAAGCTATGGTTGCCAATACAAAAAGAAGAAGTCACTAACAAGAACATACAACATTTTACCAACATTAGCGGATTAATAGAATATCATGCATAAAACATATATAACACACAATACATAAACATATAATACATAAACACCTAATTAATAAGCACATAATGGATAAACACAAAAAAATCATAATTTAATTTCATATATCTACAAGATCGAGGTTAATTAATCAAACCGTCAATTTGGAAAACAATAACCGTCAAAAAATATGGTTATAATAACAGCACACTATTGTAAAATAATCTTTTTTGAAAATTATTTCCGGAGTGGAAATCGAAACATGAAACATGATAATGATACTAAAATTGACCTACAAGACTTAAATACATATTAACTTACTGAATTTACTATTGTCTTGTGTATTATTTTATTATCTTTTTCATAACTTTTCATCTTTTGTTCATAACTTGACCAATCATTTTTTCTCCAATAAGCCCAAGGATTGTAACAGTCGACCCATCCCTAAAAGCAGTTTTCGGGTTCAATTAAAATTAAATTAAAAATAAACATTTTAGTACTCAAGAAATTTTTTGTCGTGTATTATAACAAACTAACGTGAAATTCATGATGACGTTATATATTAGGCTTAAAGAGAGACAGGATAAAGCTTGCTGACAGGACTAATGGTTTCTGCCAATAGTTAGGATAATCTATATTACTCGGTTTTTGTATTAGAATTTAAATGAGATAAATGCCACATGAATTGATTTGGGAAAATCATAGTACTTGTGTATAGAAACAAGAAAGATGTTTAAGAAGATATAAATTATAGAGCCATAAAACTACTTAGTCAGCCTTGAAAATATAGGAAAGTAAAATTAATACACTAATACCTAAAGAAATACATGTCCGAAAATCAGTTTGGCTTTATGCAAGGCAGATCGGCCACATATACAATGTTCATTATAAAGCAGAAAAGTAGAGAAATAAAGAAAAGAAAAGCTCATATATGTTTGATAGACTAGAGATATGTGAAAATTCTGTAAAATCTGTGTGAGAAACTGATTAAAATAAATACTATAATTTGAATGTTTTGCATTTATATAAAGAATACGGAAAGAGTGTAATAAATAAAAAACGAGTTTTCTACTGATTGGGGTAGGAATAGGTTTAGTAGCACCAGATCTACTTACGCCATTTCGATTAATAAAATTAATTTTATATAAGAGGTGCTTATTTTTCTTATCTATTGACTCAGACTGAAACAGATCTTCGACCATTTTACGCCTCGGCAACATACGAAAAGGATTTATACTAAGAGGTTTTGTATCAACAACTTCGTGACACATTAGCACCTGTAAAAAATTTAACATTATACAAGATGGTTACATAAAAAAGGAAAATATGTGGTTTTTTTGGAAGCCATTTATTTGGTAAACCGCTCGTATAAAGAGACTGTATATACATATGAATACAGTATGATGCACAGGTATGGAATACATTTAAACTTTATAAATAGACTACTTTTAAAAAAATCTTAAAATACGTCAATTTTAATTTTTGAATGCATAATTATTGCTATATATGTGGTGGACATTACGTCGTCAGTTTTAACGTAATGACGTAATCGACGATTTTTTAAATACAAACCGAGGTCACGGGACACCTCATTGGAAAGGTCTCCTAATCGCCTTTGCAACGATGTATTATTTGAATATTAATTTGTACAGGGTTACCCAAAATTATGTACTCAGTTGATTAGGATGTAAAAGTATGGAATAATTTTTTTATTTCAGAAACAGACGATTTAAAACAAAGATGCATTTGAAACGTCTCCTAATCACTTTTGCATGGATGTATTATTGGAATATTTATTTCTACAAGGTTAATCAAAATTATGTACTTAGTTAAGTAAAATGGAATTACAATAAATAATCATTCACCAAACTAAATTACGTTAGAGAAAAATTTACTGCCCGCCTACCTCATTTTATTATTGCTAAAGGTCGTCAATTTTAATATTATAATTTTATTGTATATTATTAAACATTTATTATAAGTTAATGGCACTAATAAATCAGCAGTTTTGGTTGGCCTTGTAGAAATAAATATTCAAAGAATTGCGTCGTTGCAAAGGTGATTAGAAAACCTTTCAAGTTGGGTATCGCAAGTTGTCTTAACTAAGCAGAATACTGATGCAGGTGTAGGGTTAAAGAAAACTATTACCTACCTTTTCAAAAATGACGCTACTGTCATCAGTAAAGGATCGCAAGAAGATCTGGAAATTCGAGATCTGAATATTTTGGGGACGAAAGAGGAAATCCTTTTAGCGCTACAAAAGGCGGCTGCCGAAAAGTACCAAATCCAGCAGGACGCAATCCTATTATTGCGAAAAGCCCACAGAGGCACTCAGATCAATAGCAAAAAAGATTTTTAGTGAGTGAACACCGCAAGAACAGGATTGACTGGATCAATTGCCAAATAGTCAGTGAAAAGATCAACTAAATTCTTTAAATGCTGGCAATATAGTCATCTCGCCACCCAATGCAAAAGCGAAGTGGACTGGACCCAACTCTGCATGAAATGTAGAAAAAGAGGCCACAAAGTTATAGAATGTAAGAAGAAAGCCCGATGTATCTTATGCATTGAAAAGAATATCCCGGAGACGTGTGCACATATAGCAGGTACTATAACAGGTGCAGATATTATAGCAAGTGCCCAGTCTACAAATAGGCACTCACGAAGATTAAATATAAACGGTTATGAAGGTAGTACAGCTTAATCTTAACCTTAATCAGTGTAAAGATGCACACGATCTGCTCATACCGATTGTACTCAAACTAACTATAGATCTGGCACTACTATCTGAGCTATACATGCGTCAAAAACATAGAGCTGGCTTTGTAATGGCAAAGGTAGACGGTATCCATTTCTAGAGTTGCTATGCTTTGCCTAGTCTCCTACTCAATGAGTTAACTGACTTTATGGATCGACTGACTGAGGATGCGAATCAGTAATTTTCCGTATCGCTAGCCGGTGACTTCAATGCATGGGCAGTAGATTATGGCAGCAAGAAAACTAATGCGCAAGGCAGTCTTATTAGAGACCATGGTAACGCTAGACGTTGTGTTGATTGACAATGGTGATACATCTACATTCAAAAAGGAGGAGCAAGTTCTATTGTGGATTTCACTTTATTAGTACCTGCCTCGTTAGGCGGAACTGTTCTTGGAAGGTATTGGATACTTAAACAGCCAGTCATCATAATGCTTTACTATTGGAAGTATCTATTGAACAGAGTACCAGAAGCAGGCATATGCGAACTAATACAGTTTGGAGGTTGAAAGCTTTGGATTCAGTTGCTTTTATAGTAGCTCTACATGGCGACCTAATCGCCGCTGGAGATGCTGAAATTAAAATCGAGAAACTGATGAAAATATTCGTAGAGACCTACAACGCAAGTATGTCCTGAATACAGAGCACTAACCAACGTTTAATGGTACACTGGTGGAATGACCACATAAGTGCTCTACGTTAAGAGTGCTTAAAATCCAAAAAAGGTTTTCAGTTTGGATGGAGGCAACAAATCTGGGAGTACAAGAACGCCCACAGAAGACTAAATAAGGCCATAAAAGACAGCAAAAGTCAATTCGGAATGGAGCTTATCCATTAGGTAGAGAATGATCCAAGGAGGCCGGCTATATAAGGTGGTCGTGACATATCTAAAAAGTCATTCAACGCCGACACCTACATACCCTCAGCTCCTAGAGAAGATCATTACTACGCATTCACTCAACAAAACTTTTATTATCCAATCGAGGAACGCAAGGCTAAAGAAATTCCGCAGATCACGAAAGATCAAGTGATAGAGGCAATAATAAAGCTAGAGTAGGGAATAATAAAATCTCGGGCTTAGATGTAATCCCAAACATCGATTTAATAGCAGCCATCAAATTGCCAAACCGGCAATGTTCCTGGAGGTTTACAATACATGCTTCAACGAGGGCCAAAGGAAAGAAACCACCAGGCGAACCGTCATCTTATTGTCCGCTCTGTATGCTCAAATAGCTAGCAAGATATTAGAACGAATAATCCATCGAAGATGAAAGCGGCAATTGAACCGCTGCTCAACAGCAATCAGTATGGGTTTCGAAAAGGGTACTCAATGCTAGATGCGATTGATCTTAATTACTATTTAAATGGGAATAAGCCACAATTAAAGGTTAAAATATATTGACGTTTCATATTTTTTTGACATTTTATTTTTTTTTATTATTTTTACTAATGTTTGTATTTTGAGAACGATTTCCGAAGTGGAAATTGAAACGTCAATAAACGTATTTTAACCTTTAATTGTGGCTTATTCCCATTTAAATAGTAATTAATTTAAAATGCCACAAGAAAATAGCTTCAGAGCGATTGATCTTGGTCTGTCTCGTTAAGACAGCTAAAGAGACGATCGCAGGAATAAGATGAAAGAGGGGTACTAAAAAGGTGTCTGGTGGCCACATTGGATATCAAAAGTGCTTTCAATTGCACCAATTGCATTATGCGAGCTTTAACCGAAATGATTGTACATCTAAGCAGGATAGTGACTAGCTACTTCACTGATCGACTTTTGAAGTATGACACAAAGTCTGGCCCGAAGAAATATAAAATCACTGGAGGAGTACCACAAATCTCTGTGCCATGCCCCTTCTTGTGAAATATTATGTATGATGGGTTGCTAAAACTAGAATTATCAAAAGATGTTAGGCTTGTGGCATACGCCGATGACGTGGCTGTGGTTATCATCGCAAAGTACCTTGAGGAAATAAATTTCACATTCGATATCATCTTCGAGACAATCTGCCGGTTGTAACGATATGCATCGCCTCGGTCCCGTCAGCGCTCTGTACACACGCGTTCCCACCACAAGTTCCTCTTTCATTAATGTGCGCTAGAGGACCGTATAAAACAGCAGCCGCCACAAGAGAAAGGCGAGTTCTGTCAGAGTATTGATCTGATAACAAGTCCACTGGCCCTAGGGTATTAACTGAAGGCCAACCGCTTCTGCTTGAGTATTAATCTAGTGGTAGTTCCGTACCCAATCTTGAAATATTGATCTGAGACAGACCTATTATTTCTTGTGACTAAGTACTGATTAGTCGCTGTCCGCTCCTCGCCGGATCGAGTGTTGATTAGCCCGTTTTATCTCTATTCCTTCGACCCGTCCCTTCCCGTCTTCGCCGCGTGTGTATTACCACACCGTAATTACTGTTTAGATTTTATGATATTAATTGTATTTTATTTTTCACAGGTATTAAACAGTGGGTCATAGCGCCGTCGATACTGTCGTCGCCAGGATTGACGTTTTAAATTTTGTTGTACATATTGCCTAGGATCTAATTTTATTTTGTTATTTATTTATTTAGAATATATTTTTATTTAAATTAAACTTGTGTTTTACTGAGTCTGTTGTCAAAGAGAGCTACCCGTTACACAGTGAATGAACACAGTTAATTTAAAACTAGCGAAGCACTAAATCACATCACAAACATCGCAGCTGTATAATATGTTACAAGTCAGTACGCTCTACTTTATTTATATCTTAAATATTTATTTTTATTTATTTATTTATTAATATACGAAACTACCCCCATTACAAAAAAAATAGATGTTAACATACTGTGTGAAAATCAATCTCTGTAATAGCTTACAAACTAAATGAAATTAAAATCTTAATTATAAATAAAACGAAATGTTTATTATATATGAAACAAAATGAATTAAAATGAACAAAAAAGTACCTATAACTTGTCAAGCTCTTATGAAGCCAAGGAGACACCAAATATTTCTAAATTGTTCCTATTTATAATTTTCAGTGCCCGGTCAATGGATGAATGCATCCCATAATTTGTAAATATATGAAAAGGTGTATAAAACAGATCAACATGTCTGAGACTTTTGAAGGGAAAATAAAAAATAATAGATTGGAGAAGTCCAGGACATCAAATTAAACCAATTATTAATTTAAACACAAATACTAAACCAGAGTTATCTCGTCGGGTTTTTAATAAATTAATGTTGAGTATTTTTATAATATCTGTATAATCATAATTAGTCATGCATATGTTTAATTTATATGCACAATATCCTATAGATAGTCTCCGACAGTTGCGAATGATAAATCCTAAAGATTTTAATACATTAACCGTTACATCAAGAAGTATCATATTTTTTAAAAACTCTATAAAAACTTATATACATAGCAGCATATAGCAACATTTAAATACAAAATATTATTTTCCCACCAAATACTCAACCTATCCACTGGGTCTATATCTTCTTGAATTAAAGTTATGTCATCAATTAAATCTACGGATTTGAATAATTTATCATCTGCAAACATCAGGAGATCATAATTTCTGAAAGGTTCTGATATATCGTTCACAAACATATTAAATAACAAGGGTGAACAGTGAGCTCCTTTGGGTACTCGTCATGTCACATGAATTATGTCAGAATTAAAACAACCTATTCTCATTTATTGTACGCGGTCTCTTAAAAAGCTGCTAAACCATTGTTAAGATAAATGACTGAAGCCAAAGTCATTTAATATTTCTAATAGGATATTACGATCTACTCTGTCAAATGCCTTGATGAAGTCAGTATAAATAGTATCTACCTGACTATGTTTTTTTATAAAGAGTAATAAATTTTTTACCGTTGATTTATTCTGAGAAAATTTATGTTGATTGTGTATTAGTCAATCTTTACAATAAAATTTTAATTGATCGTGCAGTAGTCTATCGAAAAGTTTCGGTACAGAGGATTGTTCACACACGCTTCGATAATTTGTTATGTCTTGTTTATTACCTGATTTAAAAATTGGGCAGATATAAAAATGCTTCCATAAATTTGGGAAAACCGATGTCTTTAATAATGAGTCAAAAAGAAGATGTAAAGGATTAGTTAGTGAATAAATATAGTTCTTTAGAAAATTATCAGAAATACCTTCTGGACCACTGCTTAACTTAACTTATTAGGTAAAGATAAACTGTTGTTAATTTGACTAATATTGAAAAATTAGGTATAAAAAGATTGCTGTTTTTCTTTACTTCTAAAATAAAAATATTATATCTTCGTGTTACCAACTTTCAACAAGTATCTATAAATATGTCATAATCAAAACAAAATAGAACTAATAAGATTTTGAATACTACGAAATCCTCCGACGTTCTGACAATTTAATTTAATTCTTTCCAAGCTTTACTGAACATATCCTTTTGTATATTTGTTTGATCATTATTTTGATTGTTGAGTTCTGTAGTCTTCTTTTATTCCTTAAAATGTCCTACACAACACTATTATTGGCAAAAATAGTTCTAAGAGGACGAGACTTAGTACCTGTGTTCTTCGCTACTCGACTAACTTTCACTACTTCCTCCATTGCTTCATCTTTTCCCAATTGCTGAATAATGTCCTCGACTTTGGCTCTATCTTGTTTTATTTTATCTTCAATATTCAAAAAATTGAATTCGTCAACATTGAACAACATAACATTGTTATATTTTACAATGCTCTCATTTATTTTTAAAAACGTTTCTTCAAATGGCAAACCTGACACATTGGATTTGCATTTCAGTCAGTTCATCAATAATCTTCCTTAGTTCACAAATCTCATTATCCAAATTTTTCATTGACATATATCTAAATTTCTCTACTTCAATCTTTAAATCTTTAACCATAAACTTCAAAATTGGTACTAACAGTAAACCTTCCATACAATCCTCAGAGAAATAGGTGCTTTTCTAGTATCTGCTGCTAGTTCAAGACATTTTACTTCTGTAATATTATTAATTAACCTAATATTCACCAGAATTAAAATTAATCGTTTTTCTTTTATAATGCATTTTAATTTAGCGTTCTTCATTAGATTTAAGAGTTTAATTTGTTTAAAATGAATCATTTTTAAAAAAAGTTCTATTTAATTGTATCGTCTATATTAAAAATGTTTAAAAAATTGTTCTTTTGTTTAAACTAACTTAAAAACTATAATATACACATAAAAAATAATAGAGCGCAAAAATGTAGTTTTTTTCCGTTAAATATATTTGTTTTTTATACAATTCTTTTAAAATTGAAGGGTAGTTTGGCGTTCTAATGAACCTAGCCTTGTAGCCCTTGAAATTACGTTTCAAATGGCTATGCATAGATATATTACAGTTAGCGTGAATGTACTTTGGAGTTCTTAAGCGGGCTTTATTACACCAACATTAAAATCACGAAGAAATTCATGAATTTATTTATCAATTTCTGTGTCAATAAATTCGTGAATATCTTGGATGTCAAAGTTTCTTTGACTTCCAATAAATTTTTACATTAAGTGCCATTATTTCAGTCCTACCAATGATTTTATTATTGGTTATTGCTTATTGGTTACTTATTGTTGTTGGTTTAAATAAATATATATTTATTCAAACATATTAGAATATCAGGATATAATACCAGAAAACAATAATATTGTTTCAAAAAGAAAATAGTGATTAAGATTGTATAAAAAATTATGCTGAATTTAGTAAAGAGCGTGAAGAGCTTGAACAAGAGGTCAAAATTACTGGAAATTACATGTAATTAGTGAAAACTGTTAATTTTTCGACACAGAAGATAATTTCAAATAACTTAAATAAGGACAACATAGCTAAAGAAACAGAAAAAGCGATAACTTTATTTTTTACATGATAGAACAAGAAAATCTAGCATTCATTTTACAGATAACGGCATTGTTTTGTTGACCATTGGAATTAATATTTATTGCAATCCCATCTCTAGAGTATATTTATTATATTGCTCTAAAACTAATTTTTTGGTTATTTTTTAGCCTTAATAGCAATACAAATAAATAAGTAAGTAAATAAGTAATATGCTTTATTGTCACTGAAAATTTTACACATTTTATGGACAAAGCTTATAATAATAAGACAAGAAAGAAGAAAAATCAGAATAAGAATCGTTTGTACTTTTAAATAAAAAAAAAATAATAAAATTCTTCTAAACTTAAACATAAAAAATACTACCTAATTAAGAACCTACAAACTTCGTAAAATGTACCTAACAAAAAATAGAAATTAGGAAAGCAGATTAATGAATTAAGGGCTCAAATATTCCACCTCATTGTGCTAAACAGTAACCAAATCTGTCATACAGTTTTCTCCATATATTTTGGAGTAGGGCTGGTGTAATGCTTGCGAAGTATTTTTGCCCTTAATTCGACTAGGTTTGTGGCCCTTTCAAACTGATACCTATAAATGTTTTCTTTAAGAAAACCCTAAAAAATAAATCGCTAGGCGCTAAGTCACAGGATCTAGCGGGCCATTTAATTGTACCACGTGTACTTATCAGTCGATCAGGAAACGTTTGATTGAGGAAGTGAATAGTTGCTCTAGAGTTGTGAGCTGACCGCCCATCCTGTTGGAAATAAACCTCCTGAAAATTACCGGGAAGGCGTCGAACTGCCGGAATAATCTCATTTTGTAAAACTTATAAATATTTTGGCCCGTTTAGGTTTCTATCGATAAAAAATGGACCGACAATATGGTCGCCTAACATCCCTGTCCAAACATTTAACTTTTGCGTATGCTGCGTTCGCACTGCAACACTGAGGTGCTTATTTTTCCGAGAATATCTTGCAACGGATGGATTGTGTTTTTTGTGTAATGAAAATGAAGATTCCTCAGAAAATAAAATATTTTTTAAAAAGTGTACATTTTCATTCGGTTTATCTAACATAAATTCACAAAACTTCATCCGCCTAAAGTTATCTTCCGGAAACAGTACTTTTGTTGGTTGTATCTTAAAACAGCGATACCCATTCCTTTTGAGAACTCGATGGACAGTTCAAGCTTTCACGTTAATTTCCCTAGCAATTTGTTCACTATTACAGGGTTCACTAGCTTCCACAAAAGCACAAATATCAATATGCCTGCTTTGACGTTCCTCGTCGACAGGTCTAACACGTGGTTCATTACCTTCATGACACTTTTTACAGCTGCTTACACATCCCGAAGTTTGAAAATGTATAATGGTATTTTTAAGTGTTCTAACACTTGATGAGGGTCTATTTTCGAAGGCAACAATAAATAAATCAATTACTTTGCGTATCAAATGACCCTGAAAGTACCATGTTACAAGTTGCACTTTTTCTTGGACGGTATACAACGTAATAGTCATTTTAATAATTATTTGTTTATTTTTTAGAACTTCGTTTGAAATTTGAAATGTCAATGTGGCGATTACGACAATTCGTACCTACTGTGAAATGAATATAGAGGTGGAAACGTGTAACATGTCACAGCGATTGCCATTGTGTTGTATAGTCAATAAAACAATGTCGTGATCTGTAAATTAAAAATCAACTGTAGTTAGTACAAATGTTAATTAATTCATTGTGACTTTTAATGATGAAAGCATTTATTTAAATACAATACCTGCCTGTACTAAGTCGAGGTAAAGAAGAAAGAAAGGTACAATACTTTTTATAATCTTTTAACCACTATTCATAATACCTATATTCTCAATAGTAATCGAATATAAATAAATATGTTTATTGTTAGAATATTGTATATAATTGTTAGAATACATAAGATGTATAGAATTCTAATCAAAAAGAAAAGTTTTATGGAAATGAATACTTAAAAATAAATAAAAAATGAAAATAATACTTTACCACTAGTTTGTGAGCGGATTCTTTACAATTTTAATGATTTGTCTTTAACATAATACAATTTGCTATATTGAATAGAAGGGTAGGGTAGGATTAAACTAAATACATATATAAAAATACAATAATAATTTTTAAATATTATATAATTTAAATTGTAACAAAAATCATGATAACAGGAATAAAGCTAATTTTAATATTTGCTATACATACACAAACAACTACGATTTTGTTCTAAATATGTAATAAATCATATTTACAGATTTTATCCATAGGATATGGAATCCTGCATTCTTAAATAAAAATAGTCAATTTAGGAAGAAAACTATGAATAATAAGTAGTGAGCATCGATATACTATACTATTATATCGATGGGAGTGAGCCTATTTGAAGAAAGAACAAAACTAGTAGCAGGCCAACGGCTTTATGTAGAAAAACAGGGGAAAAGAGCACAACAGAAACATTTCAGAGAAATGGAACTTGCATTGAAAACACAAAGAAGACATGCATTGAAAACAAATAGATTTATTTGATTTAAAAATTAAATTATGCAAAGAAAAATTTAATAAAAAATAAAAAACATATAGGTATATTAAAGATCCTTCTGAGGTTTTCCCATAAAACAAAAATATTTTATATGGCTCTCAAACATCTTCAACTTAAGGAAGTTCAATAATAACTTTTTTTAGCAATTCCTCTTCAAAATTGTCTCCACTTTAATTTTTCAATTGAATCGTTTCAACTGTACAGCCACTTCCATCGGCTAAAATGGAAAACTTTCTTCTTCCATACACATTCTGTTACATATCTGGAATTCATTATATTATATTCAGGATGTATACAAATTTTCAGAATGTCTTGGTGAATTGTTTTAGTGGACTTGATCTGAATGTGCATTTAAAATCTCATCGATAATATAGAATTATCCATACCTGGTTCAAAAAAGTAGATGAGTGGACTCGATCTGAAGTGAATTTAAAAATCCTATCAATAAAATAGAATTATTCATACCTGGTTAAAAAAATATTATTAAGTATTTAAAACATATCTAGGGAGTGTCACAAAATTATCAGAAATTAAAATCAATCTTTGATGTATTTAGAGCATTTATTGTAAATTTTGAGAATTTCATGATATACTCTTGATTAAATTTTAATACTTATTGATTTATAACTGTCTTTTTTTTGCAAGTTGCCGTTTTTGAGAATCATGAGCGGAATCTGACAACCTAGATGCTATATCCATACCACTCCATACTTTTCATTTTGCAATATTATAATACTTGACAATTCAAAGAAAAATCCTTTCCTATTTCAGAAATCTTCTTTAATCAATAGCACCTATATATCTTGGAAAACGTTGATTAATCCAGTTTTAAACTTTAAAGATGATAATTAACGTCCAATAAATAAGAAAAATACGATATGTTCTATTTCGTCAATTTCTTCACGAATTTATTCACGGCAAAATTGGATGTCAAATTGTGCTTTACACACGTAAAATATCTAAAGCATGCATAATAGTTTTGTAGATGAATATCTTGGCAAAAACAAATAATATTAAGTGCTTTATACTGTTATTAGATAGGGTGTAGTTTCTAAGGATTAACAACCACGTTACACAATTTTAATGTGTAAAAGACTAAAAAAAACAAAAATTATACTTGGCAACCCTTCCACCCATTTTGACGTAGGATGCTGTCAACGGCTGTCATATCAACATCCGCCATTATCATTGTCTCTCCAGCAATCAGCATGTGTGTATCTCCATATTAGACTGCATAATGTATTTTTTTTATAATGTAGTCTATTGTTTTATTTTAATCTTATTACACCGCACCACAAAACGTTTAATCAGTGTGTTTTGCCAGTGTTAACTTACGGTGCGGAAACGTTGACCATGACAAGGAGAACAGTTCAAAAGATCCGTGTGTGTCAAAGGGCGATGGAGCGTGCTATGTTGGGCGTTTTACTACGAGACAAGATCCCAAATGCCAGCTACGACAAAGAACAGGAGTGGCTGATGCAGTAGAGAGAGTAGAAACACTGAAATGGAACTGGGCAGGTCACGTGGCTCGAATGACAGATAATAGATGGACAAAGCGGATACTGGAATGGAGACCAAGAGATGATGCCTACCGAAGCAGAGGTCGTCCACCAACACGTTGGACTGACGATCTAAAACGTTGTCATAGGAATTGGATGCAAGAGGCACAAGATCGAAATAGATGGAAAATTATGAGGGAGATCTATGTCCAGCAGTGGATAAGCGAGGATTGAATGATGATGATGATGACACCGCATCAAGCAATGTGTTTTATCATTATTTATACCTCAACCTGTGCGTTGCCACCTATTTACAGTGAGGTAATTACGAAATGAAATCTTATTTCTCGAGAATCCCACTAGCCACCTAATATCACCTTCTAAAACTATTTTTTTATTGGTACCTCATTTTGCTTATTTAAAGTACGCCGTAGCGTGTTTAAATTCAACTTTCAAAAACGCGCGTATTTTAAAGTTATCATGGCAACATCAACAGTTTTAAATATTTATCTGACCTGACAGGAGTACATACTTGTAACGTCAAATAAATAAAATATGAATAAAATATTACTTACAAATATTTCAAAAGCTTTATTCAAATATTTGGAAACCTTAATCTTTTAAGTGAATGTGAAAAGTACAGTTGGTATTATTTGAAATATTATACTTCCGTTTTTTTTAATCCGAGGAAATGCTGTTTAAATTATTAGTACCGACATTCTCGGAAGCCAATGGGTTTGTACTTCTATTAATGGCACTCCCTATTCATATATTTGAAACATTCTTCTCATTATTCTTTTAAGCAATATACAACCATTAATAACAATTATTCTGATGTGACAGATTCCAAATTAATTTTTGTTTTTCTCATTTCCATAATAACGAAAGGCATACTGATGTACATCACAAATTCAACCATTTTACATTATTAGTTCTTATTTTCAGTTTTTGTAGTACATTACATAGTATACATGATTTGAAAGTGTACCAATAAAAAAATATCGTAAAGTATTCATGGTTAACTGGTCTTTAAAACACTTGCTCTATTTCGAGCACTCCGGCTGTGCCGTCGTGTTCGAAAAATCGCGAGTGTTTTAAAGACTTCAATATCCACTTTATACTTTAATTGACTATTTTATCGTTGTAGTCGTTTTGAGGAGTTGAAGAGTTTACACTAAAGAAATACCGTTTTATAAGAGAGGAATGAATTTTTAGTTGTCTAAATGTAAAATTAAAACATTTTAAACTTTAAATAGTCTTTTTAAGTATTTTTTGCATAAGGGTATTGTGGCGAATTAAACAAACAATGAAATATTACAAGAATTAATAATAATTAAATTAAAACCAACTATATTTCCTTCGATAGCCCTGGCGAGATAAATGAACTTTAACTCATAGGTGCAAATAATTATCAAAATTTAAATGGTTGCAATAAACAATCAAAAACAATTCAATAGGTTCAGGTAAAACTAGGTGAACTTACCGCTAATTACCATTATTTACACTACTTTACGAAACAACGAACAAATATGAGTGCATTGATTCACTGTCGGGTTGCGTCTTTCCCTCTTAACGACTAACTGTTTTAGCGGGATGCATTCCACGAGCCCGAGCGGTACTAAAGAGATCGTAGGAATACAGGGAGGACAAATGTATTGATTAGTTCACATAACCATATGTGAATTTAAACATTCTCCCTCCTTTAAATGCCATAAGGTCTTTTAAAACAAAACGAATTCTAAATACTTTCATTACTTAAACAACAAGAAACAATAATTAATACAAACAATTCCTATATAAATCTTTAAAAAATATTCAAAACTTAACGAAAATAAATAATTAAAATTAAAATGGTGGTTTCGTCGCAGTTTTATTGATAAAAGCCGAACAAAACAAAATCAGTAAAAAATGTTGACCATCTAATCTTTATCTATCGGCAAGGGACAGATGCGAACAATAGGGCGTTTTAAGGTTGCGGTGATCGTACGCACCGGTAACCACTCGAGCTACACCGTCTCAACCCTCATACAATTCGCGCGAGAGGCCATTTACACGGAGACAAATTATTCTTCTTTACAACAACTAAGGCACCGATTTTAGGTACAAAGGCAGAATCTAACCATTTGGACTTTTGTTGCAAGGTGTGCAGATATTCCTTTCGCCATCGAGCCCAAAAATCTCTATGAATGCGTTGTAACAACTGCCATCTGGACAAACGATTGAAGGATACCTCCAAAAAATCAGGCACAGACAAAGATGTCAAGGGTTCAAGGCGTGAGTTTAAGACGAATTCAATTAAAGTTAAAACGGAAAAAAATTCTTCGTAGTTCAAAATTTGTGCCCCGACTATACGAACAATATGTTCCTTTACAGAACGAATTCCGCGTTCATAAATACCGCCAAAATGTGGAGCAGTAAGAGAAGCAAATGAAAACTTATTATTTTCTTTATCGAGAGCGCTCTCCAAAAAGCTACTAAGCTGTCGATAAGCACTATAAAAATTAGTGCCATTATCACAAAATACTTGCGATACTCGACCTATCCGAGCGATAAAACGTTGTAAAGCGGTCAAAAAGGGTTCCGCCGTCAAATCACTAGCTAATTCAAGATGTAAAGCCTTTGTAGCGCAATATACAAATAGACACAAATAGGCCTTTTGAGTTCTAACTCTCCTGTAACGAGACATCGAAAACGGTCGACCATAATCTAACCCACAAATCGAAAAGGGTTTAATGGCACCGAGACGAAATTTAGGCAAATTACCCATAAGGGGTTGTAAGTTTTTAGGAGATTTTTTCCAACATATACTACATTTGGACAATACTGAATTAACAGCTTGTTTAGAAGACATTATCCAATACCTTTGACTAACCAAAAACTGAGTACTCTTAAATCCAGCATGTAAATACTTCTTATGATAATGACAAACTAGAAGAGTAGTAAGTCAAAATTTTTTTGGTAACAAAAACGGGTGTTTTGCTTTATACGATAACGAAGACTGAGATAGACGAACACCTACTCTTATACATTAAATCCTATCATCTAAAAATACTCCCAACTTACGAAATGGTTTTGGAAAAGAGTTTGATTGAAAATGTTCTTCAAAATACTTTTTTTGTGTAAATCTGACAAGAATAATCAACGAGTCTTCCAATTCTACGAAAGTCAAGGGTCCTGACCGTTTCAACCTTTTATAACGAGAGTTGTGCGCGAATCGCAACATAAAAACCAAAATTCTTTGGGTCGAGGTAAAAGACGATTTATTTTTCAGCAAACAAAACAAAAAATGTTCCTCACAAGTGGAAACAAATACTAAAGCTTTCTTTATTTCTTCCAAAGAGGATTTTTCCTGCAATGAGGGGGGAACCTCCGGAAAACTTAATGAAATATTATACAAAAACGAAGGACCTGTTAACCAGTCTAATTTTGATAGAAAATCTGCCGGTAGCATGCCTCGCGAAGGCGCATCGGCTGCATTATTTCGAGATTCGATATAATGTCAAAAATAATTTTGACTATAAGACTGTATATACGAAATGCGATTTGCGACGAAAGTTTTGAATCTCGAGGGGGAACTTTTAATCCAGGGCAATACGATTTGTTCAATCACAAATTAACCCCTTAATTTGTAATCTCACATTATTCTTAACTTCTTAATCTATTATAGTTTCACCGTGTATAAGTGACATTGTAAAACCACTTCGTATAATATTTTAATAATTAGTTCATTTACCTACAACTAAATAAATTGCTGAATAATATATTTTCTAATTGAACTTCCTAAGTGTCGCATTTAAGGCGTAGATTAAATTGTAGTGTAAGCAAAGTTAGTATGGTATGATAGGAAGCAATAACCTTTGTGCTTAGGTAAGAAATATTTGTGAGATTATAAATTGGGGATTTGAGCTCATGTGAGCGCAGTCTACAACAGTCAATCATAAGTAGTTACCTAACGAACATCATATTGTGTAATTACCAGTAGCTGTCAATAAATCAACACTTTTACTCCACAACTTCAACTTTTATTATACCTATTATCGTCGATCGACAAGAAGCGGACAAAGGGGCATTTACAAACCGATTCGAACCTCAAATCCAAGTTCGAAGATTTCCATTGGTCCTTCGACAAAACATCATCAAAAGGGCGTTAATTGGTTTGGAGCTTCAAAGGAGACGACCCTTAGCGACCTAAATAGCTGTTTTCCAGTTCCGTACAAGATCGACGATCGAATTCGAAGTGTGGAGAAAAGAAAAAAGAAATTAAAAAGACCAGAAAGCATCGAAATTAAGGGTAGGAGCCTTACGAGTGCCTTTGATCACAAAAGAACCTGAATGGCAGTCCTTAAGTCTACTGTTCCATTAGTTTGGAGATCCAGTTTTCAGCAGAAAAATCTAGTAGCATTTAGAGATCCAGCTCACCAGTTCCAGTTGCAGTTCTAAGAAGGAAGCAGGAACCTACAAGTGAACGTCGGGATAAAACTGTAAGTTTTTGAATATTTATTATCATTTAGAGCAGTGCATTTTTTTTATAAATTAAAAAGTTTATTAAAGAAACATTAAAGATTCAAATTTAATAATTCTTAATTGAAATAGTTTTATTCTGCATACTTTTTTACTTAAAAAAGTAATAGTTTGTCTACAGCTAATTCAAATCTAATAGTTTAATTGTTTTAATTTTAATTATACTCCATAATTTGATTCTTACAATTTAAAATTCTTAAAACATTTGATTTTCATAATATAGGGAAATATCGTGACAAATCGTTATTTTTATACACATTCAGAGTTCGTTCATTCCAAATATATAGTATTTTGTAGTATTTGCATTTTTTTTATATAAAGAATTTTTCTCTCTGGTTACAAGTGATAATATTACATTCTTTAATTTGTACAATAAGCCGTGTCAGCAAGGTTAAGAAGTTCATTGCGTTGTTGTCTAAGGTAATCTTGCTGAAACTTTAAAAGTTGAATTTAGGTCAGCATTATATACGTTTAAAATGAAGCGGATATATTTAGATCAAGAAAAACTAGGTCAAGAGATTACAAAGCTTTTAAATTATTTACGAAAACTTCGGAAAGAAAAGCGAACGAGAGAATACTTAAACATCAAAAGACAGACACTTGATGAATTGTGCAACGACTTTGAAGAACAAAACACATAAATTGAAGAGAAGGGTTCGAGAGTTGATAAATATTTTACGTCTAACTTTTACGAACAAGTACAAAAAAAATATGAAGAAACGAAAAAGACTTTAGAGGATTTTATTAAAAATTCGTACAAGTCTTCGACAAAAATTGGAGAAATAGAAATTAGGATGGGAAAACTTCATCATTTATTGGAAGATGACGAAACCGATGAAGATATACAAGAAGATTTAAAAGAAGAGATACAAAAAATAGATGCTTTAATAATGGAAATAACTGTGGACCATGAACAGGATACACTAGAAGAAGGTGAAATAGAAAGATTTTATGCAATGAGAAGAAGGGTGCGGTCGATCATAAAAGAAAATAAGAGATTAGAGGCGGAAGGATGCAAGAAAGACAAAATAATATTACCCCAAGTGAAGTTACCCTATTTTGAGGGAAGGTATGAATCCTGGGTAACATTCTATGATATTTTTAAACGTTTGATACATGAGAATAACCAACTATCAAATGTGGAAAAAATGCAGTATCTGAAGACAAGCCTCCGAGGAGAAGCAAGTAGAATAATACAACATTTAAATACAACAGAAGCAAACTACAGTGCTGCCTGGAAAATGTTGCAAGATCGGTACGATAATCCAAGGATGAATCTATTTATATTAATAGACAAGATACCTCAGGCTGCGGAGATAAAAGAAACGTCAGCAAAGGCGCTGAAAACATTACATGATACTCTCCACGAATGCTTAGAAGCCATTAGTGGACTAGGTATCATGACAGAGTCCTGGAGCCCTCTTATAGCAAGGATAAGTATGTTAAAGTGGGACACAGAAACCAGGAGATTATATAAAACGTCAATTCAAGACAGTAGGGACATTCCGACATATAAGTCAACACAGGAATTCCTACAGAGAAGATTCCAGACATTGGAGATGTTGGAAACAGAAAGGAAAAGAACAGATCATAGACAACGGGTTAAGAAGAAGATAACCTGTGTGGTGTGTCATAAAGAACATAACCTGTTGAAATGTACAACGTTTCTACGTCAACAAGTACGTGAAAAAAACAAAATCGTAAAGGAAAAGCAATGGTGCGGTAGATGCTTACTACACAAAAGGGAAGTACCATGTTATTCCTATCATACATTTGCAGAATTTGGTGGACAGCATCATTCATTACTACACTTGTCAGAAGGTCAGTATGATAACAGAAGGAATTCTGAAAACAGAAGGCCACAAAATAGACCAAATTTTAGTGGGTCAGGTCAGTATGATAACAGATGGAATTCTGAAAACAGAAGGCCACAAAATAGATCAAATTCTAGTGGATCAGGATCTATGACAACAGAAGAACTTCTGAAAACAGAAGGCCACAAAATAGACCCAATTCTAGTGGGACCAGAGGTGACAACACTTACAACGGATCGTCAAGGAGACAAGAGAATACCGTGAGCTGTTTAAGTCATCAGAATGAAGAAGTGCTACTTGCAACGGCATTAGTACGAGTAAGAGACTCAAAAGGAAGCTCACAATTGATGAGAGCATTGATTGACCAAGGCTCGCAGTCATCATTCATTACGGAGCAGGCCGCTACAAGTCTCGGAATAAAAAGAAAGGCTGTCCACGCTCAGATAACTGGAATTGGCAATGAAGACAAAAGAACGTCGCAATGGAGCGTAACATTAAACTTAGAGGCGCATTTCAAAAATGAATTTGAAATGAAGACCGAAGCAATTGTACTAGGAGAAATAACAAGGAATCTACCGGAGAAGGAGATACAGATGAAAGAAAGGAACCCTAGGAACTAAGTCCTCGCGGATCCAAATTTTAATGAAACAGGTTCAATAGATATTCTATTAGGAGCCAAAGAATATAGTTTAATATTACTGGACGGACTAGATCGAACAAAGAATGGTTTGCTCGCCCAAAATACAAAATTGGGTTGGATAATGTCAGGGATAGCACAGCAAGAGAATATTCCTAATACACAAGTACTCAGCATGGTATCTAGACGACAGATTGATAAAGAAATAAAAAAATACTGGAAGTTAGAAGAAGTAGATCAAAGCAATACTCTTTCAGTAGAAGAAAAAGAGTGTGAAGGATATTATAAAAGAACAGTAAAAAGGGATAATAAAGGAAGATTTGAAGTTAAAATACCCATCAATTCTAATAAAAGCCTATTAGGGGGACTCAGAACAGCAAGCATATGCAAGACTGCTGCAATTAGAGAAGAAATTTCAAAGAGACACAAACCTAGAAAAAGAAGAGGTAGCGTTGTGCGCTCGTTGTTGGTCCCAAGGAATCTACTTGCAGTAGATTACAATAACTTACAGTAATTTTAAGTGACATATGAAAATAAAGGAAGGTGGTCGGATATATTCGAAACTCCAAGAGAGCCAGAAAACAAAGGCATTAAGGTTCTTGCATCCAACCTCATCCAGCGCCTCGAAGACATACTTTATCACAACTAAATTTAAATAGTACTTTAAAGAAAGCCCCTCCTAGATCAGTTTCACTTAATGAGCTTACATTTGAATTAGATAGTTTGGCTGAAACATAAATTCTAAATAATCAAATTATAGGTAGCACTGCTTGGGTGAGATAATAATTCAAAAACCGAGTGAATAAGTGTTATGATTATTGTTATATTATTATTTTATATTTTATATGTTTTAAATATTTCTATTGGTCGTCTGTTTGTTTTTTTTTATATAGTGGCCAATATGTTCAATCAGAGTTCGGCTCTAGCAGTCGAACAGTACGGACGCGAGTCAGCGAAGTGTGCTTAGGTGGGGGCGACTGTCCTATTGTCAACGAAGCTTTTCAGCTCCAGGTGGGTAAGACACCCAGTGTGGCATAGGCACTTGTCCTACATATTAGCGAAGAGCGGATGCGAGGTTGTTATTAGTTAAACCGTCGGGGAGCTGTTTTTATAGGCTCCTCGCGGAGGCTATAATAGCTTCGCGTTTGCGAAGATTTCGGGATCACCTCAGTGTGTCGACAGGGATGACACTGTAAGGCCTTGACATTTGACAAGGTCGGACAGAAACGGCCCCTGCTCCTGAGGTGTGAGAAATTGGAAGAGTGAGAAATCAGGTAGTGAACAACAGTGTGGTAGCTGGGACGACACCCAGGAAAACCGTCAGGCAGCGGCCAGGCGGGACGACAAAAACAGAGTCTTCTGTGTAATAAACTTATAAATATTTTTGAACTCTTAATGTTCACTGCCGTCTGGCACTATGAGTGAAAATCTCCCCCAAAACAGTGTTGTCACGCAGGTGACAACACATGAAGCAGACGATGATGACAGGCCCCAGTCATCCACCCCCTCTGTCGCAAAAGCTATTGACTTATACAATAATTTTACCGCGAATCTAAATAATCCCATGGATAATCTTCCCTCATCTGACGATGACTCCTATTCGCCCGAGTCTGAAGATGACAAAAATAGCGAAGAAGATACGGACGATACCATATCGATATCCGCAGATGCCAGCACCGACGAAGTACTGAAAGCCGAGTCGACCGAAGCTCCGCCCCCATTGGAAGATGACAACAATGTTGAGATGGAAGCTCCATCAAAACAATTGAAAAGACAGCGAGCCCCCGAAATAGACGAGGATGAAGAAGACAGAAAAAAAACGAAGGAGATGGAAGCCAGAGAAAACACAAATGAATTAAGTAGCTCAGTCAATGCACTGACCGAACAAATCAAAGATATGAAAAAAGAAATGAAAGCCAGAGAGGAGAAACTTCTAACTTAATTAAACGAGTTAAGAAGGGAAAATCAAGAAAAAGATCGGGAAGTCAAAAGACTAACCGACAAGATTCTAGAGTTAATGGATGCATTAACTCAACAAAGAAATGAGGCAAAACTCCAAAGAGAGAAAGAAAATATCATCCCGGAACCTCCACAAAAAGAGAAAACCGCAAAGTCGAATTCGGCGAAAAAAACGAATTCGAAAAAAGTAATAACCAAAGAAGTTACACTCATACCCATCATAACTAATGATGACGGTATGGAAATAGAAGTTGAAGAAGACTGGCACACCGGCAACACCGAGTGGAAAACCATCGAGAAGAAACCTAAACAAAGCGCAGCGGAGAAGCAAACTCAGCTTATCCAAAAACGAAAAGAAGAAGTGATGGATAGGACCATCAAATCAAGGCAAGAGAAAAGACAAGCTCTTGAAAACAAAAAAGAATCCACAACAAAGGAGTCGCAACCTCCTACCAAAAAAGTTGAAATAAAGAAAAAGGAGACGCAAACTCCTAATGAAAAAGTTGACGACAAGGAGTCACAACCTCCTAATAAAAAAGTTGCAGAAGAAGCGACCCTCGAGATCACTCCCGAAGTAGCAGTCTCTACTCTTAAGCAGCCCAAACCACCGGCGATAATTTTGAAAACTGTCAACGAACATCAGAAGATACTGCAGCAAGCTGCATCCATGAAAATAATCTCGGCAAATAAATTTGCCAGATCAGGAAGGTCTATTGTCATACAAACAAAGACCAGAGAAGACTACCTAAAAATGGTAAGACTTCTAGAGACATACAGTCCAGCTGTAGATTTTATCGCGTATCCTATAGATACCGATAAAATGAAGAGAGTAATCATAAGAGGATTATCGGCAAAAACCGATACCAATCTAATCCTCAACGAAATAATCAGCAAAGGAGTAGAGGCGACTAAGGTCATAAACATGATCTCGAAAAAGCTGGATAAGAAACCCCTCCCAATGTTTTTGGTAACCATCAAAGCAGAAGAGGACGCAAAGATAAAAAACATTTCTGACCTATGTTACATGAGGATCAGCGTGGAGGACGAAATGAAAACTAGACATGAAACAATTCAATGTTTCAATTGTCAAGGATTCTACCACAGTTCAAAATCTTGCCACTGTGGTTAAAAATGCGTAAAGTGTGGAGACAATCACCTTAGTAGCGAATGCGAAAAGGACAGAGCAACGGATCCAAAATGCGCTAATTGCGAACAAGCGCATACAGCGAACTATCGTGGATGCCCAAAAGCTCTCAAGAAGAAAGCCGCCCCACAACAACAAAGGGCAAGGCCAATCACCAGCAGCAACACCAATAAAGGTGTTAGCTACGCTCAGGCTACTAAACGGCCTGAAAGCGTGACTAACGAGACAACAGCCACAAACGAAGCAGCAGCTCTCATCGCCAAATTCAACGCCGATCTAAATGCCAAAATGGCACATGTCACCAACATGTTAGATCAAATGCAACAAGTAATGACAGCCATAGGAAACATAGGTCAGAAATGTTAGTACACCAAACGGAAGATCTTCGCATTGGGTCATGGAACTCCGGCGGAATATTGAAAAAAATCAACCTTCTGGACGAAATGATAAATAGATTAGAGCTCGATATCGTAGCCCTACAAGAAACCAAATTAGTGGAAAGGAAGAAAACAAAATTTTCCGGTTACGATATCTACAGGACGGATCATAGAGCGTTATCAGGTGGAACAGCCATACTTGTGAAAAAAGAAATCGAACATGAACACATTCCAACACCAGATGGACTGGTCACAATGGAAGCCACACTCATAAGACTAAAAGCCAACAACGACTCACTAAAAATAGTGTCTGCATATGTCAGACCTAACGAACCGATCCTAGATGAAGATTTGAGCCTAATATTAAACTCAGAAGAGCCAACCATAATAATAGGAGACCTTAATGCGAGATCTCCCAACTGGTACGACAGGACGACCAACAACAACGGACGACGACTATGCAGCCATCTCGAAAACAGACTAAATACGTACGTGATCGGACCAACAGAGCCGACATGTTTTCACGGACAACTTCCTATTTACCTAGACATTGCAATCCTACACAACGTGGGTCAACAATACGAGATACACTCTCTAAACGAAGGCGATTCGACACACAACTTAATCGTCCTGACCCTGGGCGCAATAGAAACAAACTATTTGCAGCCCTACAACAGAAAAAAGACAAGTTGGCCAAACTACAGAAGAATTGTGAGCGAAAACATCGGTAATATCCCCACAATCAACAACATAACAGAATTAGAGGACAGTGTAATAAAACTAGAAGAAACAATTATCAACGCTATCGATGCCAGCTCCAAAACCGAAACTATAACTAGACAAAAAGGAAGATTCAGGGACATAAGTATAGAACTTAAAAACTTAATCAAGCAGAAAAATCGGAAAAGAAGAAGAGCCTACCGCACTAGAACGGTAGAAGACAAACGGATTGCAAATGAGCTAGATAGGGAAGTGAAAAAACAACTTCAAAATCATCGAAATGAAAGCTGGGACTCCTATATCGAAGAGTTAAATCCAAACAAATCTGCGTTCTGGAAACTATCAAAAATCTTACGAAAGGACAAAAAACCCATACCCCCTCTACACGGAGTAAACGGGAGTGTCCACACAGAAATCGAGAAAGCAGAAGTCCTAAAAGAAACAACGAACACCCCAACGAAGATATAGATTTCGAAGAAGAGGTAGAGAGGACAGCAAGAAGACTAAAAAGGACAAAAGGCAGAATAGGGATACTTCATACATCTCCCGAAGAAATAAAAGAACTCATAAAGCAGACTAACGCCAAAAAAGCCCCAGGTCCAGATAACATCACAAACAGGGCGCTGAAAAACCTACCTACAAAAGCTATTGTTTATATTACCAACATCATAAACAATATGCTGAAACTAAGATATTTTCCAGACAGATGGAAGAAAGCTCACATAATCATGATTGCTAAGCCAGGGAAAAATGGCACATTTCCTCAAAATTACAGACCAATCAGCTTACTATCATCAATAAGCGAGATTGCGGAAAGAGTAATTCTAAAAAGACTGAACGAAGAGTCTCAAGCATTACACACCATTCCAGAAGCTCAATTCGGTTTCAGAAGTGAACACTCCTGTGAATTACAGGTATTAAGACTCACAGAATTCATAACCAAAGGATTTAACGAAAAGGCATACACAGCAACCGCATTTCTGGACGTCAGTAAAGCATTTGACAGAGTCTGGCACAAGGGACTCATTTACAAAATGAATTCATTGGGATACAGCGAGGCAATGACATGTCTCCTTGCGTCATACCTTGCTAACAGAAGGTTCCGGATTCGAATAGGGGCAACCCTGTCTGAAGTCGGAGCCCTGGAAGCGGGTGTGCCTCAGGGTGCCGTGCTGTCGCCATACCTGTATACCATCTATACGGCCGACACGCCAACAGAACCCGGATCTCTGTTAAGTCTTTACGCAGACGACACAGCAATAGCGGTTAGCTGGAGAAACCCGGATCATGCAGCTAATCACCTGCAAAGAGCACTAAATAGATTTCAACGATGGTGCATAAAATGGAAAATAGCCTTAAACCCAGACAAAACCCAGGCTGTAATGTTTAGTCATAGAAGAAGTGTACCAAACCGTGAAATCACGATAGACAACACCCCAGTAGAATGGAGTAACCAGGCAAGATACCTAGGAGTGTTACTTGACAAGAAGCTCGAAAGCACGAAACATGTCAACCAACAGGTATAGAAAGCCAAAGCGCTGAAAAGTCAGCTCTCAACGCTCATAGGCAGAAGAAGCAAACTAAGATTTAAAACCAAAATCAGGGTTGCAAACAGCATCATCATGCCAGTCTTAACGTACGCCTCAGCAGCATGAAGACACACCTGCAAGTCGAACAGAATGAAGATTCAGAGATCTCAAAATCAAATCATACGAGACGCCTTAAAAATACCAAAATACGTACCACTAAGGTACGTATTCAGAGACTCAGGACAAACCCGGATCTTACGGACGCTAGACGAAAGAGCATATGATATATTCAATGGTCTAACAAACTACCCTAGTAGAATGCTAAGAGAGCTGACGAACTACAACGAAAACATCAGGACGGTACACAGAAGACCAAAGCAGCAAATAGCAAGATATAGGGAGATCCCAAATGAATAACAAACGATGTAATGGTGCATAGTCGTCAAAACCTCAAGATGAAGAAAGATAGGACACCGACCAAAAAAATCTCTGGCGAGAGGGTACGCTTTTTCTTTTAGGTTTTTAGGTTTTTAGGTAGACATAAGTCCAATATACACCGGGGTGAGTGAGAGCAGTATACACTTGGGAATGCTCACCCCAACACACGCACACAAATAGGATTAAGGAAAAAAAAAGGAGAGAATTGTTGCCCAGGCATATTATAGTTCCGAAGCTCCAAGGAAGTCCACAAAAAAACAAAAAAAAAAAAAAAATAAAAAACAAAAAACATAAAAAAACAAAAAAACAAAAAACGGTCTCTCTATCTAAATCACTTTGGATTCATCCAATTCTTAAATCTTGTTCACTTTACATTTTAGTAACTCTCATTTTCAACACAGACCAAATATGGAGGGCCCATCTGGCTCTACATATACCGTTTCAACGGACTAGGCTCCTAAGGCGGATCAGGTGAATACTGATATTCTCGCGAAATCCGAGCACTGAGGTCTTGTGCGGCATACAAGGGCTCAGTGGCCGGATCCTACTCGAGTGCTCGGTCGGCGAGGAGAACAAAATTTATTTTGCCAAATCGGCGGCCGAGTGACCGAGCACACACTCTTTTCCGAACATAGAGTCGTCAGCTAAGGCTGGGGGCTCTATGGTCGGAACACACGCTTTTTTTCTTTTGTTTTAGGGACTCAAGTCCCGAAGTCATGATAGAGTAACTTCAATAGAGTCAGTAATGTAAATAGGGAGAAAAGCTTAGATGTGACTACCCCTACAGTTAGGTGGCATAACCACAGTCATTAAAAACAGAGGGTGTTCCATTACCCAGGACACCTTAAGTAACTTTCATTCACTCGATTCAAGTCACACGATGAGGAGGGGTGGAGGAAAAACCTGGGGGTCAGATAGGTACCACTTCGACTAGCGAAGTGTGACCGGTTTGATCTTCGGACATGTGGATCCCATTCTTAGATTGGTATACACATGTTCCTAGGGGCAGGGTTGATCACTGCGTGTTTGTGTGTGTGTGTATGTGTGTGTGTATGTTCAATCACAAATTAACCCCTTAATTTGTAATCTCACATTATTCTTAACTTCTTAATCTATTATAGTTTCACCGTGTATAAGTGACATTGTAAAACCACTTCGTATAATATTTTAATAATTAGTTCATTTACCTACAACTAAATAAATTGCTGAATAATATATTTTCTAATTGAACTTCCTAAGTGTCGCATTTAAGGCGTAGATTAAATTGTAGTGTAAGCAAAGTTAGTATGGTATGATAGGAAGCAATAACCTTTGTGCTTAGGTATGAAATATTTGTGAGATTATAAATTGGGGATTTGAGCTCATGTGAGCGCAGTCTACAACAGTCAATCATAAGTAGTTACCTAACGAACATCATATTGTGCAATTACCAGTAGCTGTCAATAAATCAACACTTTTACTCCACAACTTCAACTTTTATTATACCTATTATCGTCGATCGACAAGAAGCGGACAAAGGGGCATTTACAAACCGATTCGAACCTCAAATCCAAGTTCGAAGCTTTCCACGATTTGAGAATCTAACCAAGCATACACATTTTGAAATATTATATGCTTCCACGACTCTAGCACAAACGACATAAGTTTTACCAAATAAACAGCAGCTAACAATTCTAATCGAGGTATTGTAATCAGTTTTATAAGAGCTACTTTAGATTTGGCACACAGTAATTTAACGAACTAGGTTACGAGTATCAATACTACGAATATAAACAACTCAAGCATATCCCTTTTTTACTAGCATCGGCAAATTCATGAAGCTCCAAGATGGGACATAAGAAAATATTCAAAAAACAAGTAATTTTGAACTGAGAAATAAGAGATAATTCGCTCTTATATTGCTCCCATACACGAATTATTTCCGATGAAGGGCGATCATCCCATTTAAGACCGGATGCCCAAAGTTGTTGGATTAAATGTTTAATGAAAAAGGTAATAGGTGTTAAGTAACCACAAGGATCATAAATTCGAGCTAATTCGGACAAAAACGATCTTTTGGTACAAGGGACGTCTTGAAATTTGACTGAAAATTAAAAGACGTCGGACTGTGCAATCCATTTCAAACCAAGGATTTTTAATGAAGGACCATTTGCTTCTGGATCAAAATTAATGGAATGATGATTAATATGGGATTCAGGAAATTGCGACAACAATTTGGGTTCATTCAAACACCATTTCCGTAACTCAAAGCCTCCTAACTTTAACAAAGCGACTAATTCGTCAACTAAAGTTTGTGCTTCTTCGAGAGTTAAAGCACCAAAAACAAAATCATCAATATACGAAACATGAAGAATAAGCGAGACGGCTTTAAGAAAACGAGAGCCTTCGTCCAATATTAATTGTTGGAGGGTTCTTAAAGTGAGATACGGCGAAGATACTATTCCAAAAGTAACGGTTAACAAACGATATTCCTGAATCTCCTCAAGGCTAGAATATCTCCATAACACACGTTGATAATCGGTGTTTTCAGGAGAAACTAAAATATTACGATACATCTGAAGAATGTCCGCACACAGCGCAAAACGATTAAGTATAAAATTCAACAAAAGCGAGACTATGTTGTGTTGTAGCTTAGGACCGACCAGTAAATAGTCGTTTAAAGATTTGCCACGACTGGTACTTTTCTGAGACGCATTATACACAACTCGAATTTTACTTGATATACTATATGGTTTCACAACGCAATGATGTGGAATATAATACTTTGCCCTTTTCTTTTCAGCATTAGGGACTAACTGCATATGACTTAAATCAAGATACTCCTGCATATGAAAAGAATATTCTTTTTTTAAACTTGGTTGACGAAATAAGCGCCGTTCTAATGATGGCAGTCTATTTAAAGCAATATCATAACTATCTTGCAAACAAGGTGGTGATTCACGAAAAGGCAAAGACACGACATATTTACCCGAGACGTCCCGACTATACGTTTCCCGATAAATGTTCTCGTACAGAGCGTCTTCTGGTTCTGAAACAGGCTTTTCCAGTATGTTTTCCAGTTCCCAAAATTTCGTTAACGAAGAATCTAGTGGGTCTTCAATATTTGAAAGACAAACAAGCGAAGTCGATGAAAGATTAGGTGTGCTAGTAGGTCCTAAAAAATATATCCAAAAACGATATATACGGCATCTTGTTGCCCCGCTATCCCTTCAATGTTATCTTCTAACAACGCCTTCGAAAGTATGCTATAACCAATTAACAAATCAATAGGTTGACTACAGTTAAATTCGGGATCGGCTAACTTCAAATTTTGAATATAATTCCACGTCGATATGTCAATTTGGTGCTAGGCAATTTTGAGCAAACCCATTAAAAACAAAAAGCACACTTTGTCCATATATGTCTTTTGCAAAGGAGGTTTATAAGCTTAAATCCAAATTTTTAGCTAAATTCATGCAGTCTGATAGAATTGGGAGGAAAGGTCCTATTTTCTGCCCGAGTAACTGGACTAATAGAATTTGGCTGTAGTCCTTTTGGTTTTAGATTTATTGAATATCCTTCTATAAGGACAAAGTTACTTTTAGGTAGTCATAGTAAAACCATATTAAAAAAGAGAAAGACGAAAATATATTGGGACATCACAAAAAGAAATACAAAGTATCTTATTTGTTATGATAGTACATTTATGAAAGCAGTTGCTTTTGTGGTATTAAATAGGTTTGATGATAGGTTGAGGTGCCTTTTAGGTACTTAGTCAATAATTAAACATATAATAGATGTATTTTAATTTACTATATTGGTTTAATTATAATTACTGGTTTAATTATAATGTTTATACTTTCGACTATTCACCGAACAGATATAATAAACAATAACAACTACTATTGCTCGTCTGATTCATACTAACACACAGTTTATACAATAACAATTGATACTTATTTTAATAGCGTCTTGGTATTTATATTTTTATTTATACAAACAGATGTGAATTTTTAATGTAACCAGTTCATGTAAGTTCATTATCATTTCAATTATAAATAAATCGTATATTGACTGATTCTACCATAATTATTGCTTTTAGTGTTTAAGGATCAAAACCATACTACACTTTATTTAAACTGGCGTTGTATTACTTTTTTCTCTACAGTAAAATGCCTAGGTCAGTGTCACGCCACTAGCATCACAAAATGGCGTCATCACGGGTAGCGTCACAGAAAAGCGATTCTTAACATCGACACACTGATTCCGATAAATTCGTTTCTAGTCATCATATATTTACTTTTAAGGGTTTAAATTAAAAACTGCATAAAAAATAACTAACAAAATAGAAATAATAAATGAGAAGTAAAAAATTAAAGGAATATCTGTCATTAAAAGATTTGATTCAAAACTATTCTCAAAATTTATTATCATTATTATAATTTGTTTATTGTGTATGTCTTTCCGTACTGAAAACCTCAGTGACAACTATCCACAAAAACTACTGCTATTTCTGTAGAAACGATGACGACTATTTATTACACAAGTATCAAACACGAAACTATAGAAGATTATTGTAGTGCACCGTTTTACTTCTAACCTATTATCAATAAAAGTATATTATAGAGTTTAAGTAAATATACTTTATTGTTAAAGAATTACTATTCAAGAAGTATGTTGCGTGGATACACAATTTTTATTGTTCAATAATCAGCCACGTCTTTTGCAATATAATTGTTAGTGTTTCTATAAAAAATTAAATAAATATTAAATATTTGAAATATTGAAAAAGTAAAGGATCATTTGGAGAAACGGTTTTAAATGTTCCTATTGACAGTAAAATATATAATTTTTAGATAAATGACGTATAATATACATTATACCTACGTCATATATTACTGGTTTATTATAAAGAAATATTTAATAAGGAAATATTTTTCATTTAATAAAGAAATAACGTTGTTTATGAAGAAATAAAGGCTTTGGAAAATTTATAAAATAAGGTGTATTGTCTTTAAAAGATTAAGATCGTGTATCATTCTTACGTACTTCATAATGACATCGCTTCGTTATCCCTTTTTTTGTACAGGTGTCATAATAATAATCGAAAAATTGATTTTCTAATTGAAGAACTTTTTTTCTTTATTTTCGTATTTCTTTTTTTTTTCAATAATTAGATTTTGCAGAGTAAAAGTGGAACATCCGAGTTGTTGGCTGTATACCATAGTTAAAAAAAACTTATATAGAAGTAAGAACTGATGAATTCAGAAATTGATAATTCAAATATTCTTAATCGGAAATTTTACTACTTTACAGTAATTAATTTTTTCGCAAAATTGCTAAAAATATAGGTTTTTATAATTGTAAGGCAAGATTTATGACGTATAATATATATTTATTATACGTCATTAGGTAAGATACACGTATATATTTACTATAAAAATAAAATGAAGTTTAAGAAAGTAAATGTTTTAGAAAAATAAAATAAAATTTAATAAAATCAAATAAAATTACATAAAATTAAATAAAACTATATAAGGGTAAAATAGTATTAAAAAAATTATATCAAGTTAAACAGAATTACGTTAAATTAAATAACAATTAAATAAAATAAAGTAAAATTAAATAAAATTAAGTAAAAGCTCAACCTGTAAAAAGGCTGCTATACCGTTTCTGCTTAATTTCCCATGTAAAATCCCATAAGAAAATACTAAGGTTTATTCTGCTCACTGCTATTGCTCATTGCTATTGCGCCATTGCCAAAAAAAGCATTACATAATATCTCCTTTGGTATTGGTCCAATTAGAGCGTGTGATACGTTAAATAAAAGGGAAGGCTAACACAAATATATTAAGAAAAATTCAAACAAGGTGACTACCTAAACCGGACTACACAGTTTCTTCATTATTAATAAACGTATAGTTACATACGAGATGTCATAGAACACTACGGATAAAATAGTTTAATTTCTTAAAAGACAAATTTTGATTTATTGACTTAAAAAAAGGCCTCTGGTTGAGTACAAAATAAACAACTTATCGAATCATAACATGCGACATAGCAAATGAAAGGGAAGAATATAATCACATAACACTAAGTATGATAATTGACATATTTGCTTTATATATAAAGCGTACGGTAAATATAAGGTAAATCTGCTTTATTGACCTGAAGAAGGCCTCTGATTGATTACTAAATACACAACTAGCCTAATACTAGCATATGGGTCATCAAATCAAACGACTTTAGACGTATAATGTATATAGCGTGCTATGAGTATATATATATATATATATATATATATATATATATATATATATATATATATATATATATATATATATATATATATATATATAAATATAGAGAGTGGTAAACCTGGCACAAATGGTCGATGTCGGTTCTTTTGTTTATTGCAGATGGGTTCTTGAGGATCTCACACATTTCAATAAAGGAGCGTTTCTGATGGTTATTTTGTTTCGCCAGTGTTTTGGTATTTGTGAAGTCAATGTGATGTTTGGTGGAAATGGCGTGTTGTGCAAGGGCACAAGAGGGTTTGGAAAGTCTAATTTTGTGTGAAGTTATACGCCCTAGAAACGACCGACTAGTCTGACCAATGTAGCAGGAGTTGCATTCTGAACAGGGTATCTGATAACGTTAGTGTGTAACGAGCTTAGTGGAGTTTTAGACTTAGAGAATAACTTTCCAATGGTTGTAGTATTTTTTAGGGATATTTTGACGGGTAAGTTTTTGATTGGTTTAGTGAGCTTGTTCTTAATTTGTGGGAAATAGGGAAGAGAAGCATATTTTGTGGCTGGTTTTGGGGTTAACGGGGAACTGTTCCATACCAGTAATAATACCAATTATTCTTCAGTTAAAATGTGGCTTATTTTCCATTCAAAATAATAACACCCCATATTTCCAAGTTTCATTAAAACATAAATTAAAAAAATATATATCAAATATTTCCGCCATACAAATCCACACGTCCAACTAATCATTCAATGACCTCCGTAGAAGTTCATAAGTGTCGCAAACCTTGGAATTTGGAGACATATGGCCCTTAAAAATTTTTATATATATAATATATATATATATATATATATATATATATATATATATATATATATATATATATATATATATATATATATATATATATATATAATATACAGGTTATATTAAAAAAAACATGATGTCAGGTCAGAATATATATATTGTAAATATATATATTCTAAAGTATTCAACTAGTAAATTCAGAGGTTTAATCGGTCATTCAGGTTGGAAAATAAAAAAAAAGAGGTCAACTACTTCTTAAGTTTATCGAAGACGTTTCGCTTTATATCTCTAAAGCTTCATCAGTTCTCTAAAATACAACAGATGACAGAGTTTATAAGAAATACATATGTTAATAGTTTATAACTTACAACTCAATATGTAGTATATTATCGATGTTATTATATATGTACTGTGAACTTTACTCATTATTTAAAACTAACTTAACAACAACACAGAAAATCTGCAGAAAATAATGTTCATATTGGTAGATACGAAGATTTAAAAAAATTTTTAAACGGACATTTGACTTCATTTAGAGGATCCACTGAAGCCAAACAAAGCACTGATTTATTGCAATCCATTGCAATATATGCAAACAACGTGACGTGGTACCAAAAATTTTTAAGGGCCATATGTCTCCAAATTCCAAGGTTTGCGACACTTATGAACTTCTACGGAGGTCATTGAATGATTAGTTGGACGGGTGGATTTGTATGGCGGAAATATTTGATATATATTTTTTTAATTTATGTTTTAATGAAACTTGGAAATATGGGGTGTTATTATTTTAAATCGAAAATAAGCCACATTTTAACTGAAGAATAATTGGTATTATTACTGGTATGGAACAGTTCCCCGTTAACCCCAAAACCAGCCACAAAATATGCTTCTCTTCCCTATTTCCCACAAATTAAGAACAAGCTCACTAAACCAATCAAAAACTTACCCGTCAAAATATCCCTAAAAAATACTAAAACCATTGGAAAGTTATTCTCTAAGTCTAAAACTCCACTAAGCTCGTTAGAGCACACTAACGTTATCAGATACCCTGTTCAGAATGCAACTCCTGCTACATTGGTCAGACCAGTCGGTCGTTTCTAGGGCGTATAACTTCACACAAAATTAGACTTTCCAAACCCTCTTGTGCCCTTGCACAACACGCCATTTCCACCAAACATCACATTGACTTCACAAATACCAAAACACTGGCGAAACAAAATAACCATCAGAAACGCTCCTTTATTGAAATGTGTGAGATCCTCAAGAACCCATCTGCAATAAACAAAAGAACCGACGTCGACCATTTGTGCCAGGTTTACCACTCTCTCATCTTACGAAATAAATAATGCCAATTATTCTTCAACGAAAATGTGGCTTATTTTCCATTCAAAATAATAACACAATCATCCCATATTTCCAAGTTTCATTAAAACATAAATTAAAAAAAATATATAATATATATCAAATATTTCCGCCATACAAATCCACCCGTCCAACTAATCATTCAATGACCCCCGTAGAAGTTTATAATTGTGTCAAACCTTGGAATTTGGCAACATACGGCCCTTAAAAATTTTTGGTATCGCATCACGTCGTTTGCATAGATTGCAATGGATTGCAATAAAGCAGTGCTTTGTTTGTCTTCAGTGGAGAACCATCTCTAAATGAAGCCAAATGTCCGTTTAAAAATTTTAAATCTTCGTATCTACGAATATGAACATTATTTTCTGCAGAGTTTGTGTGTTTTTTGTTTTTTTTTTGTTAGTAAGTTTTAAATAATGAGTAAGGTTCACAGTACATATATAATAACATCGATAATATACTACATATTGAGTTGTAAGTTATAAACTATTAACATCTGTATTTCTTATAAACTCTATGTCATCTGTTGTATTTTAGAGAACTGATGAAGCTTTAGAAATATAAAGCGAAACGTCTTCGATAAACTTATGAAGTAGTTGACTTTTTTTTTTATTTGCCAACCTGAATGTCCGATTAAACCTCTGAATTCACTAGTTGAATACTAGATATATATATATATATATATATATATATATATATATATATATATATATATATATATATATATGTATTTATATATATATATATATATGTGTATATATATATATATATATATCTATATATATATATATATATATATATATATATATATATATATATATATATATATATATTGTTATGATATGTAAAATCGAGAAAAATATTGGTTTGTTTAAAAATATTTCAAAGTTCAAAAACATTAAAATAATTCAGATAAGTAGGATAATATCCAACAAACATTTCGAAGAAGGAAAGTTATTAAATTCTTGGATTACCTGTACTAAACAAAATGTAAGCTTTGCATAAATTATTTCTTTGTTATACTTGAGTGACCCGCATAATTTTAAGTGAAATCCAAAGACAATTGAACAGGGTTTTCCAAAATACATTATTGCAGTGATTAGAGACAAATAGAAGAGATTTTAGAAAGAGGTTTTTGTTAGTTTTTAAGAATTATAGAAAATATTATTTGTAAATAAGTTTTAGGAAATTTTATAATTATAGGTAAAAATTTGTTTGTTATCGAAATGAAAAAATGGGGGAATTGTGACGAGTTTTGATTGGCGGAGATTGAAAAAGGTGGGATAAGTATGTAGGAAAAAGTTTAGCGAGATTGAGGAGAGAGAAAAGATGATCAGTTGATTTTCCAAGTCTGTAAGACGAACAGTGATTGTTCTCTGGTGGTTCCCAAGAAGTAGCAAGCAGTAGTGTTGAATGTTAGTGAGTTTTTGTGGAGTTAGTGTATCTGACAGAAGCTGAAGCAGCAAAATATTGTAAGTCATATTTTCCTACTTATATTCCAAGAGTCACTGTTCAGGCCAACGAGAGATTCAGTTTATCGTAAAGAGAAGATATTCCAAGAGTCAATTTTTCACTCGGGCCAACGAGAGATTCAGTTTATCGAGAGGAGAAAGGCTATCATAATTTGAATGATTGTTGCTTTTGAAGGAGATCATTAAGGACGATATACTTGCAACAATCTGTTGTAAGATTGCTGATTACATAGGGAGCGGTGGAGAGGAGATAATACAGTCTACAAGGAACAAGGATTTGGACCACTCATCATCAGAGAGAGATATTTTTGTTTTCTGCAGTTTTTTTTCTTTTATTGATAACACAATTTTTACATGTAATTTAGAAAGGATATAAATATTTTGATTAGGAGAGTTAGAATAGTTTGGGATTTTGAGTTTTCAATGAATATTGTTTGTACCATTAATTTTGATTGTTCACGTACGGAGAACAAAGTTTTGAGAATCCTTATATGAGATTTGTTTATTGAAAACTTTTGAGTGTGAATTATTTCATTATTTTTATTTCAATATATAGTGTTAGATCATATGTGTTTTTTATTATTCCGGTATTCTCTGGACCTTACCTTTCACATGTGATAGCATAGATATTGAAGCACGAATTTAACCCTGAGATAAAAGAATTAAAAATTGTGATAGAGTCATAATCATATCATTTAAATAATTTTAATTAATCAAAAAAATTAATTAGCTAATTATTGCTTGGCGCACCAAGACTTTAAATATCACAGTAACTGGCTTCCAAAACGTGGGGCTTGAAAATATCGCAGCTTTACATTTGAAGGAAGGGAAAGAGATCTGGAATAAGTACAGGTGATCCAGAGATAAAAACATATAACATTGAGGGAATTTGAATTTGAAAGTATTTTGACAATTTTTCCAGGGAATATAAATTTGATTTATTGTTTGATCGTAGTTAGTGGATATTTACTGCTATTGAATTATTTGATTTTATTTTCTTTACCAATCGTACATTTGATATTTATTTTGAATTATTTGTATTTTACTGATTGCATATTTGATATTTGTCGTGAAAATTTAATACATTTGGGGAGAAATATTGTCGTGTTCTGAAACATATAGAGTGTTGTAAAATTTCACATTTGGCGGGGACAAAAACAGTAACGAAAAGAAACAACATGTCGACCACAAGGAGTCAAAGTAAAACGCAAGAAAGGAAAGAGGATAAGATAGAAGAGGAAACAATTATTGATAAAGGATCGGATAATGAAGGAAATGCCACAATAATGGAGGAAAGAAAAGAAACAGGGATGCTGGAAAAATTATTAGCAATGATGCAAATACAGACACAAACAATAGAGAGAAACCAACAAGAAACATCACTAAAAATGGATAGAAATCAACAAGAAACAAAACAAACAATAGAACTAAATAACAGAAATATAGAGCAGATTAGAAGAAAATGATAGAAAAATGGAAAAGCGTTTGGACAAATATGAAAATGAGGTAAAAGTCTATTTAGAAAAAGTCAGAGAAGAAACAGAGAGGAAACTAGAGATGCAGAGAGAAGAAATAGAAACTAAAATGAAAGATATTAAGACTGTACAGAAAAAGGAATTAGAACAGTTAGAAACAAAATTTGAAATGGGTTTACAAGAAGACAAGAAAGAAATAGAAAAACAAATTGAGGATATCAGAAAACAACGAGAGATGGGAGACAGGAGAGAAGTACTCATCCAAAGTCCGGGTGACATAAAAATACAGTTTGGCGGGGATATTCGGAAAACACACCCAGTACCGTTTGTTAAAAATTTGAAAACCAAATTACAACATATTAGATATTTGGCGATTGCAAAGAAACAATTAGAAACCATTTGAAAGAAGGAGCAGCGTTATGGTATGAAAGCAAGGAAGATGAGTTTGAAAATTGGACAGATTTTGAAAATAAATTTCTCAACTATTTCTGGGGGAAAAATAAACAGAGAGAAATCAACCAAGAGCTACAGAATGGAAAATATCACGAAAAAATGGGAATATCTGAAGAAAGATATGCTTTGCAGATATATAACAATTCAAAATATCTAGAATACAAATATTCTACCGAACAGCTGGTAGAAATGATCAGCAGACATTTTGAGGAAACGTTGGAAGATCACGTGATTTTGAGAAACTATCAAGATATTGATAGTTTGTGCCAATTCCTTCAATTAAAAGAAGCGAAAAGAAAAGAAATGAGAAATAGAAGACAACATGACCAATATAATGGACCGGAAAGAAGGTATTCATCAAATTATGACCAGAGAAACCGACATCCCAGATCAACAAACGAATATAGGCCGAGAAATTACAATAATTACAATAGACAACAAAATTACGATAACCGGAATGATACACAAAATAGAACAAATGAAAATCACAACAGGAATAGAGATGCACAAAATCCTCCGAATAGGAATACGAACGAACAAAGGGACGATAGAAATAATCAGAGATTCCAACGACAAAACAGAAGAGAGATGAATCATGTGGCAATAGAAAAGGAGGAAGAAGAAGTATTCAATGAATCCAGACAGGATTTTCAATAAGGCATCCACTAAACAAAAGTAAAAAACTCTCCGGTATATTTTGTCACCCGAGAGAGTTTATACAGTTGGCGGGAAACGAAAAACAAAATTCTAATTCCAGTCTAATTTTTTTAGATGCATTTATAAAACATAAAGCGATTAAAATTCTGATTGATTCTGGATCGGAAATTTCGTTAATCAATAAAAAACTAGTAAAAGAATTAAATATGGACAGATTTGTGTATAAGATTCCGAGGGTTGCTTTAGTGGGTGCAAATAATAAAAAATTGACGACAGTAAACGAAGGTTTAGGAGTACGGATCAGAGTGGGAGACCAATTCTATATTATGCAATGTGTGGTGATCGAAGATCTAAATCATGATATGATAGCGGGAATTGATGAATTGAGTGAAAAACATATCACCATCAATTTTTCGGAAAATCAACTGGAAATCAGAGCAGAACCAGACAACATAGAAGAAGAAAAGGAAACAGATAGGAGAAAATTTTCTGAAAGGATAAATGGACAAGAAAAACATAAAGAAATCAATATGACGGTAGAGGATAAATCGAAAGCTCAAGAAAAAAATCAATCCGAAGAGGAAAAGAGAATAAAAAAAAGAAGAAGAGTTCGAAAAGAAAGCAGGAAAAAAAGGAAGTTATAAGCAGAAAAATGGAAGGAGCCGAAACATGGTGCTCGGAATACCAGATAGAAATTAAAGATAAAGAAAAAATAGAAGAAGAAATAACGGAAGAGGACAGAGAAGAAATGGCAATTATGGACGAGAATCCAGAATTTTGTGAAGAAGTAATACGGACAGTGAACACATGTGAACAAACTGAGGATGAAAGAAAAATAATATGTGGAGAAAACATGGAGAAGGAAATAGAGAAGATTTTAGAAAATTATGGAGATCTTATTAATGAAGAAAGCCGAGTGGCTAAAAATTATGAACATTCTTTTAAAGTTAAAAACTTAGAGAATTTTAAATCGAAAACATATCCAATCCCGTATAAATACAGGCAAAGCGTCGGACAGGAAATTGAAAATATGATCAAAGACAAGGTGATCGAAAGATGTGACTCTCCATATATCAACCCGATAGTATGCGTAAAAAAATCAAATGGTGATTTGCGATTATGTTTAGATGCAAGAAACATTAATTCGCACACAATCGCGCAATACGAAGCGCCTTTGAACATAGAAGCCATTTTTGGACGAATCACAGGATCACACATTTTCTCCAAAATCGATTTGAAACACAGTTTTTGGTTAATACCTTTGGCAGAAAAGTGTCGAAATTATACCGCTTTTTCTATGGACGGAGTGGTGTACCGATTTAGGGTAGTACCATTTGGACTACAAAGTGCATGCGCTGCTTTGGTTCGCGCATTACACACAATTTTAAATAGGCATGGAGAATTTGTTGTACATTACATAGATGATTTATTAATTTTCTCACCGGATATAACAAGCCATCTACGACATATTCATACTGTTCTCGAAGAACTTGATCAAGCCGGATTAAAATTAAATATTCAAAAGTGTCAGTTTTTCCAAAAAGAGGTATTGTATTTAGGATTCAAATTAGACACAAAAGGGATTAGTCTTGCAGAAGATAGAATTGAAGTCATAAACAACTACCCTAGGCCAACCAATTTAAAAACTCTGCGGGGATTTTTAGGAATGGTAAACTATTTCAAAAAGCTGATACCAGACCTCAGTACAAAAGAAATACCGCTAATAGCATTACTTAAGAAAAATGTCAGATGGAAATGGGGAACGGAACAAGAAATCGCTTTCAAAAATTTAAAAGGAGCGTTTTCCACAGCTGTAAGAGTGCACCACCCAAGATATGAGCAACCTTTCATTCTCAGGACCGATGCTTCCATAAAAAAATTTGCAGGGGTGTTATCACAGATACAAGACGATATAGAGGTGCCAATATGTTTTGTTTCCCGTGTAACCAAAACGTATGAGAGAAAATACAGCGTTACTGAATTAGAGTTTGCCAGTGTGTTATTTTGTGTAAACAAATTACGTTTTTACCTACTTGGGGCAAGATTCACCATTGAAACGGACCATGCAGCGTTGATACACATAATGAAAAATAGGTTGGTAAATAATAGAATTCATAGGGGCATTCTTTTACTCCAAGAATATGATTTTGAATTTAAATATATCAAAGGAACGGACAATATTTTGGCTGATGCGTTGACGAGAGATGAACAATTCCGCAAAGAGGATCACAAAACTCTCCACGTAGGCATGAACATAATGAGAGAAGAAGCAGGCTTATTTTCTTTGGCCAAAATCAGGGAAAATCAGGAAGAATTGAATGAAAGAGAAAAGCAAAGGGCTGAACAAGAAAATAACCTATATTTTAAGAGGGTCGATGGTAAAGAACTCTATGTAATCACGGAGCAAATGGCAAAAGAAGTTTTTTTAAAGTTACACTGTGACAACGGACATATTGGAAGTAGAAAGGTGTGGCTTATGTTCAGGGAGAACTACATTTGTCGACAGGACTATACAATAGCCAAAGAGATGACTCGAAATTGTGTGACATGCCAAAAGTGTAAAAGTAGGAACTTTAAAAATGAAAACGTCACAAAAAACGTCGTAGCTCGGAAGAAACTGGATATTGTTGCTATTGATATGTTGAGCGATTTGATACCAACAACTCAAAGGAATAAACACATATTAGTTATGGTGGATCTTTTCTCAAAATATGTTAAATTGTACGCATGCAGAACCACAAAAGGAATTGAAATACTTAGGAAGATAGACAATTTTATAGAAACGGTGGGAAGACCAGACAATATTTTATTGGACAATGCGACATATTTTAGGAACGAACGTTTTAAAAGGGAATTAAGAGAGAGGGGCATCGATACAAAATTTATAAGCATCCGTCATCCACAGAGCAACCCATCGGAGCGTTTTATACAAGAAGTCACAAAATTTCTACGAATTGCCGCGGAAGAACATCATCGACATTGGGACAGAAAAGTGTTTGAGATCGAGACCTATTTGAATTGTGCTCCAAATACGGTTACCAAAGAGACGCCTTTATATATAATGAAAGGAAGACCGTGGGAAGACACCGCCCCCAGACAATACGAAGAAGTGATCGAGTTGGTTCAAAGAAGATTGAGACGAAGTGGAGAGAAATATGTCCAAAGACAAGAGAGAACCCGAAGAAGAAGGCCGATCAAATTCCAGAAAGGAGATAAAGTCTTAGTGAAGGCACTGAGGGTGTCGAATTTACAAAATGGGATTTGTGCTAAATTGATGCCGATATTTGAAGGTCCATATAGGGTCAATACGGAAAATGGGGTAAATAGTTATGAATTAGCGCACATAGAGACAGGAAATATACGGGGTATTTTTAACATTCACGACATCTATCAATATCATGAATAGATTTTAATAACATAGTGAAATAATTTGATCCTAGAAAACTTTTGTCATTTTTAAAATTTAACAAAGAGTTTTCGGCAGATCAAATGGCGGGGATTTGTTATGATATGTAAAATCGAGAAAAATATTGGTTTGTTTAAAAATATTTCAAAGTTCAAAAACATTAAAATAATTCAGATAAGTAGGATAATATCCAACAAACATTTCGAAGAAGAAAAGTTATTAAATTCTTGGATTACCTGTACTAAACAAAATGTAAGCTTTGCATAAATTATTTCTTTGTTATACTTGAGTGACCCGCATAATTTTAAGTGAAATCCAAAGACAATTGAACAGGGTTTTCCAAAATACATTAATGCAGTGATTAGAGACAAATAGAAGAGATTTTAGAAAGAGGTTTTTGTTAGTTTTTAAGAATTATAGAAAATATTATTTGTAAATAAGTTTTAGGAAATTTTATAATTATAGGTAAAAATTTGTTTGTTATCGAAATGAAAAAATGGGGGAATTGTGACGAGTTTTGATTGGCGCAGATTGAAAAAGGTGGGATAAGTATGTAGGAAAAAGTTTAGCGAGATTGAGGAGAGAGAAAAGATGATCAGTTGATTTTCCAAGTCTGTAAGACGAACAGTGATTGTTCTCTGGTGGTTCCCAAGAAGTAGCAAGCAGTAGTGTTGAATGTTAGTGAGTTTTTGTGGAGTTAGTGTATCTGACAGAAGCTGAAGCAGCAAAATATTGTAAGTCATATTTTCCTACTTATATTCCAAGAGTCACTGTTCAGGCCAACGAGAGATTCAGTTTATCGTAAAGAGAAGATATTCCAAGAGTCAATTTTTCACTCGGGCCAACGAGAGATTCAGTTTATCGAGAGGAGAAAGGCTATCATAATTTGAATGATTGTTGCTTTTGAAGGAGATCATTAAGGACGATATACTTGCAACAATCTGTTGTAAGATTGCTGATTACATAGGGAGCGGTTGAGAGGAGATAATACAGTCTACAAGGAACAAGGATTTGGACCACTCATCATCAGAGAGAGATATTTTTGTTTTCTGCAGTTTTTTTTCTTTTATTGATAACACAATTTTTACATGTAATTTAGAAAGGATATAAATATTTTGATTAGGAGAGTTAGAATAGTTTGGGATTTTGAGTTTTCAATGAATATTGTTTGTACCATTAATTTTGATTGTTCACGTACGGAGAACAAAGTTTTGAGAATCCTTATATGAGATTTGTTTATTGAAAACTTTTGAGTGTGAATTATTTCATTATTTTTATTTCAATATATAGTGTTAGATCATATGTGTTTTTTATTATTCCGGTATTCTCTGGACCTTACCTTTCACATGTAATAGCATAGATATTGAAGCACGAATTTAACCCTGAGATAAAAGAATTAAAAATTGTGATAGAGTCATAATCATATCATTTAAATAATTTTAATTAATCAAAAAAATTAATTAGCTAATTATTGCTTGGCGCACCAAGACTTTAAATATCACAATAATATATATATATATATATATATATATATATATATATATATATATATATATATATATATATATATATATATATATATATATATACTTATATATATATATACATATATATATATATATATATATATATATATATATATATATATACCTATATATAGATATTCCTCAGTTGCCATCAGACATTCGGCACGAGTGCACGCATTTTTTATGAAAAACTAACACATTCCAAAAAACTGCTAAAAGACAGGTGAAATTATATATTCAAAAGTGCCACATTCAAAAATACATTCGTATTGCAGATCACATATACGTAAGTATCTTATCATTTTTATGTGCAATAGTACAATATTTTAAAATAGGTTAGTTTTTCGTTTATAAATTTGATATTCTCTCTTATTTTTGTATGCAATACTACCATATTTTGAATTATGTTAGTTTTGCAAAAAATAATTAGAATTATTTTCTTATTTCTTTATTCTAAATTTACATATTTCGAAATATGGTATCTTTGTATTTGAAAGTGATCTCTAAATAGATTTTATTTTATATATTAAAAAGCAATTTTTAGTTTTACTGTTGTTTTATCGCAAAGTTTTTGTAGTTTTTGGAGTAATCTTATGGGTTAAACAAAATAATTTAGAAATCTTAAAACCAATTAGACAGAGGAATGGCTATTGTCAACATTTGTAACGCTACCAAAAAAACGATCTGCGAAAACGTGCGAAGATTTCCGAACTATCAGTCTTATGAGTCATGCACTTAAAATTTTTCTTAAAATCATACATGCCAGAATTTACAAGAAATGCGAAGAAAATGTCGGTGAAATGCAATTCGGATTCCGCAATTCTATGGGTACACGTGAAGCACTTTTCACCTTACAAGTCCTACTTCAGAGATGCCGCGATGTCAGTTGTGATGTCTATATTTGTTTTATTGACTACGCCAAGGCATTTGACCGTTGTCAGCACCAGAAGATGGTCACCGCACTACAAAGAGTTGGATTGGATGAGAAGGACATTCGGATCATCATGAATTTATACTGGAACCAGCGTGCTCAAGTCAAGGTCGAAGACCAGCTGACCGACCAAGTGAAGATCATGCGAGGAGTAAGACAAGGATGTGTGCTATCGCAGACTCTTTTCAATATATACTCTGAGGAGATTTTTAATGAAGCCCTCACACACCTAGACATGGGAATCCGAGTGAACGGTGAATACATCAATAATATCCGCTACGCCGATGACACTGTGTTACTAGCAACCAGCCTAAACGATCTGCAGGCCTTACTAGACCGAGTGCGAACTGTGAGCGTAACATACGGACTGAACCTTAATATTAAGAAAACTAAATTCATGGTTGTCAGCCGTACAACTTTAGATCCCGGGGCACTAATGGCAGGTAGCGAAGAGATCCAGAGAGTCGACAGATTCACTTACCTCGGAACTACCCTCAACGTACAATGGGACTACGCTCAAGAGATTAGATCCAGAATTGAAATGGCACGGTCTATATTTATTAAGTTGAGATCCTTGCTGTGCTGCAGTGATCTCAGTTTGGGAACCAAGATGCGAATAGTGAGGTGCTACGTTCTTCCAGTGTTACTGTATGGAGTTGAAGCCTGGACACTGACGCAAGCCACTGAAAAACGAATCGAAGCCTTCGAGATGTGGATATACAGAAGGATACTAAAAATATCTTATGTGGACCATGTCACCAACGTTGAGGTCCTACAGCGCATGACAAAAGAAAAAGAAGTGCTTAATTTAATTAAACAACGCAAGCTTGAGTACCTCGGCCACGTGATGCGGAACGAAGAAAAATATCGAATTCTTCAACTTGTTATGCAGGGTAAAGTATTTGGCAGAAGAGGACCGGGACGCCGTCGTATCTCGTGGTTGAAAAATCTCCGACAATGGTTTGGGATGACCTCAGCGGAGCTGTTTCGCAGAGCAGTCAACAAAACCATGATAGCCTTGATGATCGCCAACATCCGGACCGGATAAGGCACTGAAGAAGAAGAAGAAAACCAATTAAATTTTACTTACCCATATAGATACATTATAACGCCTATTTACGAGAAAGTAAATTGTTTGATACAGGTAGGTACTTATAATTAATTTTTATTTTCAGAATGGCAAGAAGAGCGCAACGTATTTTGGACATGATACCACCAATAAATGACCCTCGAGATGAACAGCAATCTTCTTCAACAATACGACCTAGTGAACTGGATTCAATTGACATTCAGACTGACAATATTATTTATCATGAATATGATGCTAATGGCATTAGCTCTCTACCGAACAGTCAGTTATCTTTAGATATTCTGAACTCCGTTGAAAATAACGAAGATATTCAAGCAACGCCTCCAAATCACAGAATATTCAATAAACCATCTTTAGTCATTAAAGAAACAGACTCAGACAGTGATTCTTCCTCTGGTGAATCTTCTAGCTCTTCGAGCAGTTCCAGTTCTAGTTTTTCAAGTAGCTCCAGTTCTACAAATAACCTAAAAGATTTCTCATCCGATGATAGTGTCAAAGATCCTACGTATGAAGATCCATTTTCTGAAAACCGCAAAGCCCAGTCAGATTCCGATGAAGAACAACAACCACAAGCACAGTTACCTGGCATTCAAGACTTTCCGCAATCAGCCGTGGATAACCAGAAGTTACTTAATATTAATTCACCATCACCCGGAGTTGACGATCAGCCACCTAGCGTTGACGAGCACCCATCTAGCATCGGTGAGCAGTCTCCTAGTGTTGATGATGAATCGCGTAGTAGGTGTCGTAAAAGAAAAGCAGAACCGCTTTTATGGAAACGAAACCAGAGCAAGCTATTGAAAAACAAAGGTATGTCCTATACTTCTAAAATGGGTCCTGTATGTTTCGATAAATGTAAATTAAAATGTTCTACAGAGTTTACGTTTGAAGAAAGAAAACACATCTTTGAAAGGTTCTGGGAGTGCGGTGATCTGGAAATCCAACGACAGTTTATTCACGATCACATGACCAAGGTAGAACCAAAATATAGATACGTTCGTGAAGGTAGCAGTCGCAAAAATTACAATCACTCATTTTATCTCACTCGGAATAATAAAAAAACTAGGGTATGTAAAGTATTCTTCATGAATACCCTTGCAATCTCAAATACTATGATCAGAACCGTTGTCAAAAAACAGTCCGAAACTGATGTGCACCTTAAAGATAACAGGGGAAAACATAACAACCATAATACACTAGACTCAGAGCTGACCGATGGTGTCAAAGCACACATCAATTCAATACCCCGCATAGAAAGTCATTACTGTAGGTCGCGATCGACTCGGGAGTATATTGAGGGCGGGTTAACAGTAGCGGCACTACATCGACATTACGGAGACAAATGTGAATCTGAAGGTAGACCACACGTTTCATATCAAGTATACTACAACATATTTATACATGATTTTAACTTATCTTTCTGGCAGCCCAAGAAGGATCAATGCGAAGATTGCATGGCTTACCAAAACGCTGAAGATAAATCGTTAATACAAGAAACTTACGACGAGCACCTGAAGTAAAAGACTCTCGCTAGAGCTGAAAAAGATAGAGATAAAGAGCTTGTGAGTAATACCTTCGTAGTGGCTGTGTGCGACCTCCAAGCGGTGATGCCTTGTCCACGGGGTGATGTGTCGAGCTTCTGTTATACGTCTAAATTAAATCTACTTAATTTCACAGTAACCGAGCTCGGTACAAAGGACACAACTTGTTTTGTATGGCACGAGGGAGAAGGAGCCCGAGGTAATAATGAAATTGGCTTCTGTGTTCTAATGTATCTTAGAAAATTGAATGACAATGTCACGGAACCTTGTGATGTCACTTTCTATAGCGATAATTGCTGTGGCCAACAAAAGAACAAATTCATGCTGGCAATGTACCAATACGCAACTCAAGAATTGCCAAACATCAAGAGTATTACTCATGAGTTCCTAATAAAAGGGCACACCCAAAACGAAGGAGACTCTGTTCATTCTGTCATCCAACGCAACATTACGAGAGCATTGAAATCATCTCCAATTTACGTTCCAGACCAGTATATCACTCTGATTAAAACAGCAAAGAAAACTGGAAAGCCTTATACTGTTGAAGAACTGACACATGAGAATTTTTTTGACCTCAAACCTCTGTCTTCAGGAAACTACAATATAGATGATGATGGCAATAAATTCAAATGGACCGATATAAAGATTCTGAAGGCGGATAAAGTAAGCAATGGCATATTTTTCTTAAAAAGTTCCTACGAAGAGGAAGAGTTCAGGTCGGTATCTACGTTGAGAACACGCCGCACGAAGTCAACGGCAGTGCCTGATAATAATTTTACTCTAAACCAACTTTACACTGAAAAGCTTGCAGTTCCTGAAGCAAAGAAGCAAGGCATTCTAAAGCGAATCCAAAAAAACGTAGTGCCAAGATTTTATGAATCTTTTTATGATAATCTCTAAATTAGTGCACAAGTTACTGTTGTTAACTGATTTTTAATGTTTTCGTCAAGTTTTTTTTTATCCTTTACGAGCATTACGCTCAATGTAGTTTTAAGAAAACGTTTTATAAAAATATTTTTGTAAGAACCACGTTTATGTGCTTCATACGGTTGTGATTAGTGTAGATCATGGAAATGATTATTTTGAAGGTGTCTTTCTCCTTAGTGCCTTATTTTATAAGACTATAACTGCTAATAATACTATTTTAAGATAAAGTTACCTCTGTTTCTCTTAAAGGTTTTTGCTTAAAAGGTTGAGGGTTGAGTTTTGTTTTTAACGTAAATTTATTCCTCTTATCTACTACTATAGGTAATATTAAAGACTTAATTGATGATCTCATGATAAAATTAACAATTATTTGTTTTCCCTTAGCAAGTTTAGTATGTAGTAAGTTAGTATGTGCCTTTTTTTTTTTAAAAAATTGACATTTTGTAAGGTTGACAACCGAAAATAAAACTCAAATTTTCCTAATTATGGTGGTTTAATTTTTAAAATTTTGATGTTCTCGACGACAAAGTCTATATACAAAAATAACTTATTTGCATTTTTTCGACAGTCCATTCGAGCTATGGTTAAGATTGCTTTATTGATATAGGCTATTTAATTACGCATCTTTTGATACCAAAAAAATCTACCTAATACACATAGTTTATACAAAAATCATAAAGTAATCCAAATTATTTTTGTAAATGCCTCTCCTGTACAATTTGCTTATTTTGACTTGTGGTGCTTTTGTATTTAAAGAGCGATAATATATGAAGCGTGCATTTCCATAACGTTGTAAGTGCCAATATGCCTCATTTGGTTTTTTTAAGTTAAATGAGTTGCAAGTGCCATGTTCCATCCCCTAAAATTTATTTCATGTCGATATGGCTAGCGACGGCGTGAAAAGTGGGGATAAAGTAGCGGTGCAAGTCATAACGTTGTAAATATCGTAGTGCAATTCTGTTAAATGTAGAGTGGCGCATCAGTTACTAAATTATTTTTGTTTGGACGTGTTGGGTTGGGTTTAAACATAAGTATTTGGAACGAATATGGATGAAACTACAGAAAAACGGTCCAAAAAGAAAAGAAGAGTTGTTGATAGTTGGAAAAAATATAAAACCAAGAAAATGAGAAACTCTGGCGAAGAATATGTTTCTCTAGTCAATAAAAAGACCGTTACAAAGAAAATGCCACCAGCTGATGTAAGTATGGTTTAAAGAGATACCTATCTAAATAGACGTTAAAACATAAATAATTTTTTTTTGTTTAAATCTATCTAAATATTCCAAAATTGTTTTAGGTAAAATGCAAGTGTCTTAACACTTAACAGTTTGAGCGATACATTATTAGCAAAAAATTTTGCAAATGACCTCCCCTATTATCCCTTAAAAAATTAAAAAATTTCCATCGACCTACCAAACACCCTATATATATATATATATATATTTCTTTGTAGTACCAATTGACTTCTGGACGAAAAGTATTCCCATTTGGCATCCGTGAATATTCACGGGCCACAATATACAGCGAATTCTGTTGCGGTACCAATTGGCATCAATCGCTGTTGCGGTTTCTTTGGCATCGATTGGCTTTGGACCTTTAGCATCCATTGGTTTATGATTCAAGTCGACAATAATACCTAAAGGTTTCGGTGGAATTCTACCTGAGTCAATTCATCTGTTCAGTCATTGTAATATTTTGTTGTCGAAACGGATGTTTAAAAATTTACCTTGTTAGAGTATATTATAAAGTTATCTTTATCTATAAATTGTAGGCAGGTAGTTATTGCTTTTTTCGAGATTGAATATTTTTCTTTTAAAATTATGACAGCTTCAAATTTGATTTAATTTGCTAAATACTTTTATTTTACATTTTTTAAGCTCAGTAATTTAAAAATGTTTTATCGTCTTTTAACAACTTCTAGTCTGATTATTCCCTGAGTAAAAGAGCTCTGTTGTAATGAATTATTTGGTATTACTAAAGAAATTCTGGTATAGTAGGATTAAATGTTAAAATTAAATGTTACAATGATTGTAACTTTATGTCTTGGGCTGTTACGTCGCATTATGGGCTATATGGGCTGTATTTTCTCGTTCTTGTTCGTATTTCTCTTCGATTTGCATTTTCGATGACACTTTCCAATATTTTAGCAAATTCAAAGTCCATGAAAAATACTTAGAAAGCAAACAAAAGTACTTATAAGAATATACGACCATTTGATAACACTCACTGTGAAAATTTTTGCAAGTGAAGATGTTTAAGACAACAGACACATTATTGCCGAACGCAAAGTGCACATAACTTTCTCCTTTATTTTTTGGTATCTGACTTCTTACAACTGTGTGTATTTTTCTTTCCTCTGCCCATACTTCTCGTACGTCACTGAATCTGGTTTGATGTGGTATTATATAATAATAGATGCACAATCAAAACGAACCAGATTCTTTTACATTAAAAAGAGATAAAATATTATGTCCATATACTATGAAAAGCAATAATTAAAAAAGAGTCGTATTTTAACACATATTTGTTTTTCTTTAACCGTTTGTTAATAAATTATATATCAAAATTTATTCGACATAATGTATGTTTTATTTTAAGGCTGTAACATAAAAATCAGAATTACCTGTTATGAAGGCACTACATAGGTAATTATTATCTGTACCTAACAAAAACCAATTTTATCAAAATCAACCTAGTTTGAAATATATGGAGTCTCGATTATATCTCATGGTTGTTTTTGCCCGACGTAGAAAAAAATAAAATAAAATTACTGAAATCTCTTGGGAATTGAAGTACTCAAGAATTGAAAAGATGTTGAAATTACTGTAACTTTGAAGAAGTTGAAAATCAAATGTTTAAAGGTACACTTCTTTTAAACAAAATTCAGAATCAGTATTTTATCTCTTAACTTCATTAGAAGTGAATAATAAAGAAGTTATATACATACAAAAGGTTTTTGTAAGAAACACAGTTGCAAACATATAATTTACAAAATTTCTTGGTCTCTCTTTTTAAAATGGCGATACATAGCTTTCAACGTAAACAAAGTTTTAGGAGTAGTGTCCACTTAATAGCTTCTAATGGTAATAGTGGGTTAGGGACAATTAAAACCTAGTTAATGTTTAAAATTTGCCAATGTTTTTACTTTATTTTAAGTCTTTATCAAGGCTATACATGGCACATACCTATAATGGTACATAAAATGATCCATTGTGACGTTTGGGTTCACCATTGGAAAGTTGTCCGTTCTGCTTTGGGGACTGTGTCCTCTGACTATAAAATATAAGCGAAAAATTGCAATACACTCTTAACTGCTCAACATATCAAGGTGTTATAGCAGGTGTTCCGCGTGCAATGCTGCCATGTTCACATGTACAGCGTGGAAAACAAGAGTCATTTGCTGTCGGTTAAGGTTACCGAAAACCCAAGCAAAGCTTAACTTTTTGGATCAATAGCAACAACTACTCCAGTGACTCCAATAGTGAACATGGCAGCATTGCACTCGGAACACCTGCTATAACACCTTGATGTGTTGAGCAGTTAAGAGTGTATTGCATTTATTCGCTTATACTAATTGAACATCTTTGGGATATGTTAGATAGATGTGTCCCGAGGCGCCCACATCCACCTCAAATCCTTCAACAACTAAAAGAAACTCTAATCGAAGAATGGGAAAATATAGGTACCTCAACAAGATATCGACAGGCTTATACGCAGCATGCCACGTAGATTTCAAGCACTAATTCGCGCTGGTGAAAAATACACACGATATTAAGAATCAATTTTTCTTCATATCCTTACGTTAGAGATGTGGAACAACTGCTTATTCCATTTCATTTGTTGTAGTGTTTTCAAGTTGTTATTATTATCTTCAAAATGGTATGTAGAAATGGTTTTAATTTATTAAATTTATTTGAACAAAACATGATTCCTTTATTCAGGTAATAAGATTTCTATATTATTAAAATTATTAAGACGCAAATATGTGTGAGGCAAAATTAATAACAAACTATGAACGAATAAATAAACGAAACACAAATATAGAGATATCAGCAGGAGTGGTGAGAAAAGCAAAGAATAGTAGAAGGCAGGAGAGTAATAATATCCCAGTTAAAGACAAAAAATGATCCAGAAATTGAAATTTCATGACACTTTAATAAAATATAGGTAGAAGAGCGAGCACTAAATCCTACATATCTGATCTACCCGAAAATGTATTACTTTGCTATACTATAAAATACTAGTTATGTTTGGATCAACAGAAACAACTACTCCGAGGGCTAATACCCCTACCGGCATTGAATTATACTATTGATCCTATAGTCGCAGAACAACACAACCCATCAAGTGTGAAACGCCAAACAGCTGTTTCGGTCCGCCAGACCTCATCAGTGACGCTTGGCTTCTCCATTGGAAAGTTGTTCGTTCTGCTTAAGGGGACAAGGTCCTCTGAATCTCAAATGTAAATGAGAATGCAATCCACTCTTAACTGATCAACATTTAATATGTCATCACAGGTGTTCCGTGTGCAATGCTGCTAGGTCACCTATGTGATCAGTTAAGAGTGGATTGCATTCTCATTTACATTTGAGATTCAGAGGACCTTGTCCCCTTAAGCAGAACGGACAACTTTCCAATGGAGAAGCCAAGCGTCACTGATGAGGTCTGGCGGACCGAAACTGCTGTTTGGCGTTTCACACTTGATGGGTTGTGTTGATCTGCGACCATTGGATCAATAGTATAATTCAATGCCAGTAGGTGTATTACCCCTCGGAGTAGTGGTTTTTGTTGATCCAAACATAATTGGTTGGGTTTCGGTGACCTAAACCGATCAGCAAAGGGCTCTTGTTGTTCCAAGTTGTACATGGGTGACCTGGCAGCATTGCACATGGAACACCGGTGATGACATATTAAATGTTGATCAGTTAAGAATGGATTGCATTCTCATTTACATTTGAGATGCAGAGGACCTTGTCCCCTTAAGCAGAACGGACAACTTTCCAATGGAGAAGCCAAGCGTCACTAATGAGGTCTGGCGGACCGCAACAACTGTTTGGCGTTTCACACTTGATGGGTTGTGTTGTGCTGCGACCATTGGATCAATAGTATAATTCAATGCCGGTAGGGGTATTAGCCCTCGGAGTAGTTGTTTCTGTTGATCTAAACATAATTAATTGGGTTTCGGTGGCCTAAACCGATCAGCAAATGGCTCTTGTTGTTCCAAGCTGTACATGGGTGACCTGGCAGCATTCCACACGGAACACCTGTGATGACATATTAAATGTTGATCAGTTAAGAGTGGATTGCATTCTCATTTACATATAAAATACTAGCTTTTATCCTCGATTCGATTGTGATGGCGTCTTCTGCCGAGAATTATCCCTTGAAAATACAACTTTTTTTAATAAAATGTATCATCTGTGCTTATTTGTGTCCCTGTCAAAATTGCAAAAATAATCAATATGATCGGTTAAAAAGTTAAACAGGGAATGCGAAAAAAAAACAAGCCGACAAACACCTTACACTCACCTTTATAATATTAGTTAATATTTTCACAGAAACAAAGACAAAGCATAACCAGAGATAGATAAAAACTAAGCATCTTAACGAAAGAATCTTATTAACACAGCGCCAAACCACATTTTCAAAATTCACAACATTTTTAATGCATTTACAACCCCTAACATTAAATGCTTTTTAATACACAACGTTTTAGCAATGTGCTTCAAAAAATTATACACATGGCGCTGAGAAATAAGGTTATAAAACCTTTCAAAAAGAATAAAAGACTGCAGATAACAAGAAAGTAAGATAAAACCAATAATATATTGTAAATCCAAAAACTAAACAAAAAATATCCATTCTAAGAATTAAACTCAAACGCGAATCGACCAGATGTTACTCGAACCTTTATAAACCTGGAATCTAAGACAATCTAAGTGACTAACTGGCTTCCAAAATCGTATCACATCCTGTAGATGCCAATTGAACCGCTAAGCTGTAACGACATGAATATCGCTTCAACTCAATATACACAAATCGATGGTGGCGCTGCTTATTTTTTGCCTCGAACTACGATTTATTTACGAATCAAAAAACGGTCCAATTGGATTCCGGGTTCATATCGCGTAAAGAGCCTTATAATATCATCCACTATGCGTTTCTGATATTATTTTGAAGAGGTCAATTGGCATCCGAATACCGGATGCCAATTGACCAGCGGAAGCCAATTGAACCTACAACTTTACATGTGGGAAGTCAATTGTTACCGTAAATATATATATATATATATATATATATATATATTTATATATATATATATATATATATATTATATATATATATATTATATATATATATATATATATATATATATATATATATATATATATATATATTATATATATATATATATATATATATATATATATATATATATATTTTGTTATGTTTCTTCTTTTCCAACCAAAGAAAAATAAATAAAAAAATCCATCGAAATAAAATTTCAAGATATCAATATAAACAAATTGTATATAGTAATTCAAGATAAGATTTAGTGTAGATAAGAATAGAAAAACTTTTTCCGTTTCAAACAAAATTATCAAAAAACCTTTGTTTAGAATTAGAAGACATTTTACCTGTAAGTTAATCTTTTCATTGTTTGTATAGTCGAGTATTATCGAAAGGAAACAGTCGTTTGTCTCAAGATAGGGTGTGGTTCGTGAGTTTGGATACCGGCGTAACGAAAAGAAGTGAATAGTTTAAAGAAGGAGATAACAAGTAGATTAAAAGAGGTCCTTGTATCTACCGTGGGCATTTTATAAAGTATATGTGAAAGTATTCTTACGGCATCAAGTTGACAAAAGGAGGTCCTGGTGTCATAAATAAGTAGCGGAGTTTGGAGAAGTGAATCAGGTGTTTTTTGTGTAGTGTGCAGAAGGTTTGCAGAAACGTAAAGAAGGAGCCGAGGTGCCAAAGAGGGGAGATCACATCTTTGAGGAGACTGGACTTTTCTGGGTATGTTCCAACATACAACTCAAGAAGAAAATAAACTGTAAGTGTTTGTACAATTGAATTTTATATCTGTGAAGGATCGTTTCGACATCATGGTCATTAGCATTCAAATTTAAGAACTGAGGTTTTGTTAGGCTAATCAAAAGTTTAAAGTTTTGTGGTTTTTTTTTTCAAGTAAAGAAAATTTTAAGTAAAATTGGTTTTTCACGTAATATAAATGTATGTAGCTTTATAATCTTATTATCATAATAATTTGATTTATTTTCTTGTATGCTGATTGATAAGATAACGACAGAATTTAATAATTGTTTTATTCGTTCATATAAAATAAAGAAACGTAAATCTTTGTAATATAATATATTTGTATTCTTATCCTTTCTTCTCTATCCCGAGAAAAGACAACTAGAAAATCTTTTGAATCCATAGAACACAGGTAATATAAGGATTATTTTACTTTTGATAACAAATAAGTTATAATTCTTTTTTATTGGCTCAATAAACTAAGTTTGAACTCAAAATAAACAATCATAACAATATATATATATATATATATATATATATATATATATATATATATATATATATATATATATATATACCGCTAGTATTAGGCTAGTTGTTTATTTTGAAATTAATTAGTCTGTGTAGTGCTCTTTTTTTAGTTGCCTTGGTTGGTTTTTCTTACTTAATATATTCGTTATTTTCTCCCCTTTCATTTGCTATGTCGCATGTCATGATTCATTTAGTTATTAGTTTTGTACTTAGCCAGAGACCTTTTTAAGTCAATAAATCAAAATTTGTCTTTTAGTTAAACTATTTTTATCCACAGTGCCCTATGACATCTCGTATGTAACTATACATCCATTAATAATGAAGACACTATATGGTAGTCGCTTGGTTTTTTTTTCTATATTAGTATATTCTTTATGTCCTTAAGTTTCCTTTAACGCATTACATGCCTAAATCGGACCAATATCAAAGGAGATATGATGTAATGCCCTTTTGCCAATATTGCAATATGTGTTTTTTCTCTCTTAACATATTTGCTACCTCCTCTCCTTTCCAATGATGTATCATACGTCATGATCGGATGAAATATTCTACTCATAAAATACGCTCATAAAATGAGCAGAATAAATTTACATGACAAATAAAGCAGAAATAATATAGCAGCCTTTTTACAGGTATAGCTTTACTTAGTTTTATTTAACTTAACTTAATTTTATTTAATTGTTATTTAATTCTGTTATTTTGCTTAACTTAATTTAATTTTCTTTATTTCTATTTACCTTTAAATAATTTTATTTAATTTTATTTGATAATTTTATTTAATTTTGTATATTTTATTTAATTTTAATAAATTTTATTTAATTTTGTATATTTTATTTAATTTTAATAAATTTTATTAAATTTTATTTAATTTTATTTATTTTATTTAATTTATAATTTATTATAATAATTTATTTTATTTAATTTTATTTAATTTTATTTAATTTTATTTAATTTTATTTAATTTTATTTAATTTTATTTAATTTTATTTAATTTTATTTAATTTTATTTAATTTTATTTAATTTTATTTATTTTATTTAAGTTTATTTATTTTATTTATTTTATTTTATTTTATTTAATTTTATTTATTTGATTTAATTATATTTATTTGGTTTAAAACAAAGAAAACAAAACTACCATTTCAAAAGTATCTAAATAATTCCAAACATCGTCACACAACAGCTCCTTAAATTTTTAAAAATAGTCTAATATGTAATTAATATGCCCAGATGATGATGACAGTAAGTAGATGATAAAAAGTAAATTAGAAATAAATCAAAACTAGTTCAAACTAAAATCGAAAAAATTTACTCTCAAAATTTGTGTCATTACGTACATGAGTTTCCTTAAGGACATCGATTTGTACAAAAATATGCAAAGTTTACAAGAACGCCAAGTGTGTATTTAAATAATAAAAGCATAAATTATTAAGCTTCTGCCTATAATCAAACTAATTGCTGGTTCCTAAAAAAACTGATACGACTCTTCGTAAGATTTGATCATTTTGAGCAGTTTATTTTTATTGGTCTGACATTATATTATATTTATTGACAGACAAATAATAAAATAAACAAACAAACAACAAACAATTGATTACGTATGTTAATTCATAAACTGTAATAATTATTTAGGTCTAAATAATTTTGATATTATTTTAATACCTGCATTTTATAAATAGTATATAAATGATAGTTTTTGTATAAAATAGGGTTGTTGTTATTATTTTTATTATTATTAAGAAATAAAACAAACGACTTAACTCAACAACATATTAAAGCAAGAATTGTAACCAAATTAAAAGATAACTGGACACTATCAGAGGCAGCAAAACATTTTAACATAAGCAGAACCACAGTTAAAAAAAAATGGAGGAAACAAGAAACTCCCGAAAGAAAGCGAGGGTCTGGTAGGCCAAAACTATACTAAATTTAGGTATGTAAGAATAAAATGAATATTTTGTAATATCTCCATCAGCATTGATAACAGCTTGTAGTCTTCACTCCATCTGCCTGACAGGAACTATGAAATTGTCTTCAGCATTTTAAAGTATAAAATTACGCCGATGCAACCGTTTTATAATAACCCCCGACACATTCTCGATTGGGTTTAAATCTGGACTGCAGCTGGGCCATGGTAAGGTTTCGATGTTGTTATTCTGGAGCCACTGGTTTATTATATTTGAAGTGTGAACAGGACAAGTATCTTGTTGATGGATAAAATTATTTTCTGAATACAACTGTTTTACACTGGGAAACATGATGTTTTCTAGAATATTCCGATAAGTCTGCCCAGCAAACCTGCTATCAATACGCAATACCATTCCCATTCCTCTAGATGAAATCTATCCCCATACATTGGCGCTAAAATGACCAGTTGCTCGATATCTATCAACATATAAAGGATTAAATCTATTATTTTCTTATCTATACACCCCAATTTTGCCCTTTTTAAAAGATTGAAAAATTTTCTCATTTGTAAATATTACCCTGTCCCAACAATCTTGATTTTGTAGCTGATAGTTTAAAACAAATACAAGTCTTGATTGCTTCTGCTGTAGTGTAAGAGCTTGTTTTTTTGCTGCAGTTCGGTTTCTAAGACGCGGTGCTTAGATTATACATCAAGTTGTTGCCTTTCTTCCCAGAAACTGTGATATAATTCTTGCAATTTTCTAATCTTCAAAAGGATTCTCTTCTAATCTCTCCAAAAGCGTACGATCTTCATTAGCGGTAGATATTTTTGGTCTTTCAGAACCTTGCTTTTTTTCAAGAGTTTCTTGTTCGCTTCATCTTTTATTAAAATTAACTGTTCTGCTTACGTTAAAATGGTTCGCTACAGCAGATAGTGACCAACCATCTTCTAAATTCGTGACAATTCTTGCTTTTAATTCTTTGCTAGTGTGTGGAGCCATTTTTTGAGATTGAACAGATTAAGTTATCTGACAAATTTAAAGATTTGGCAGTGACAGTGGCAGTATGTAAATAATAAGTATTTATCCTTCAAAACCTATACTGCTCAATTTTCTACAAAATACGCTAGTTACAGTACAATGACTGCTACCATCCAGTGAATTCTACCACGTGGATTTCAACACGGGGCTACCGCTTGAACATTCTGGACTAAATTGCGACGTATCGAACAGCAAGATCAGCAATTATAAAATTATAAAAACACCATGTTAAAATCAATATTTTCAGTCTGATTTAATTTATTGTTGTCGTTACTGAAATCTTTGTAAGTCGAAAATAAAAGGTTTAATTGTGAGTTCAGTTTTTAAAAAAGTGTTTTTCCCAAGAACATTCAAAATTCGCTTTAAGAGTCGTATCCGTTTTTTTAGGGACCAGCTGTACATTATATTTCATCTTTTAATTCTACGTGTAAATCATCACAAAGTACATGTTTGGAGGTTAGACAATTCGTGCTAAACCGACGTAGTCAATTAAGTCATTGATACTGGGTTCGCTCATAGGTAGCACCATCACTCATAATTATGTAAACATACTATCCATCTAAAGGGAACGTGTTATTCTTAAAGGGAAAATGGCATTATTTGGCAATATGATTAACAAGTTTGCGTCTTCGTAGGAGAACGCTGTGACAGAAAGACTTAATATTTAAACATTTAAAAATTTAAACGCACAACGTTGAAATCTTAATTTGATCTACTTTCCTAGAGATTGAAAATATATTGAATATATCAATATAGTTTCTTTAGTAAAAATAACATTTAGTCAAAAATTGAGGTAAAATATTAGTTTATTAAAATGTTTTTAAGGCACTGCTAACGAACAATACACTTTTGGAAGAGATAAACTGATACTGCTATTAGGAACAGGAATAGCCTCTATATTATATATATATATATATATATATATATATATATATATATATATATATATATATATATATATATATATATTGTTATGATATGTAAAATCGAGAAAAATATTGGTTTGTTTAAAAATATTTCAAAGTTCAAAAACATTAAAATAATTCAGATAAGTAGGATAATATCCAACAAACATTTCGGAGAAGGAAAGTTATTAAATCTTTGAATTACCTGTACCAAACAAAATGTAAGCTTTACATCAATCATTTCTTTGTAATACTTCAGTTGACCCGCATAAGTTTAAGTGAAACAAAAGACAAATTGAAACGGGTTTTTACAAATACATTAGTGCAGTAATTAAAGACAATAGAAGATATTTTAGAAAGAGGTTTTTGTTAGTTTTAAGAATTATAGAAAATAATATTTGTAAATAAGTTTTAGGAAATTTTATAATTATAGGTACAAATTTGTTTGTTATCGAAATGAAAAAATGGGGAATTGTGACGAGTTTTGATTGGCGGAGATTGAAAAAGGTGGGATAAGGAAAGTTTAGCTAGATTGAGGAGAGAGAAAATATAGGCAGTTGGTTTCCAAGTCTTCAAGAAAGAACAGTGTTTGTTCTCTGTCGGTTCCCGAAATGTAGCAAGCAGTAGTGTTGAATGTTAGTGAGTTTTGTGGAGTTAGTGTATCTGACAGAAGCTGAAACAACAAAATATTGTAAGTCATATTTCTCTACTTATATTCCAAGAGTCACTGTTCAGGCCAACGAGAGATTCAGTTTATCGTAAAGAGAAGATATTCCAAGAGTCAATTTTTCACTCGGGCCAACGAGAGATTCAGTTTATCGAGAGGAGAAAGGCTATCATAATTTGAATGATTTGTGCTTTTGAAGGAGATCATTAAGGACGATATACTTGCAACAATCTGATGTAAGATTGCTGATTACATAGGGAGCGGTTGAGAGGAGATAATATAATCTACAAGGAACAAGGATTTGGACCACTCATCATCAGAGAGAGATAATTTTGTTTTCTGCAGTTTTTTTTCTTTTATTGATAACACAATTTTCACACGTAATTTAGAAAGGATATAAATATTTGGATTAGGAGAGTTAGAATAGTTTGGGATTTTGAGATTTCAATTAATATTGTTTGTACCATTAATTTTTGATTGTTCACGTACGGAGAACAAAATTTTGAGAATCCTTATATGAGATTTGTTTATTGAAAACTTTTGAGTGTGAATTATTTCATTATTTTTATTTCAATATATAGTGTTAGATCATATGTGTTTTTTATTATTCCGGTATTCTCTGGACCTTACCTTTCACATGTAATAGCATAGATATTGAAGCACGAATTTAACCCTGAGATAAAAGAATTAAAAATTGTGATAGAGTCATAATCATATCATTTAAATAATTTTAATTAATCAAAAAAATTAATTAGCTAATTATAGTTTGCGCACCAAGACTTTAAATATCACAATATATATATATATATATATATATATATATATATATATATATATATATATATATATATATATATATATATATATATATATATATATATATATATATATATAGTGGTTTTTCGGTCAAAGTGGAGAAATAAAAGACAAAGAAGGTGGCTACTTCATCTATTTATTGAAGACGTTTCGCTTTCTGCTCAGAAAGCATCATCAGTTCATTGTTCTTTTTAGATGAATTGATGATGCTTTCTGAGCAGAAAGCGAAACGTCTTCAATAAATAGATGAAGTAGCCACCTTCTTTGTCTTTTATTTCTCCACTTTGACCGAAAAACGCACCACTCTTCGAGTGTAACTTAGTTTATATATATATATATATATATATATATATATATATATATATATATATATATATATATATATATATATATATATATATGTATGTATATATATCTTAATATATATAAATCTCGTGTCACAATGTTTGTCTTCAATGGACTCCTAAACCAATTAACCGATTATAATAAAATTCGCACACCATGTGCAATTCGATCCAACTTGAGAGATAGGATAGTTTAAATCTCAAATTATAGTCGCAATTTTAATTTATTGCTAATTATTTGTCTGTTATTATTTGACAGTCACAATTATCTGTTAACCCCAAATGCTTCTAACAGATGTCGATACCTTTCGACTGGGTTGAGTAAGTAATCAATAGATGGCGCTGCTATGGTAAATCTACGAACGTGTCATATAAGATACATTTTAATAACATAATTACCACGTGTTGTTGACGCTATAAAATTAATTAAATTTATTTTGTAGCTAACGAAATACTGTATAATTCAATTATTTCCACTTTTTAAATTTTTGGTGTTAGCATAGCCGGCCACGTGTTACTTAGACTGAAGTGTAAATTGAATTCATATTATAATGAAGATAATACAGTGAAATTAATCCTGTTTTTTACTTATTTGTGCTTCATTGATCAAAACTTTATAATTTAATTTGAATATATGTATGTAAGTATTATCACATAATTATAAAATTTAATTAAAATGTCAATGCAAAAATGATACACAATTTCCTACACTTTTTCAATAGTTGTACAAATATTTTTTTTATTGTTTTTATTTAACCTCTATTAAAAAATATTTATCACTTATTATTTCAATGTGCTATGATAACAAGTTTTTCAGATTTTTTTTCTTATATTTAAACGATTAAATTAGTATTTCAATTCTTATTGAAATTATTATTTAAAATCTATAATTTAAATATGTACATGTCAGTATTATCACATAATTATAAAAGTTAATTAGAATAATTTTCAATTTTTCTTTTCTCATATTTAAACGATTAAATTATTATTTTCAGTCAAATGCCACCGAAAAAATCTAACCTCAACAACGCGAGCAGCAAAGGGTCACGACGCAAACGTGTTGAAAGAGCTCAGCAATTACCAGAACAAATCGAAACAAGAAATGCAGCTCAAAGAATCAGGACTGCAGAAAGTCGTGCACAAGAATCTCAAGAACAGCGTGACGAACGTCTGCAACAGAATATTACGAGAACAAGAGCGGCACGAGAACGAAACATAGCTACAGTACGAGTACTATATCGACAAAGGCAACGGATCAGCCGCTCATTAACACGTGCATCATTCGTTCGGCTTGCCTTTGAATATGCACCAGATATTAACTACTCAGCGCATTCAAAAATTGCTATCGGTGGAATGGATAAAGTATGTCAATATTGTCAGGCATTGAAATTTCGGAATGAAGCAGCCGGCATGTGCTGCGTATCAGGAAAAGTTGTGCTGTCACCTCTACCCGCTCCGCCGGAGCCTTTATTGTCCCTTCTTACTGGCAATTCAGATGATTCCAAATTATTTTTGCGTAAGATACGCAAATTTAATTCTTGCTTCCAAATGGCGTCATTTGGGGCAACTAAAATTTGCGATCGTGCATCCGATGGACGTAATTTTGAAACTACATTCAAAATTCAAGGCCAGGTGTACCATAAAATCGGATCACTGATGCCAATGCCTGATAACAATCCGAAATTTCTTCAAATTTATTTTATGGGCGATTGTGAAGAGCGCGTGACGACTCGGTGCCTGTATAATTTTATTGAACAAGCAGAGGAAAGAGCAATTGTGATATTATTGGAAAATTTTTTAGAAGATCACAATCAACTAATTCAATTGATCAAAAGAGTTTCGCCACGACTGCAAAATGACAATTATCAAATCGACATAAAAGCCGACAAAGTACCATTAGGTGAACATGCTGGTAGATTCAACGCTCCAACTGTTGATGAGGTTGCTGTTATCATGGTTGGTGATCCAGTTGACAAAAGATCTATAAAAATTACACGGCGAGACAACACTGTCAGTACGATTTCGGATCTACACCGTTCATATGACGCACTACAATATCCATTGATATTTTGGCAAGGACAAGATGAATATCACCTTAATATCAAACAGTATGATCCAAATACCGGTAAATTTGACAATTATCTATTTACTTTCTTACTGTATGTATAGATTTTAATTTCGTATTGTATTTTATTTTTTATTTTTTAAGGTGATTACAGAAATAATAAAGTTAGCTCAATGAAATACTACGCACACCGAATAATGGTTAGGCAACATCAAGACAATTATATCCTTCGATATCGTCTGCTGTTCCATCAATACATTGTTGATATGTATGCTAAGGTCGAAAGCGAACGCTTGCGATTCCTTCGATTCAACCAGGCAAAACTACGATCGGAAGAATATATTCACTTACGAGATGCTGTTGCTGGAAACATCGATGGAAATTTAAATCCCAATGACATCGGTAATGCTTTCATTTTACCTTCAAGCTACATCGGCAGTCTACGGAACATGCAGGAATACATACAAGATGCGATAACTTACGTACGTCATTACGGCCGACCGGCTTTATTTATTACATTCACATGTAATCCGAATTGGGAAGAGATACAAACTTTACTATTGCCAGGACAACAAGCCATTCATCGTCATGATTTAACTGCACGTGTGTTTAAACAAAAATTGAAATCCTTAATTGATTTTATTGTTAAATATTCAATGTTTGGTATCACACGTTGTTGGCTGTATACGATAGAGTGGCAAAAGCGAGGTTTGCCTCATGCCCACATTTTGGTTTGTCTTAAAGATAGAATCCGTCCTGAAGAAATCGATCAAATAATTTCAGCCGAAATTTCACACCCATTAATTGATCAAGAATTATTTAATATTGTCACCAAACACATGATCCATGGGCCATGCGGAGCTTTCAACATGACGTCACCGTGCATGGAAAATGGAAAATGTAAAAAAAACTTCCCAAAGCCGCATACGAATGACACGATCACGGATATTCATGGTTATCCAATGTATCGCCGCAGAAGTACTGAGAATGGTGGCCACACATTTACAATGCAACTGCCGAACTTTCCAAATCAAGTTGAGTTTGATAATCAGTGGGTGGTACCATACTCACCACTACTTTCAAAAACTTACAAAGCTCATATCAATGTTGAGCTTTGCAGTTCTGTTAAATCAATTAAGTATATTTGTAAATATGTAAACAAAGGCAGTGATTTGGCCATATTTGAAGTACAAAACATAAATAAAAATGACGAAATAGCACGATACCAAATGGGCAGATACATTAGCAGCAATGAAGCTATTTGGCATATTCTCAGCTTTCCCATCCACGAAAGAGATCCTGCTGTCCAACATCTGGCAATACATCTTGAAAAAGGTCAACGTGTATACTTCACTGAAAAAAATGTTCTCCAAAGAGCTCTCGAAGCTCCGAAAACGACTCTAACAGAATTTTTTACATTGTGTCAAAAACCTGATGTTTTTGGCCAATTCGCGAAGACATTGGTGTTTGGTGATGTTCCACGTTATTTCACATGGAACAAATCCAGTAAAAAATGGGAGCCACGGAAACAATGAAAACCACATCCTTCCATTACAGGCATATTCAAAGCTAAGACATTGGGGAGACTTTACACGGTACATCCAAAGCAACGTGAGTGCTTCTATTTACGTTTGTTATTGGTGAATGTTCCCGGACCAACGTCTTTTGAATTTTTACGAACAGTTAATGGTCGAGTATTCAATACATACCAGGATGCATGTCGTGAACTGCAATTGCTAGAAGAAGATAACCATTGGGACTTAACGCTTGCTGATGCTGCGTTGACATCAACACCGAATAACATTCGTCAGTTGTTTGCAATTATTTTGACGACATGTTATCCCTCGCAAGCACAAACTTTGTGGGAAAAATATAAAAATTGTATGACAGAAGACATCTTGCACCGAATTACACAAACAAATCAATGCCAAAACATAGATTATACACCAGAGATGTACAATGAAGCATTGGTCTTGATCGAGGATTTATGTGTTCTTATTTCAAATTTACCACTTAATCATTATGGTATGCCATCACCTAATCGTTCAGCCACCGACTTAGTCAATACCGATTTACTATTAGCAACAATTATCATGAACAGTGAACCATTACTGACAGCAGAACAAAAAATTATTTATGATCGGATTATGCTGGCTGTTGCTGCTGAACAAGGCGGTTTTTTTTTCTTGGATGCACCCGGTGGAACCGGTAAGACATTTTTAATATCGTTGATTCTTGCCAAAATACGGTCGCAACAAAAAATCGCATTAGCAGTAGCATCGTCAGGCATTGCGGCTACTTTACTGGATGGTGGGCGAACAACACATTCAACATTCAAGCTGCCATTGGACGTTCGTAATAAACCAGATGCAATGTGTAACATCAAAAAGAATAATGGAATAGCTGCAGTGTTGCGGAAGAGTTCTATAATAATTTGGGATGAGTGCACAATAGCACACAAATATTCACTTGAAGCATTAAACAGAACTATGCAGATTTAAACAGCAATAATAAACTTTTCGGTGGTGCTATCTTACTTTTGTCTGGTGACTTCCGGTAGACCTTACCGGTTATACCTCGCTCTACTTTCGCGGATGAGATTAATGCATGTTTGAAACAATCATTCTTATGGCGAAGTGTTGAAACACTACGATTGACCATAAATATGCGAGTAAAATTGCAAAATGATCCATCAGCACAAATATTTTCCGAACAACTACTAGATATTGGGAACGGTAAAATAGAACTGCAACCAAATACGCAATGCATTAAACTACCAGACAATTTTTGCACTGTTGTTCAGGATAAAAATGAATTGATTCAGAGTATTTTCCCGGATATACAGAATAATTATTTGAATCATGAATGGCTTAGTCAACGGGCGATTTTGGCAGCCAAAAACGTTGATGTTGACGAAATTAACTTCCAGATACAACAGTTGTTACCAGGTGATCTGATGTTTTTTAAATCAATCGATACTGTTTTTGATGAAAATGAAAGTGTAAATTTTCCGATTGAATTTTTAAATTCATTAGATATCCCTGGAATGCCACCACATAATCTTCGATTAAAGATTGGTTCCCCTATTATTCTCCTCCGTAATTTGAATCCACCTCAATTATGTAACGGTACGCGTTTGGTCATCAAAAAGATCACCGGAAACATTCTTGAAGCAACCATTTTGGCTGAGAAGTTTAAAGGAAAAGTGGTCCTGCTGCCACGTATTCCGATGATACCATCAGATTCTACCATATCCTTCAAAAGGCTACAGTTTCCAATTCGTTTAGCTTTCGCCATGTCTATAAATAAATCTCAAGGTCAAACAATGTCCATTTGTGGTTTAGATTTGGAAAATACATGTTTTTCTCATGGGCAACTATATGTTTCGTGTTCACGTGTTGGAAAACCGTCGAATCTATTTGTGTTAGCTAAAGACAGGTTAACCAAAAACATTGTGCACCGATTGGTGTTAAATTAAATTGAAATTGAAAGTATTTATAATTCAAAAAAATAGATATTAATGTTTAAAAGTTTAAGACTGTCTGCCTTGCCTACCTCATTTATGAGTTATTTACTGTATTATACTGTAATATACTTATATTTGTTATAAAATTAAATGGAAATAATAAATCTGATAAATTTTTATTTTGTACCTATTGATTTCTGCTTAATATCAAGTGTAAGAACATTTTAATTAATTGTGTTCAACGTACTTCCCCTTCAAATCTCAATCCAGTGAATTTGTATACCAACATCAACATTTTCGTCTTTGTTCGTAAATAATTTCATTGTACTAAAGGGTTATAGTAGTAGAAAGTCAAATAAGGAGATCACCATATTTTTTTACAAATACCATCTGTGTGAAAAAGCATAGTGGACTCCGTGACTGATGTTCTCTTATTGTTCCTTTTATATTGTTTACTATAATGTAATATAACAAAAACTTTAGCCACAGCAACGCGTGGCCGGGTCAGCTAGTGTATATATATATATATATATATATATATATATATATATATATATATATATATATATATATACATATATATATATATATATATATATTTATATATATGTATATATATATATATATATATATATATATATATATATATATATGTAAATATATATATAAATATATATATATATATATATATATATATATATATATATATATATTTATAATTATATTTAAAATTATTTTACTCACTCGATAACGATGACAATTATAAGTATGTAAATCGTCATAATTTACTTCATTAGACACTGAACCTGGTAAATATCGAAATGTTTTTACTGGTATAAATACTTTTTTCTTCTTACGATTACAACATTTTTTCTTTGGCATTTTTAAAAAAAAATAGACTTTTCATTTACTGCTAAAAAAATTTGACAAACAGTGACAACATATCTAAATTATGTTTTTGTATTGTTTCCTATTATTTGTTTATGATTTTATAATTATTTGTTTCTCTTTGCTATGGAAAAGTATTCTTCTTCTATTAAGTCCCGTCGTGTTAGATGAAAAAAAAGGCCTAACCTTGCATGGCGCGCGGCCACAAATTTTATTATTCTAACCTTCTGGGAGAGTAATTAGAAGTGTAAAACTAAAATCGCTATTGTATCCAACCGTTGCGTTAGCCGCTATCTTAAATTTGAAAATGAAAAAAGAGAACCATTTAGACTCAAATCAAAAATGGTAAGGACTAAAATTTTTGCAAATGCAATTTTCCACGATTAATTTTTCACAATTTTTTTTGTGCGGTCAATATTTTCCAAGTTGGAGGAAAATAGTTGAAGTGGGAGGAGGAAGCATAATTATCGAATTATCTCGTTTAATATTAACTTTACAACATGAATGTATATAAACAAAAATGAAGAAAATTATATTTATAGAATTTTGGTCATTTTTTTTTTACTAAAATTAATATTTGAGGTCGTCCGTATACAATAAAACAGAGAGCGTAAGACCTTGCGGAAATTGGTGACATAGAACTCAGTTTTGTTCAATGTCTCAGCCATTTCAAACTTTTCGACAAAACAGTACCACAGAATAAGAAACAATCAGGATGTCCACTCTCAGATGCCGCCTTTGAAGTTTTTCAGCACACGATCGCCATGTGCCAAATATACCAAACGAAAACAGAACCATTAACGAATGCTGGTATGATATTCAAAACTCGATTTTAGAGAACGTACAAGAGTCTTTGAAAACACCTACCATGTTGGCAAAAAATGAGTGGATGACACAAGAAATTCTAGACTTGATGGAAGTTCTACGGCAACACAAAAATAGAAATATTATCGAATACCATGAAATCAATAAACGCATAAAAAGAAAAATTAAGCAAACCAAAGAATCCTGGCTTGAGAATTTATGTAAATAAATAGAAAACCTCCTAAAAAAGCATGACAGTTTCAACCTCCACAAGAATATACTGTCGGAATTAGAAAACAGAAAAATGCTCACATACTTAAAAGGGCGGACGGAAAAATTTGTGACCGCGAACAACAGTGCCGATCTTCTCCAAGTTCTCACGTCTAGCAAATTTTGCGCGTCCGCTGCCACTTCATCCTCCCATCTTTTCCGTGGCCTTCCTTTTGGTCTTGCGCCCTGCATTTTACTATCAAGGGCTCTTTTCGGCAATATTTCTGTCTCCATTCTTACTACATGACCAGCCCAGCGAAGTCTCTGAAGTTTAACGAATTCTAAGATCGGTGTCTCTTTGAACAGTTGGTAGAGTTCATGGTTATACCTGGATCTCCATATTCCGTTTTCGTTAATAGGTCCAAATATCTTTCTTAGGACTTTTCTTTCGAAGACTTCCAGTTTTCTTTTTGTCTCTTCTGTCATCACCCATGTCTCGCATCCATAACATACTATTGGTCTAATAATAGTTTTGTAGACCCTGATTTTCGATCTCCAGTGTGTGTTTTTGGAGCGAAACACATGATCGAGTGAAAAATAAGCTTTGTTTCCCTTTAATATTCTTCTTTGGATTTCTGGTTCTTCTGTTCCATCCGTGTTTAATGTAACTCCTAAATATGTGAAACTTTCTACCGTTTCAATATCGTCCTCTAATTCAACTGTGCGTCTGTTTCCCCTAGCTCTTGCCTGTGTTAACTTTTTTGTCTTTTGAATATTTATTTCTAGTCCGATCTCTTTTGCCTTTGATTTTAATTGTGAATATATTTCTGCCGCCTCTTCTGTTCTGCGAGACATGATGCTGATATCATCGGCATAGGCGGCAATCTGTATTGATTTATTTGTTAGGAGATTATCTCTTCCTATATTCTGCTGTCTTCTCACATATTCCAAGGTCAGGTTGAATAGTGTCGGTGCCAGCCCGTCTCCTTGCTTTAATCCTTGGGCTATCGTAAAGTTTTCAGTGAGCTCATTTTGGACTCATGACAGTTGCTATTGACGAATCCATTGTTGTTTTTACCAGTCGGATGTATTTTTGGGGGATATTAAAGCTCTGCAATATTTGATATAACTTGTTCCTATTAATTGAGTCGTAGGCTTGTTTAAAATCTATGAATATATTGTGGACGTCAATGTCGTATTCCCACGATTTGTTTAAGATTTGTTTCACTGTGAATAGTTGGTCAGTTTTAGATCTTCCTTGTCGGAAACCGGTTTGGTATTCCCCGACAATATTTTTAGTTAGTTGTTGGAGTCGTTTGTTTAATATGTAAATACCATCTACTTCGCCTTATAAAACAAGGAAAAGTGGAAGGAAAGAGATGGATTGGTCGAAAGAAACTTTCATGGCTGCGTAATATCAGACAATGGTGTGGTTCCACAGTAGAAGAATTATTTCGCGCAGCAGCCGACAGAGAAAGGCTTCAGGAAATTGTAAACATGATGACGGCCAACGTCTGAATATGGACACGGCACCCAAAGAAGAAGAAGATCGCCATGTTTTAGACGGAAACACAGAACACAGACTCGGATTGAGAATCACAGTTGTTGTAATTTTACTGTCGAAAACGTCAAACAACTGTCAAAGTGTATAGACGCATTTCAAAGTTTCTCCTTTGATATATATAGATAATAAGGCTATTACTAATAATCCTTTGTTTGTAACCCGATCCTACCGCATACATACTTAATAGTAATAAAATACACGACACGGTTCCTCCAGCCGAAAATGGAGACCACTAACACTAACCTCGATCCTGATAAACCTCCTGACCCCCCGCCTGATTTAAGTGGAAAAAAAATTAATAACCAATATAATATATCTGATTCCGGTCCTTTCGAAGTATATGTACAGGGAAAAGACAAAAATATAGGGAATTTTCACATCTTAAGTATTGCTAAAACAATATTTAACCTAAACCTACAGCAAATTATTAAATTTAACCGTAAAGGGAAAAACCAGTTAGGTGTTGTTTTTAAAGATTTTAAATCGGCAAATCTATTTGTGAATGATAAGAGATAAAAAGTTTACAATATGATGTCTTTATCCCAAATCACAATGTCACATGTAAGGGTATAATAAGGAACATATGTAAAGAAATATCTGAAGTAGAAATTAAAAATACAATCGAAACAAAATTAGTATCCTGTAAAGTAATTGACATAAAAAGACTAAATAGGAGAATTATCGAAGAGGGAAAAGAACAAAACTATGTACCAACAACCACCATAAGCGTAACATTTACAGAAAAAGCACTGCCCAGGGAGGTGCTTGTGTATGGATTACCCATGAGGGTTATTCCATATGTCAGCCCAGTCCTAATGTGTGGAAACTGCCTGTTATATGGTCACAGTAATAATCAATGCAGAGGGAACCCAAAGTGCCAGAACTGTGGGAAAAACCAACACGGGGAAGCCTCGACTTGTGAAACATACTGCATACACTGTAAAAATCATGATCATATCTCTAAAGATAAAAAATGTAAAGAATTTCAACGGCAAAAAGAAATAAAAGCCCTAATGTCTTTCTCTAACATCTCATATTATGAAGCAAACATGCAAATACCAAAAAATGAAAACAGGGAATACTCTTTGAACGAAGAGAATTTTCCTGTCTTGCATACAGAATCCAAGCCTAATAATATAATATATATCACAGAAAGAAGAATAGAAGCCATAAAGAATGACACAAGTATACCAAAATATAACCAAATCGTCAAATCTCAACCCACCAAAAGAAGGAAACCAAACATGACAGGATATGACAAAAAACAACATAGTGCTCAATTAATTAATCCGGAGGGAAGATTGAACTGGGCAACAAATTCTCAATCAATGCCATCAACATCAAAAGGTTACAGTGCAAATAAGGAAACTGAACATGGAATCTCCCATGCAATGTCATTACTACCACCACAACATAAAGAGATGGTACTATCTTTTGTAAACAACTTGCTAAGAAACTTATACCCTAACTCATCTAATGTATCACAATATAAAACAATTAAAAGCAGCTCAACAAATAACATAACCTATGAGTTAATGGAAGATGGGACAGTATCTGATGCTTCAGAATACTAAGCCCAAAATAAAAATAAAAAATAAAGCTTTCACTCCTTTGACTATAATACAATGGAATATGAGATCATATAATGCTAATGTGGATAACTTAAAAATAATTATCAAAGAATACAATCCTGACATATTATTGCTAAATGAAACACGGTTAAATAATAACCATATAATCAGATGCAAGGGCTATCAAGTAATTAGAGATGATAGAGATGATTCATATGGTGGTATAGCCATCCTTATTAGGAATGAAGTAGAATTTTATGAAATATCTGTATGTAATAAATTTAATAACAACTCTCAACTGCAAGCAATCTTCCTACCTAAATTCCAAATTAACCTACTTAATGCCTATTTCCCTAATGCAAATACCATATCTAAACAAAAATGGATAAAACTGATCCAGGAAATCAACAAACCAGTAATAATAATGGGAGACCTGAACGCCAAGCATGAGGCTTGGGGTAGCCCTTGTAATAATTCCAATGGGAGAAACATCTTCCAAACATTAGATGAGCTGGAACTAGTTTTTTTAAATGATGGTTCATATACCAGAATAGCACCACCTCCAAAAAGATCATCAGCTGTGGATCTAACAATAACATCTAAGAATATTGCTACCAGATCATCATGGCAAATAATTCCTGACCTAGGATTTGGTGATCACCTACCCACAATGTGCAAAATTGGTGTCCAAAACATTACCATCCACATGCCACCAAGGAATAACAGAAACTTCAAAAAAGCTAATTGGAACCAATATACCTCAGTATTAGAGTCATCATTTACATCATTTCCAGGGGAGAACTACCGATCATTTGCAGATCTAATAAATGAAGCTGCACAGTTGTCCATCCCATTGTACAAATCAAATGTTAATAAACAGTATCATATCCCATGGTGGGACGAATCTTGCGCTGAAGTCATTAAAGACAGAATTAAGGCAACAAAGCAATTCCAATCAACACCCAACTTACAAAATTATTTAATAGTAAAAAACAAATGTGCTATAGCTAGAAGATTCCTTAAAGAAAAAAGAAAGAATAATTTTAGGAAATTTGCAGAAGGCCCTAATAGAAACTCGCCAATCAAGACAATATGGGATAAAGTTAGGAAAATAGCTGGATATGGTAATAGCCCAATTAACTCCCTTCCTGATCCTAATATGGCACAAGAGATACTGAATTCCTTGGCTCCTCCCAGTATACATTTACATCAACAAAGTATACAAACTAGCAATACAAGTTCCCCTTTTACCTTTAATGAATACAAATTCATAATCAATTCTAAAAAGGAATCTGCTACGGGACTTGACTTAATTTCATACTCTATGATTAGAAATCTACCTCATTCAGGATCATTACTATTATTACAAATTTTTAACAAATGCTTAAGTACAGGGACCATTCCGATTGAATGGAAACAGTCATTAATAATTCCAATCCTAAAACCTATGAAAGATAAACTCATTGCAACTAACTATAGGCCTATTGCCCTCACCTCTTGTGTAGGTAAAGTTTTAGAATCAATGATCAAAAATAGGTTGGAATGGCGTATAGAAAATAAGGGAATCCTCAGACCATTGCAGCTAGGTTTTAGAAGGGGTAAAGGATGTTTAGAATGTCTATCCTTTTTGACATCTGAAATCCAAAAATCATTTAGTAATAATGAATGTACAATAGGAATATTCTTGGATATCCATTCAGCATATGATAATGTTAATATTGACAAACTGTACTCTACATTAATACATTTGGATATACCACATGATTTAGCTAACCTCATACATGACTTTTTAAAATGCAGAGAACTGTTTGTCAAAGATAACTCTGGGTTAGTACATGGCCCAAATACCACTAGCACTGGACTCACACAAGGATCACCATTAAGTCCAATGCTATTTAACATATATACCTACTCAATACACGAAGTGTTCCCCAAAAATGCTAAAGTCATACAGTATGCTGACGATTTTGTAATTCTAATCAAGGGAGTGAATGTTAAAAATATGATATCAAAATTAAACAAATATTTAGTCAATCTTGAAGCCTGGCTGGACAATCATAATTTGAACATCTCTGTGGGCAAATCTAAAGCTATCTTGTTTACAATGGGTAATACCAAAATAATGCCTGGAAATATCAGTTATAAGAGTCAACATATAGAGTGGGTAGATAAAATTAAATACCTAGGAATGGTTTTACAGAAGAACCTTAAATGGAAGGCACACATTAACCAGCTGGAAGTCAAAATAGGTAAAGCACTGAATGTAATGCGTGCCTTGTGTGGAACATGGTGGGGCAGTGACGCAAAAATATTAAAACTGATCCATGAAGCACTTATCCTAAGTCATTTAAACTATGGGGGTCAATTCCTATCTACGTGCCCTAAATATATATTGAAGAAACTAGATCAGATGCACTACCAAAGTATTCGGATTATCACAGGATGCATGAAGTCAACTCCAATCCAAGCCTTGTTATCAGAGTCTGGAGAACTGCCATTAAAATACAGAAGAGAATGGCTCACCACAAAATTTTTGCTAAAAAACCTAAGCATTAAAAACAACCCTGTCATTCAATCAATCATTGAATTAGAAGCACTTTGTAATATGGACAATAAATACTGGAGAAATAAGGAAAAACCCATATTGATAGCAACTATCAGAAAAATCCAACCTTATTTGCAGAACCTATATTCCAGTAAACTTCTTCCTTGCCATGAATATGACTTGGAACTACAACTTCAACCATTAGGAATTCTGAATGAAAATATTACAAAAAATGAATTCAATCTTATGAATTTTGTGAACTTAGTTAAAAAATTCCATTCATACAAAAAATTCTTTACAGATGGCTCAACGGACACAATGGGAAATGCGGGATTTGGTGTTTTTTCCCCAGATATAAACTATTCATTTTCATCTAAACTACCCAATCATACCCAAATATGTACAGCAGAGGTTACTGCGATCAATCATGCAGTCCAAATTATACGGGAACAAAATATCACAGAAGCCATTATCTTTTCTGACTCCAAAAGTGCACTACAAAAAATTAAAAAAACAGGGTTTTCTAAAGACACAGAACATATATCGTATTTAACGAAAAGAGGAATTATCCTAGCAAGGAACAATAATATCAAAATCTTACTAGCATGAATCCCAGGACACACTGGTATCACTGGAAACTACAAGGCCGACCAACTTGCCAATATAGGTCGTTCCCTGAATATTCCCATGAATATCAAGCTAGAGTTTTCAAATTTCACACCCTACTTGAAAAGAGAGATTTGGTCTAATTGGGCAGCTGAATAATACGAAGGATATGGCACAAGCAATCCATTCTACGCCAAAATTAATAAACGAATTCACACACTACCATGGTTCAATAAATTCGCATATATCAGTAGGAGACATTTAACTACAATCATCCGTATGAGAACGGGCCATTGCTCATCCCCTCTTCATCTATTCAGAATTGGAGTCAAAGATGATCCTTATTGCGAATGTGGCCAAGTGGGAGGCTTAAACCATATTTTATTAGAATGTCACTTAAATCAAAACCCACACTTTGACTTGTATGCCGAATTAGCTAAAACTAAACTTCCCACCCCCATAAATATTTGTACAATTCTCACAAATATTAATGAAAATACAATCAACACCTTATGCAACTTTATTTCTACCTTTAATATTAAATTATAAACTATGATATTCCTTCAGTCCTGGGTGCTTCTACCTTATCCGTTGGTAGCATTTCTGGTGTGTGCAAAGCTTGGACGCTACCCCCGAGCGAGAAAAGTTTATACCTTTGTTGTGTTGTATTACTAATATTTTAGCTTGTGAAGAAAAAAAAAACCAGCACAAGTATACATGTAGAATAACCTAAAACAAACAAAGGAAGAATATAAGTGTAGGTAGACACTGATTGCTGAAGCAAGACAAAAAGTGTCTACCCTCGAAGTAAACTGGGTAAATTCGCGATTGAAACTGAATGTAGAGGGCAGGTCGATTGCAGTGTCATGGCCGATATAAATGGTATAAACAACTAATGTTTACCATTGCTTTTACATGTTTAGTTTGGTTTAAGACGAGTTATTTTTATGATTTAAAAATGGAAATTAGCCTAATGATATCTTTGAGTATTGTGGTGAAGCAAAGAGACCATTGGTTGAAGGGGAAGCAGTTTTCAAGTGATGAATTCTTAAATTTTAACTTAAATATTTGGAACTGGCTTGTGTATTGATGAATCCATAATCCTATTTTGTGTATACCTGGGAACCCAGAGTATAATGTTTTGTGTAATGTTTGTCTTACTACCTAATATATGCATTATTTTATATTTTGCCTTATGTTTTTAATATGTTAATTTTTATTTTATACTATTTTTTGACATGTAAGTACTTTATTGTATATTAACATAAATAAATAACTTGTTGAGTTTATTGTAAGATAGTTCATTTGATTACATGAAATCAACCTTAACTTGAGAGTCATCTGTCAAAAAAGATCATAGCACATGATTTGTCTTTAAAAGATTCCGTAATAAATTATGAGGAAAAAACCTCACGATACTATCCCAACATGGTAAGTATTTGTATTTCTGTTATTCAAGAAAATAAATTTATGTATTCTCAGTATGTTATTGACTTAATGATAGTGGTATTTTCTTTTTATTGATTTCCTCTTTTTCCTTAAGTTTTCCAGTTTAGGAAAGAGAAATAGAGAAATATCTTTTGTCGATCTTGAATTGCATTGAGGAACAGAACAATATCGATTTGATTTAAAATACTTTAAACGTAGTCACAGTATATTGCTTTATAAAGAATATTCTTTGGCAATATACTGTGACATAGTCATAATGCTGAAATTTACTAAAAAAATTTAATAATTCTATTCAAATCAACAGCTGTCTGGTTTGTTTATACCACTTTTAGTAGTTTAAATTTATTCCGCCAGAGGTCAGATACTTTGTTTTCAATCGCGAATTGTCTAGAACATAGCCCAAAAAAAGAATAAGAAGAAGAAGAAGAATTTTACTGTCAAAGTTCATATTTTGAGGTTATACTGTGTTAGATTAAAACTTTAATTATTTTTTCTTTATTTCAAAGAGTTTTGTTGTTGTTTCTATCAGGGTTATTCTAATGTAAATCAATAAATCATTGAAATTAGTTATGAAGTTGAAAAATATTTAAATAAATATTTTATTCTTTTTAGGTGTCCCTGATTTTATCCTGTACAAGACTAAAGATATTCGTTTTCTCCTAGTTTAAGAAGTGAATAAGGACTTTCAGTTGTAATATAACATTATGTGTAAACCTTTCTATCAAATTGCCATAGTGAGTGTTAAAATTTAATATACCAAATTCAAGTGCAATGAATATCTTGCACATGATTTTTTGATGCTATTAGCTGTGTAATTTAGTTTAATCGATTTTAAATTGTTTTTCTGTTTATTTCTTTTCATGTATGTAATTTGTAAATTTTATGACATGAGATAAATTACAGTTTTAAAACTATTGTACATATTATAGTATTATAATATTGTATTTAGATTGGGCAATTGCTTGTTGACAAATAAATAAATAGCATTGGGTAAGGTCTCATTGTCACAAGACATATGTTTTTGTATATTTTTGTTTTGTTACATTTTCTATTTATTATTAAGATACATTTTAATAGCAAAACTTTATTATTTTTTCTATGTTATTTAATGTAAATTTTGATCAACAGAATCAACTGGCTGGTCCATTGTATTTCACATTATGTTTTATTTAAAACTAAATGTATAGTTGCATGGACATTACTGCTGCGAACATTATTTCTTTTGTTGCTTATTTTGATTTCTATTGATAAGTTGTCAGAAAATAAATTTATTTTTATACATAAATTTTATAACATTAATCAACTTTTCAAAAAGTAAGTAGTGTTTCATTAAGTATTTAGAAGGGTTTTGTGAAAAAATCAAGATGAATTTAAAAAATCAATTTAATATACCAAAAATTTAAATAATTCATTATTGTTGTAAACCATGTAATTAGAGTGTTATTCATGTTATAAAGGATACTTATTATAAAAAAAAATAAATTCCTGATTGAAAAATGGACTTGTCACAATTAACTTTAGAGGGAGATTTTAAAATTATGCCTGGTTTGAAGACAATTTGGAATAAGTGACAATCATATTTTATCTTAGAAGAGATCAAATGGTAAAATTTAATAAAAAATATTAGGAATTGATCATCAAACAATTTTTCTTATTATTACAAAGCTAGCATGTCATAAATTTGTTTAACAGTTGATTTGTAAAGATATATTTATACTTTCAACAGTAAAAGCTATAAGCAACATTAAAGATTCAAAACCAAATTAAAAAAATATATCTGTTGTTAAATATAAAGCAATTTTTAAAATGACACAGTTTAATAATGTTTATTTGTTTGAGAATTGTATCTTATATGAACATTATTATTGTATTTTTTATACTCCTCTATAAACATATGTTGCTTGGAGTTAATAAATCAACAAATCTTTCTTTAAAGGTTTACACTAGAACTGGCTCAAGTACAAAATTTGATTGATGTCACAAATCCAAATTTATCTTTCACCATCTTTATACATTATTTTATTTCCACAAGACTAAATGTTACACCCTTTTACTAACACCAATAAAGTACTTTACGAGTAATACTGCTCAACTTCTTTAATAAGAGAGTATTGAAAATTTGTTAAAGCAGCACATAACTGAAATATCACTGTTATTTGAGACATGTAAAAATTTGGAATTTGCTGCAATATATTGTAACACTTTATTCTTCGGATCGCCCTCTAACATGTATCCTAGCTTTTGCTATGGGGGTCTGTTTTGTTTGGCTCTGTAAACTGAGGAGGAATATTTAAGGGTACCCCTCAGGCAATAAATCTTTAAATAAGAACCCTTTATCCGCTAGAATAACATCACCATAGCTCATTTGGTCTAGAATGCCACAGTTTTTTAATCAGAAATAGATCCAGGATAGGCACTGCTTACATATGTGATGACACCATTTGGTGATACTTCTACAAGAACCTTCCATGTGTTATGGTGCTTATAAGAACTGTATGTTATTTTTTGTTTTTCCATACTGGTAGGAGTAACTGAGTACACTTCTGTACAATCTAAAATGATTCTACAATTTCTATATGATGAAAATGCAGTTGGAAGGCATGCTTGATTTTTTTTCTTGTGGGTATCTTTTCCATCAGTTGTAATAAAATTTCATCCAACACATTTTTTATTTTCCATTATTCCATGAAAGTACAAACGTCACTTATAAAAAAATGCTAAATATAGAATTACAGACCTGAGTGAAAGCTATGTGGGTCAAATTAGAAAAAGTATATAATACAAACACTAATATAATTACTTTAACACATTAAGAATTTTTTAATATGAAGATGAGGTTCAACTGTGCCAACAACTTGTATATGGTGTACAGATATTACAAATATTGATATTTATATAACAGATGCATTACTTCTTTCTGGTAGAGATACAGCCACTTTTTGTGTGCATTGATGTGGATGGACCTGGTTCAGGAATATTTGTTGATGGTCCAGCTGCTTCATCCACAATATCAACTGAAGATGAATGAAGTTGCCTCTTCATCTAAGGAGGAATTTATTTGCTGAGCCTATCTTTTGTCAAAAAAGTATTCCTATTAGATTAAGATATTCATTTAAATCCGATTTTAAGTTTACCATTTTTCTGGAGTGGAGAACAGAAACTTTCTCTTTGTTATGCTCAAAAATTGTAGGTCCATTTTTACTATATTGGTCCACAAAATGACAACTAAAAACTAACGAGTACTTAGGTGGTTCTCTATCTTGCCTCCTGAAAACAGACCAAAATAAAGTTATTAATTTTAGCCCAACATACAAGGGAAACAACTACATTTTAAATTATCTTTAAAAATTATGCCAGATACATAGTATAAATCTGAAAAGACAATCACAGAATATCTAAAATATAAGCAATATTGAAACAAACTAATAACTACTTTTACCTCATGAGATTTATCCACTTCTGCTCCTCTGAAATTTTGGAAGGGAATACAAGAAAACTTGCATGTTTTTTGCTTACTGTAATGTTTACAATTTGGAGCAAAGCACATAACCATTTTATTAATAGTATCGTCTATTAAAATAGTTAAAACACGTATTTACGTAAATATAGCTATTTTATTAAATTAAATCAAACTCGTTCACAATGGTAATAATTAAATCACACCAAATTATTATCTCTCGTTCCGCTGTATTTATGTGTCATCACCGAACTACTCGTGACCATATAAGGCAATTAGTGACCCAAGCCAATCACCGTATTAGAAGTTGAGTGTGACTTCACAATGTCATAACAGAACTACCAGTATTCCATCTTAAGCTGATTAGGACATTAGGAAGTTAGTGACTTAAGCTGATCAGCGTATTAGGATAATAGTGTGACTGCAATAATAGGATGGATGTAAAAATAAAATAACAGTCCTTATAAAACGAATATCTTTAGTACTTTCATGGGATGAAATTACTGGCACCTAAAAAAGAATAAAACATAAATTTAAATATTGTTCAACTTCCTAAATAAATTATGATTTATTGATTAATATTGAAATATCCTGATATAAAAACAACAACAAAATAAGTACCTTAAAATAATTAAAGTTTTAATCTAACACTTGCTAACACTATAGAACCTCAAAATTTAAACTTTAACAGTAAATATCTTAATACATACTTTGATACTCTTACCTCACAAATTCATGAACAACAAATAAAACGAATCACACATAATGGATATTCAGAAGCGAAAGTCCTTATTTATTCTCTAAAATATTTAAAAAATCAACATTTACAACTTCTTATGGGAGAAATACATGTAAAGCAGATTCGTTTGGACGCCAGAATAATTTTTATTTATTTACTGAACAGCACCCGTTCCGTGGTTCGTGGTTGCGACTAAAACATGGCGGAACGTCTGCGCGAACGAGATGCGCGTACTTAATTTTCTATGGAGAGTGGACATTCTGATTGTTTCTTATTCTGTGACAGTACTGACTTAAATTATTGTTATAATTGCCATTTCCTACAATTTCTCTATTGTAATTTTTTTCGTGCGGTCGTTATTTTTCGTGTAATGCGGGAAAATAGTGGAAGAGGGAGGGAACCATAATTATCTAATTACCTCGTTTATTATTAACTTTACGACATAAGTGCACATAAACAAAAATGGAGAGAAAACAAATTTTAAAAAATTTTGATTGTTGAAATCAGTATTTGAGGTCGTACATACATATGCGGTAAAAGCGCAATATTTTGCAGGGATTGGTTTTATAGGAATTGTTTTTATTTAATATCTTGGCCATTTTCAACTTTTCGATAAAATCGTAACGACTTAAATTGTTTCCTATAATTTTTTCTTTACAAATTTTTGTATGTGGTCGATATTTTTAGAGTTCATGTGTTCATGTGCTCATATAAGTACTCTCTCTCATGTCATGTCATAAACGATAATTAACACATGTACTGAAGGGATCTTAATAAAAGCCTGCTATTTAAGTTTAATATTATTATAATAATAACATGCTGTCAGAAGTCTAGTGAGACTGTCACGCACATAGTAAAAAAGTGCCGTTTCACATGTACCCGATGCTCAGCGCTGACCGTCGCACCTTAGACAAGGAAAGAGAGGGGACGCATAATGGTATGGAATTGACTGAAGCCTAATCCGGCACCTGAAAGGTTGCCAGGTCATATTTTGTTTCTTCAGTAGATTGAGAATAATGGATATACATATATCAATAAATATATATTTTTTTAAATTTATAATTAAACACTGACATAATGATTGCTTTCTGAACATGATTTTATCATTAAATATTTTTTAGTAGATCAATATAGGGTTTTAGTAAATCAGTAAATTAAAGTTAAAATTAGTAGATCTGCTAAAGTAGGTAGTCCTAGTTACCCTGCGAGAGGTAGTAATGGGCAACGTACAGGAACCAAAACATGGCGGTCACATCGAAACTGGCTTCACTTTTCGAAAGTTTATTAAATGTCCTCTCTCTTTCCTTGTCTCAGGTTAGCACTTTTGCTATCGCATTTTCATATGCTGCATATGATAAGTACTTCAATACGTATGTACGAAAGAACATCGTGCGCGCGTTGCCGTTTATATTATTTTACGTAGAAGAGGGCAACAGAAACCAAAGAAAAAGAGGTTGTGGTTATACCTTCTTGTACTAGACCGAAACGTAGCGGGTGTATTCGTAAGATTATACTCTAGCCTTGGAGAAGATGAAAGAAACTTTCAGAAATATTTTCGAATGTTAATAAAATCCATCGACAAACTACATTCCAAATTAGAAAGTAACCTTATAAGGAGTGGTAGGTTATAGGGTGTAAGGTACACGACAAGAAGGGTCCATTGTTACTTATTATTTTACGAGGTGTGCAGTATCGTAAACATATTTCGCTTATTAGTACCTTTGTTCACTTCTCCACAGTAGCTTGTTTTAACGGAAATAGTTCTATCCATTTTGTGGAAGTCTTTTCCACCGCAAAAATCCATGTTTCCTTTTTCAGTCAAAGGTAGTGGATCAACTAAATCAATTGCAACGCATTCAAAGCGTTGTGCCAACACAGGTGTTTAAATCAGACCGGTTTCAAATTCAAAGGTTTATACTTTTGGCAGCCGATGCCTGTCGTTATATGCTTTACAACATTTTGCCTAATGGTAGGCCAGTAGTAATAAAGAGTAATTCTGTGGATCGTTTTTCGACACCATAATGTCCTGCAAGGGGCATGTCATGACACTATTTTAATACATCGATTATTTTAGTTTGAGGCAGGACTAACTGAGCATCTTCACATTCAAGGTCCTGATTTTACCGATACAAGACTCCTTGATTCATCACATATCCGCGATTGGTACATCGATTGATGTCTACCTATTCAGGTTCATTAAATTCAAGGCCATCAATAATTACTTTAAGCTGTGAGTTCATGAACTGTTCCTCTCTAAGTTTTTAATAGCTTATCATTGAAAATACAGAGATTACACTAATATCTTTCATGTCTGGACCACAGATAGGCCTTAATAACATATCAGTTACGATTAGTTCGTCCAGGAATATTATAACGGGATTTAATTAAGCAACCAGAAATCAGATCTAGGTAACCCAATTAGATAGATAGAATATTAATATCAATTAAATATGCCAAAAGAGTATTACTTAGTAATCGGCTACGAAAATGATCAATAAGCCTTTAAAAGGTAACAGGAGAGCTTCGAAGACCAAAAACATATGATTTAACATAAAAATACCAAAAGGAGTAATAAAAGAAGTTTCATCTCGATCTGATGGACGAAAACTTATTTGATGGTAACTACTTTGCAAATCTAGTGTTGTTATAAATAGTGTCTGTCTGGTCGCATCCATCCTCAGTAGGGGATATCTATCTGGTACAGTTATTTCGTTAAGAAGGCGTCTGTAATCAAGGCACATGCAAAAAGTACCGTCTTTTTTAGGAACGAGCTCAGTAGGTGCAGCATAAGCTGAGTCGCATTCATCAATGATATCCCTTTCCAATAAATGATGGATTTCATTTTTTAGCATTCCTGCTTTCTAAGGAGTTGTTCTATAAGGAGGTACAGCGATTTGATTATCAGTGGTTAAATTAATACAATGCTCAGCAAATGGCGTAGGTTCATTATGTTTCATAAAAACTCCACTGTACTGATTTATCAAACATTGTAATGTGCTAGAAGCTTCAATGAAGATTAACTGAAGCAGTGCAGGAGTTATATTCTCGTTATAATTTATGTTGAATATCAGGAGAATCAGCAAATGAAAATTTCATTTGAGGGATATTAATAATAATGTCAGCATTTTTTAAGAAGTCTATGCCAAGAAGAGTTTTAGCGGATGTGTGCTCCGGAATTACAACAAAAGTTGTAGATATTGATCTATCTAACAGGAGAACCGAACACTCAAAAATATGAGATGTTACCGTGCGGATTACACCGTTAGCAAGCACTAAACTCGTTTCCTTGGAAACATAGTGTAGACTTTTGTTTAAAAAATGATTGTAAAGTTTAATTCCAGCTATGGTACATTTAGCTCCATATGCGTAACCACTTAAACCTAAGACACTTACTGATGAGAGGAGACGATTATTCAAATTGTTAGTTTCTGCTAAAACAAGCCCCACAGAAGACTCTGCTTTTGTGGTAATAGGATTTACAGAAATTTTACAGTTAAGAAAATTTTTGCGAACGTAATCAGGAGTATTACAACCATAACAAACTACACTAGAAGAACGTTAAGGAGATACATTTGAAGTGCTAGGATTCGAATTTAAATGACTAGTAGTAGACACTTACCCGAATCATTAGAATTAGAAGTCATCGATTGCTTAGTCTATACATAACTGAATCATTAGAATTAGAAGTCATCGATTGCTTAGTCTTTTGACTAATGTTATTAAATGTTATAAATTCTGACTGAATATGGCCAAAATGTTTACAAAATGTACACTTCCGTGTGAATTTTATTTTACAAAAGTCGTTTTCTTGATTTAATTGAGGATTTTGTTGACGATCAGAGTCGGTAGCAACTAAACCTTCTTTTAAGGATACTTCTATTTCTCGAGATTCCATTAAAAGTTCCTTAAAATTTTGAAATTTGTTTCTTTGTAACCTTTCTCGTAGTTTACTTACCATTAAGTCACAAACCATATTCAACTGAACCTCTTCAGTTAGAACATAAGATAATTGTGTCAGCAAAGCTCAAATATGAGAAACAAATAATTCAGTAGGTTCACTAGAATTTTGTTCATGCGAGAATACTTCTCGAAATAAAAAAATTATTTAAAAATTCCTTTATAAAAGGTATAATATTAAAAAACTCTATTGAGCTACATCACAGAACGTTTTCGGAAATAATATTCCATCATCAATGCTATATGGATATATATGTCTGAAGCCACTTCACAGTTAAGTTACTGAATATAACAGAACAAATTAGATAGAATTTTAGATTTGGCAACAAAATGTTAAAAACGTTTGAAGAAGTACGAAATTATGTTAGAGATAGGCAACACTTTGTCGAATAACAAGCGAGCAGCTGGTTCAAATTTTATTTGAAAAATGATCGGAAATCGGAATAAGAAATCGATTTTATAGATGCGTGTCAATGCAAAATCGATATGTCCATAGATAAATATTATAGTATATACAGATAGATAGGCAACTCAATGTATGAATTTCGTTTAGTAGCACCACTTGCGAGTGGATTCAAATTCAAACGGACACCCCTTATCCCCATACCCTTTGAGAATCTTGTGGGCTATTTCGTTACTAATTAAAATTTACTGGAAAATTGAAATTATCTTATTATTTTTCGATGAAATAATCTCACATATATTATTAAAAAATAAAAGTATATTTAAAAAAATCACAATTTTTTTAGATATACCTGTACTTATTTGTTGTTTAAGATAAAAAAGTTATAAACTAATTACATAATATTTAATACATTGATATTTTCAGAAACAACTGTAAAATACTATTTTGGCGCTTCTACAGGGAGCTATTCAAACAATCTTTTAAAACTAATTCACACCATTTGTTACGTGAAATGACATTTCTAATGGCTAATTTCTGATTATTCATTTGGCAATCCAAATTTTACATAACTGCAATATATAAAATCGTATTAATAAAATATTATTCTTCATTAATTAAGAACAAGGGAATAGTTTGAGTTTCAGTGACAACTTACTATTATCATCCATGGAATCCTATGCATTTTTGTAATTTTTCCATGATTTGTACCTACTCGCTCCGTGCGTGACTGACGCGACATCTGCCGCCTTCATCTGACAGTTTTGGAACTCCCAATTTGAGGTTAACATATGTTAAATAGATACGAAATTGACAGTTATTAATAATTGGTTTTTTAATTATATTTTTTCAGTTTATGTACAAAATAAATTTAGTATTAAAAACTGGGTTTCTAAAAATTCATCACCTTTATCTTGACTTAAGTTTTACGAGTTAAAAATTACTTTTTTAAAAAAACAATTTTATTAACACGGACTAAATACAATGATAATGACAGTTCAAAATCTTAAGCATAAGTGATTTAAGTTTATATTTACTCTTATTTATATGTTTCTATTAATCTAATGCACATAAAGAATAGAAAGTACAATGGTTATCATAATGACACTATTAACTATATTCTTAGATACATAACTCCTCCCTTCCGAGATCAGAAAATAAGGGTTCCTTTATTTTCTGTGGTTCTTGCTTGGGGGTGAGCTTCTTCTTCTGTCTTGGTTTGTAGACTTTAATATACCAAAAGGCACAAATTATTATCATCAAACTCACAATAATGATGATTGTGTTGGTCCATGCATGGCTGATACTTTGAACTGTATGTAGTTGGCTAACTTGTAAGTCGGTAGCAAGAGAGTTTATTCTTTGTATATTTTCTTCATCTATTTGTTTTATATGAAATGTTCTTTCTGGTCTATTTTCTTCTTGTTGTGGCAAGTATATTTGCGGTAGTTCAAGAACAAATTCTTCATGACTGGTTTGTTCTATTTGAAAAATCTTGTTACCAATCGATATCTGGCAGTTTTCTAAGGTTACGATGCTTGGGATCTTGATTTCTTTGATGCCTTCTTTTTCACATTGTGATTTGATATTGAATGGAGCTGCTGGTATTACTAGTGTTACGTTCCAAATTTAAAGTAGAAAGTCCCACCTCTATTTTATCAAAATTTAAATAATTCAGGACGTGTAAGAGCGGTTGCCTATAATATATTATAAGCAAGGTAGCGAAAATAAAATTAGTAATTTTCAAATAGGGGTAATGTCTGGCAAATTGTGCTGAAGTTAAGGGAACACGTCCTCTTTTTGTGAAGAAACTAATTTAGATCGTTCTTTCTAGAGTTATCTTGGAAGAATTGGAATCATAAAATTGAAATTTTTGAATCTCGGTATTATTCGGTGACCTCCGTGTGTCAAGTTGTCAAGTGTTCGGAAAGACGACGGAAAGAAAGTGATTCCAGGTTTGACGGTGTAACTGAAAGGTTGGGCTAGATTAAAAACGGCATTTTGTTTTTTGCTTTTGCTGCTGTTCCATGTGGGATCTGGACTAGTCCGAACCGTGTGGATATTCAAGGGGATTTGCTGCCTTCGTGGAAGGGTTTTTTTTTGGAATATCCACAATTTCGCTAAAAAAAAGCGGATCTACAGTACACGTGAATACCGGGAGTCGTATTTAGATCAAGAAATTAGCCTTAATCACGAGTCCAAATAGCCGGCTACGCTTCGGTCCAATTTGGGATATTTCAAACCCCTAATCTGGCTAAGAAGGGGTTGGTTGGTTTGTTTGTTTTTTTCTGCTTCTTCTTCTTCGTATTTTTCCGTCTGGCTGTAATTTCCAACTTTTCAACATTGTCACACAAGTCTATGTACATCGGCAATCGTATGGGATTTTGGATTGAAGACACGCTGAACTATAACTGGAATTCCACGCGGTGAAGTATATGAAAATTCGAGGTATGGATCGATAATTAATTTTCAACGGAAGATTTAAGCGCCGTCTAATTTGGTTTGCGGAATACAATAGTTTTTTTTTAAAGATTATTTGCTGTTAGTTTTTATTTTCATATTTACAAATACTTTACAGATTTTTTTAAAGATAATTTGCGGTTTATTTTATTAATTCAATATTTACACATACCTATTTTAATTTTGTAAACTGCGTCTAAGGGGGGGTTATATATTTGAGATTTATTTTTTTATATTATTTTCTGCGCACGCACTTGAGCTCACGTGGTGTCCTATTTGCGTTAATTATTTTTTTTTGGTTGGTATTGAACCGCACACCCCTTAGCGTCCGGTACTTTCGATACGTCTTACCTTTCATTTTGTTCTGTTAAATAGAAATAACTTATGAATTTTTGTTAGGCAAGTAGAAGCCGCATTTTTATATTATTTTTTTATTAAGCCTATGGTAAAGTTAAATAATATTGTAATATGTATTTATTTTTAACTATCTTGGGAATCTATTTATTAAAATTGACTAAATTCTAATCTGACAATTTCATTTATTTTTTTTATTTATTCAGGTTGTATACTGTTACTTAGTATTTTAGTAGTAAACCTATTGGTAAGTTGGTGGTTTATTGAATAATAACGTAGGGAAGGCTGTGGGCCAATTTACCTGGCGCCCCTGATATAACTTCGGATTCTTTTGTTTTGTGGACCGCACGACCATCTCCACTGTTTTGTCTAGCCGCGAGCCATTCCCAGACTGTCACCGTATAGTACTTTTCTTTCCGGGTGTACGTCTGATTTATATTTGGTACATTTTGTAATTTTTTTATATAGATTCGGTTTTGTACGCCACATATTTTGGCGCCCAACGTGGGGCCCTTAATTAATTAACCTTTTTTTGTCAACCCCTTGTGTAGATTCCTTTTAATTAGTTAACCTAACGTGTTTGGGCTTTAATTGACTAACTTTGATTTATTTACTTTACCACTGGTTTTGCACTTAGTAGTAGTCTTAGAACTTCGTGTTTAGTGGAAGTGTATGCCAAGAAGTGCTTACTAGTTTTTTTTTTGTGTGACGTGAAGTTGGAAGAAGCCAAAAATGGAACTTAAAAGAAGATACTTTGAAGTGGTGTTGTGGAACTTAGAAGAATTATGGATATATTAGGACTTTGAAATATTTCTATTTCAGTTGGAGTTCAAATTTATTTTTTTTGAGAAGTTGGACTTCGAAATTCTACATTGTGGTTTAACTTAGTTATGTTAGGGAATGTAAAATCTTTTTTTGAGATTATGTTGTGACTTGTAATTTGTTCTGAAACAATGAAATTTTGAAAATCTTCTGTGAAATTTTATAGATTGAATAAAGCGACTATTACTTTTATTTTGCTTTTGGTTTGCTCCCATTAATAAAGTAAACTGTACCTGGGTGTTAATATTTTTACTTATATCTTGATTTTGTTTGAATATTTGCTCCTTTCGGTTGATACATTTTTTTTTAAATTTTGAACTTTGGCAAGATGGTGCGAAAACTTGTACCCAACTACTTAAGGAAAGAGGAACTGGAATATGAACTCAAAATTCGTGGAGTGTCTACTGGCACTGTTGAGTCTATGAGGTCTAGTCTGTCTGATGCACTTAGTCGTGAGGCAGCAAATGAAAGCTTTAGATATCCTGAGCACCCATTCACCTTTTCACAGGATAAAACTGCAATCGAGACTAAACTTGCGGAGCTGAATACGGCTGTTGGAAAGTTTGCCGGAACTCCTACTTGTGCTGAGTCCTTGAGATTGCGGACACAGATTAACCATGTCTTGGGGAGAATTGATCTTATGGTATTGCCAACAGGTGACGATGCAGACGCAGCCCAGGTTGTTAAGTCAGACTTTCTTGCTGAGATTTTGAAGTTGTCACAGGATTTACATGATAAGCAGCATCCAATCGGATCTGGTTCGGTACCAGTAGCGCTCGATGTGATTTCGGTTTTAAATCAGTCTTTTCAGGCAGGGGTAGGACAAGTTCATGCTTCTTCTCCTGGAGCGATGTCACAAGCTGGTAATAATGTTTTTTCAGGGTCTGTCTCTAGTTTTTCTTCTGGGATGATACTTCCTCATAAATGGGGAATAGAAAAGTTTTCAGGTTCTGCTAGGGGTATGTCTATTTCTGCATTTTTTGAGATGGTGAATGAATTGAGTCTCGCTCGTCATGTACCAGATAGTATACTTTTGGAATCAGGTATAGATTTATTTTCGGATAAAGCCTATCAGTTTTATAAAGATGTTCGTCTACGTGTAGGGAGTTGGGCTGAATTAGTTGAAGAGTTTCGTAGGGAGTACCTGTCAGCTCACCATGGGGAAGCGCTTTTTGAAGAGCTTCGGAGGAGAACTCAGCATTCGTCTGAGACTATTGGAGTTTACTTGGCAATAATGAATAGTTACTTTAATCGCTTGCGTTGTCATGTTCCAGAGGAAGTTAAATTGTCTATAGTTATTAGGAATTTGCATCCGTTCTATCAAGATAGATTACGTGATCCTTTGCCAGCTACCTTGGAGGAACTTCGTGTTCTATGTCGCAGTATGGAGGAAAGACGTGATTGTATTAGGAACTATGTTGAACCGAATAGTAGGAAAATGAATACTTTGGAAAAGGACCTAGCTTATATCAGTGTGGATGCTGAAAGTTGTAGTAGTGTTAGTGAGGGTCCTGTTGCTTCATCCGAATCGGAGTCAGCTAGAGGAAAGTTTAGGACTTTAGTCTGTTATCGTTGTAATCAGTCAGGCCATAAGGCAGTAGGGTGTTTAATGAAGAAGGAGGCTGTTCACTATTTTAAGTGTAAGAAAGAAGGGTTTACAGTCAGAACTTGTCCTTCGTGTAATTCGGGAAACGGAAGGAAGCGCACCTAACTGGTCGAAGAGGTGTTGCCGACGTTGACTCGACCAACCTACGTCCTATTTTAGACTTTATTTTACATCATTCCGAAGGAGATGAACGTCCATATTTGAAAGTTAAAGTCTTAGGAAAGGAAATTTTGGGATTATTGGATTCTGGTGCTTCAAAGACCATTGTAGGAAGAACTGGTTGGAAATTTTTACAAAACTTGGGTTTAGAGTTGGATACTTCGAAGAAGACCGTTTGTAGAGTGGCGAATGGTCAGATGTGTGAATCGTTGGGGGAATGTTTAGTACCTTTCATGGTTAGGGATCGCTTGCGTGTCTTGCCAGTATTAGTTATTTTGGACGTACCGCACATTCTGATTTTAGGATCTGATTTTTGGCGTGTTATGGGTATCGTTCCAGATTTGAGGCATAACGAATGGTATTTTTCGGACGCTCCAGCAATGGTAGGTTCAGTGGATCATCTCCGAGGTCAAACTATTTTGACCGATGCAGAGAAGTCGCAATTGGATGAAGTTATTAATAGAAGTCGTGAACTAATGGGCACTTCTCTTGGTTGTACTGATGTCACTGAGCATGTGATTGTTTGTAAATCTGCACCCATAAAACAACGTTACTATCCTGTATCCCCAGTAATCCAAAGCCATATTGATAAAGAGCTAGAAGATATGTTGGCGAAAGGAGTAGTGGAGCGATCGAATAGTGCTTGGTCGTCCCCGATTCTCTTGGTGAAGAAAAAGGTTCCAGAAGGTGAAGAACCAAAATGGAGGTTCTGCGTAGACTATCGAAAGCTTAATGCCGTAACAGAGAGGGATGGCTACCCATTACCGTACATCTCTAATATTTTAAATAAATTGAAGAACGCGCATTATCTTTCCACCATAGACATTAAGTCGGCGTATTGGCAGGTACCTGTTGCTAAGGCTTCCAGGCCTTATACTGCTTTTACGGTTCCTGGTCGAGGTCTTTTTCAGTTTTGCAGAATGCCTTTTGGATTACATAATGCCCCGGCTACATGGCAGAGGTTGATAGATCGTGTCCTCGGTCCGGAGTTGGAACCCTATGTTTTTACTTACTTGGATGACGTGGTCATCGTGACAAAGTCTATTGAAGAACATGTAAGGATCTTAGAGGAAGTCTTTAGACGCTTGAGAGAAGCTAAGTTAACCGTTAGCTGGGATAAATGTCAATTTTGTAGACCGGAACTAAAGTATTTGGGTCATGTGGTTGATAGGAATGGACTACATGTTGATGGTGATAAGGTCAAGGCTATGCTACGTATCCCAACACCCACATCCGTCAAGGAAGTTCGTAGCATCATAGGCACATTTTCCTGGTATCGAAGATTTATTCCTTCCTTTGCGACACTACTAGCTCCAATTACAGCGATATTGAAGAAAGGAAGAAAATTCAATTGGACCCCGAGTTGTGAAGAATCTTTTCAGAAAATAAAAGAATGTCTAGTTTCTGCTCCGATACTTAATTGTCCTGACTACAATTTGCCTTTTGTTGTCCAATGTGATGCCTCAGGATATGGAGTGGGCGCCGTGTTATTGCAGCCAGGCCCGGATGGTGACGAAGTAATTAGTTTCCTGAGCAGATCACTAACGCGTCAAGAAAGGAATTTTTCCACGACGGAACGGGAATGTTTAGCTGTGTTATGGGCAGTCGAAAAACTGCGTCCTTATTTGGAGGGTGTTCCGTTTACGGTCGTGACTGATCACGCATCCCTCGTATGGCTTCAAAATTTGAAGGATCCTACTGGAAGATTAGCTCGATGGGCGGTAAGATTGCAACAATATGACTTTAAGATTGTGCATCGGAAAGGAAAAGAACATGTTGTCCCCGATTTGTTATCTCGGTCAGTTCCCGTGCTTGATATGGTTGAAGAGGTTGTACCGCTTCCTAGTGGTGATAGTTGGTATGATAAACTTTGTAGAAAAATCGAGTCTAATCCCTTGAAGTATCCTCAGTGGAGAATGTCTGGTGGCAAACTTTATAAATACATCCGTCCCAGTCATGGATTTTTGGTCGAGGAAGTGGACAATTGGAAGGAAGTCGTTCCTAAGGGTCAACGATTGGAAGTGCTGAAGTTGTGTCATGATAGTCCTTTAGCAGGTCATATGGGGATCCTGAAAACTTATAAGCGTATTAACGAGAAGTATTTTTGGCCGAAACTGCGGAGTGATGTGTCTCGTTACGTTGGACGTTGCTCACTGTGTGCCATGCATAAGGTGGAACAAGGTAAGCCCAAAGGCTTTATGACTCCTCAACCTAAAGCTACTCAACCATGGGAGATAGTAGCAACCGATCTTATGGGATCTTTCCCAAGATCAACTCAAGGCTATAAGTTTATCTTAGTGGTAATGGATGTGTTTAGTAAATTTTCTTTGGTATTTCCGTTGCGATCCTCAAAAGCCGTGCATGTCGTTAAGAAAATAGAAGAAGAAGTTTTTCTCGTATTTGGAGTTCCACGTCTGTTACTATGTGATAATGGTGTCCAGTATACTTCGGGTATTTTCAAGAAAATGATGGAAACCTATGGTGTCTCAGTTCGTTATAATGCGTTGTATCATCCACAGTGCAATCCATCTGAACGCTATAACCGAACCCTTAAAACAATGATGGCAACTTATATAGCTGACAACCATAGGAAGTGGGATGAAAATTTGGCCAAACTAGCATGTGCTACGCGCACTGCATACCACGAGTCGACTGGTCAAGATCCCTACTTCATAAATTTCGGTCGGAAGATGGTAGTGGATGGACGAGATTTTTCCCGAAAGGACAAACTCGGAGACCCGGAGGACGAAGTAGCTAAAATGGGATATAATCGATCGCGTGGACTCCAGGAATTATTTGTTGATGTTAGAAAACGTTTAGATAAAGCTTCGGCTAAGTGTGAGAAGACCTATAATCTACGGAGACGTCCAGAGGAATTTCAGCCCCATCAGTCAGTATGGCGGAGAAATTTTGTGTTGTCAGATGCCGCTAAATATTTCACGAAAAAGTTAGCTCCTAGATGGATAGGACCCTACTTCGTGAAGAAGAAAGTTTCCCCCTGGACATATAGTTTAGAGGATGAAAATGGCAAGGATCAAGGTATTTGGAATATTAAGGATTTAAGGATTAGTAACCCGACTGGTGATCCCGATAGGATTTAGGTCGGAGTAGAACGGACTAGCAAAGTTTTGTCTAGTCTAAGTAAATTTAGTTAGTCTTCTGAAATTGGTTGTATTTATTTTTTTGTTGTGTCCGTGAAGGATGACTGAGTGTTGGCTATGATCGGTTCTTAGGATGTATTTGGATGGTCAACCGATTCGTTTTTTTTTGTGTTAGGTAGCCAATACGAAGTCGTAGGGTTGCGGTAGCCTTAATTTCTTTTGATTTATGGAATTGAATGTCACTTAGGTTTGGTCAGAAATATGTTGTCTTCGATGATATGGCGTTGGGATTTGTTTTGATGTTAGTAAGCCATTCTATTTAATTGGGATTTTTTCGAAGCCACATAATTATGTTTTGGTGAATCTTGTTGGATAATAGCTTAGTTTTGGATGATTCACTAAATTTCGTTGTATACGGATTTAAATTCTGAAAGACCTATCTCATTTTTATTTTAATGAACAATTGGAATTACACTACTGTTTCGGTAGATGTTTCTCGCAGTATCAGTAAGAGTGGAATGGTGGAGAGTTTCTTATGGACTCATGTTATGCGAGGTATAGTGAAGTACTAGCGATGCCCCAGAGCTGGGAGGTCGCGAATAAGGGCAACATCCAGTAACCGACCAAATCAGTGTTGTCAGATTGACGTTGGAATTTGAAACTATTCTACTTGATCTCATACGATGAGAGATGACTGTTGTGTGGAAGTGGAGTAAGTGTTGTAAGTAAGTTGTTGCTTTGTGCGTGTGGTTTGAGATTGGTATGTCTTTCGTTGTCCAAGTACTTGCGCATGGTGAAGACGGTGTGGATGATGATTGTGTTGTGGACTTCGCTCGGAGTTTAGGTAGTGTGTCGCTAGCGCGAGGGAAAATTTTCTTCGTCTAGTTTTTCCTCGTAAATTTTCCTCTGGGAAAGGGAGGTGTTGTTACGTTCCAAATTTAAAGTAGAAAGTCCCACCTCTATTTTATCAAAATTTAAATAATTCAGGACGTGTAAGAGCGGTTGCCTATAATATATTATAAGCAAGGTAGCGAAAATAAAATTAGTAATTTTCAAATAGGGGTAATGTCTGGCAAATTGTGCTGAAGTTAAGGGAACACGTCCTCTTTTTGTGAAGAAACTAATTTAGATCGTTCTTTCTAGAGTTATCTTGGAAGAATTGGAATCATAAAATTGAAATTTTTGAATCTCGGTATTATTCGGTGACCTCCGTGTGTCAAGTTGTCAAGTGTTCGGAAAGACGACGGAAAGAAAGTGATTCCAGGTTTGACGGTGTAACTGAAAGGTTGGGCTAGATTAAAAACGGCATTTTGTTTTTTGCTTTTGCTGCTGTTCCATGTGGGATCTGGACTAGTCCGAACCGTGTGGATATTCAAGGGGATTTGCTGCCTTCGTGGAAGGGTTTTTTTTTGGAATATCCACAATTTCGCTAAAAAAAAGCGGATCTACAGTACACGTGAATACCGGGAGTCGTATTTAGATCAAGAAATTAGCCTTAATCACGAGTCCAAATAGCCGGCTACGCTTCGGTCCAATTTGGGATATTTCAAACCCCTAATCTGGCTAAGAAGGGGTTGGTTGGTTTGTTTGTTTTTTTCTGCTTCTTCTTCTTCGTATTTTTCCGTCTGGCTGTAATTTCCAACTTTTCAACATTGTCACACAAGTCTATGTACATCGGCAATCGTATGGGATTTTGGATTGAAGACACGCTGAACTATAACTGGAATTCCACGCGGTGAAGTATATGAAAATTCGAGGTATGGATCGATAATTAATTTTCAACGGAAGATTTAAGCGCCGTCTAATTTGGTTTGCGGAATACAATAGTTTTTTTTTAAAGATTATTTGCTGTTAGTTTTTATTTTCATATTTACAAATACTTTACAGATTTTTTTAAAGATAATTTGCGGTTTATTTTATTAATTCAATATTTACACATACCTATTTTAATTTTGTAAACTGCGTCTAAGGGGGGGTTATATATTTGAGATTTATTTTTTTATATTATTTTCTGCGCACGCACTTGAGCTCACGTGGTGTCCTATTTGCGTTAATTATTTTTTTTTGGTTGGTATTGAACCGCACACCCCTTAGCGTCCGGTACTTTTGATACGTCTTACCTTTCATTTTGTTCTGTTAAATAGAAATAACTTATGAATTTTTGTTAGGCAAGTAGAAGCCGCATTTTTATATTATTTTTTTATTAAGCCTATGGTAAAGTTAAATAATATTGTAATATGTATTTATTTTTAACTATCTTGGGAATCTATTTATTAAAATTGACTAAATTCTAATCTGACAATTTCATTTATTTTTTTTATTTATTCAGGTTGTATACTGTTACTTAGTATTTTAGTAGTAAACCTATTGGTAAGTTGGTGGTTTATTGAATAATAACGTAGGGAAGGCTGTGGGCCAATTTACCTGGCGCCCCTGATATAACTTCGGATTCTTTTGTTTTGTGGACCGCACGACCATCTCCACTGTTTTGTCTAGCCGCGAGCCATTCCCAGACTGTCACCGTATAGTACTTTTCTTTCCGGGTGTACGTCTGATTTATATTTGGTACATTTTGTAATTTTTTTATATAGATTCGGTTTTGTACGCCACACTAGAATATCTTTTGAATTTATTTGGATGGCACTCGTCTCAGTAAAATGAATAGAAGTTGGTGGACATTGATTTTTTCCTGTTCTTATGAGATTTGCTAGGCACTGTTGCTGTTTATGTAATTTACTTTGTAGACAAAAGTACCAATTTTCTACTTCTGGACATTTCTCTGCGGAGGTCCAGTAGTTTTCAGTGTTGAGTAATAGGTATGGATTTTCGGGTAAAACAGTTTGATTCAGGAGAGGTACGGGATATACTTGAAAATATTTATTATTGAGGACACTATTGGTGTGTGAATCTTGAATATAATTGTTTTATTTTGAATAATAACTTGTGTAGAAAATAAAGAATAATAATTAATGATTTTATCTAATTTTGGTACTTGTTCTATGCCATATATTCTTTCAAGTTCATTTAACATTTGTTTTATTTGAAATGGACTTATAATTGAGCTATGTAAGATATTAAGTCTTGCAAATGATAATGATGTTTCTAAATTGTTTATTATGTTATCGACTGAGTGTAATTGCATTATCAAATTATCAATTGTATTAGTTATTGAAAAAGCTTGTTCTAAATTTGATATTTCTTTAATTTCTTTAATGAGACCATGTATCTGATTTTCTAAGATTCCCTGATTTTTGTTTAATTTTTCAAAACTGTCTGTATAAGTTTTTGTCATTTGTTTAAGGAAACTTTGTTGTGTTTTTAGATCTTTGTTTAAATTATTTTCATTTAATTCTATCATATTAAAATAATTATTTATATGTTCTTCGTCATCAGAATCCAATGTTCCGAAGAGCCATTTTTGAATTTTTCCTACACCATTTATTAAACCTCTTTTAATTCTAGTATGTTCAAACAAAATATTAATTTTCTTATTAGTATTTTCAGTTAAATGTTTAGCATTATTTATTTTATTATTTAGGAGAATCGAGAAATAATTTAAGGTATTATTGCTATTATCGGTAACTGTGTTTAAAGTTTTTAATGAATTTTTTATTAATTCTAATGAATTTTCAGGATAGGTTAAATTTACGTGGAAGAGAAAAGTGTGTTTTGTTGTTATTACTTTTGTTTGACCTATGTATACTGTGAGTATTGGATTTTTTACTTCCTGTATTTGGAATGTTGCTGCTAATGCTACTAAGTTGATTAATAACAGGGAACTTTTCATTTTTTCTTGCCTGAAACAAGACGTTGAGGTTTAATTATTTTTTTATGGTATGGTTTGCTATTAATTTCAATTTTATTGTCACTTATATTTCCGATATTTTCCGCTTTTTCGTAAGGGTCTACTGTTTTCTAATGAGATGCTTTTCTTAATTTAGTTTTATACATATTTATTTCTGGGTCTATTTTAAGTTCTGGTTGTCTATTTTTATTTAATTTTTCTAAACTAGCCTTTCGTTTACTTTCTAATTTTTCTAGGATTAATTTATTTATTGAACGTATATTTTCTGTATGGTCTTGGATATATTGAGAAAGTTTGGTATCTTCATCAATCTCAAAAGGATTTCTATTCTAGAGAGAGCATCCGCATTTGTGTTAAGTTTGCCTTTTTTATATATAATTTCATAATCGTATTCCTCTAATTTTAATCTCCATCGGACTAATTTTGAGTTAGGCTCTTTAAGAGAAAATAACCACTGAAGTGGTTTGTGGTCAGTTATGATTTTGAATTTTACTCCAAAGAGGTATGGTCTAAAATATTTAACTGCATGTACTATTGATAATAATTCTTTTTCAATCGTGCTATAATTAATTTCTGCTGGATTTAATGTCCTTGATGCATATGCTACAGGTAGATCTTGACCGATCGGACCTTGGGACAAAATTGCTCCTATTGCAAAATTTGATGCGTCTGTTGTTAGATTAAAAGGTTTGGAGAAATCAGGGTATTGTAGTATTGGGTCGTTCATTAAGATTTTTTGGCAAGTAGTAAAGGCATTCATAAATTCAGTTGTATGTTCTATTTTGTGATTCTTTTTTAAACATTGAGTTAGGGGTTTTGTTAATTGAGCAAAATTCTTGATAAATTTTCTATAGTACCCAATTAAACCCAGAAAGGATTTTATTTCCTTTGCTGTTTTAGGAATAGGAAAATTTTTAATAGCTTTTATTTTCGTCGGATTAGGTTTAATACCTTCCGGTGTTATTACATGTCCTAAAAATTCGACCGACTTACAGAGAAATTCTGATTTGTCTAATTGAATTTTTAATCCTGCTTGTTTTAGTCTATCAAAAACGGTTTTAATATTATTTAAGTGTTCCTGTAGTGACGTAGAAAAGATAATTATATCATCCATGTATACTAAACAGATTTTATTTTGTATATCTCTTAAAACATTATCCATTACCCTTTGAAAGGTAGAAGGGGCATTCTTTAAACCAAAAGGCATTCTTAAATATTCATAATGTCCGTTTTCTACGTTAAAAGCAGTTTTTTCAATTGAGTTTGGGTGCATCTCTATTTGATGAAACCCTGAGACTAAATCTAACGTTGTAAAATATTGACATCTACCTAATTTATCTAGAATATCATTGATATTTGGGAGGGGATACTTGTCGTCTATGGTCTTATGGTTAATTTGACGGTAATCTACTATGAGGCGCCATTTTTGAGTACCGCTGGCGTCCAGTTTTTTTGGAACTATCCAAATTGGCGAACTCCAAGGAGACTGAGATGGTCTTATTATGTTGTCAGCTAACATTTTTTCAATTTGTCTTCTAACCTCTTCTTTGTGGACAAATGGGTACCTATAGGATTTTGTATGTATAGGAATTTCGTCAGTCGTTTTAATTTCGTGTTTTATATTATTAGTAAATGTCAGTTTGTCGTCAGGTTGATGCAATATATTTTTGTATTTGACTAACAAGTTTTTTAAGTTTAATTTTTCTTCTTCATTTAAATGGTCTGTTCTAATAAGAGAAAAATCAAAATTGCTGTTACTTTGTTCTAAGTTGGTTTGAGTTATTTCTTCTATATTAAAACATTCAAATTCTTCGTTTAGATATTTTTTTGCAAAAGGATTCAAAAAATCTCCATTTATTTCAATTAATTGTGTTTCAGAGGTGTAATTAGAGAGTTCTATTACAGTAAAGCCATTTTTTATTTTTAATAAGCCGCCTTGAATGCAAATATTATTATTTGATAAATCTGGTATAACAATGTCTCCTTCAGGTATATTAGTTTTAATTTTTTTTAGTATTGAAGTATTGGCAGGTATTTCAAGTTTCTGTGTATCAAAATCTTTTCTATATTTTAAAGGTATTTTTACATTTTTATTTATAAGCATTTTGTTATTTAAATCAATATTTAAATTTAAGTCTATTAAATGTTTTATTCCAAGAATTCCGTCAAAATATGAATGAAAATCAAAAAGTACGAATTCTAGTGAAGTGATATTAAGTTTTTGAATTGTAGAGTGAAATTCTTTGAATATAGGAATGTTAGCTTTGAAATTTGCTTCTCTATTTCCTGTGCAAGTGATAATAGAAGTATTTGATTTAAAAATTGTATGTGGAAAGTATTTTTCTGCTATTATAGGTCTTAATAAAGAAGTATGACAACCGGTATCTACTAAAAGCTTTATAGGTGGATTACTTATCTCGATATATGGTAAAGAGTTAGGTACAAAGTTATTTATTTCTATGGCTCGATTTTTGGGGGCCAAGTTTCTGGAAAATTTTGTTCGATTATTGATTCATTATACATAATATGGTTTTCTATTTGTTTTTCGTCACAGGTATAATTATCGTTATATTGAAAATTGTTTTCTAATTGATTGTCGTTTTGTGATTGTTCGTCATAGTCAAAATGGTCTTGATTTTTAATGTGGTAATTATCATAATGATCTGGTTCGAAAATTTCAACATTAGTTAATTCTTCTGATATAAAATTAGGTGGTCCGGTAGATTTAAAATAATTATTATTATTTCTAGAATTTATAACGTTATTTCTTAATGATGGAATTCTTGATGATGTAGACATTGGTTCTGGGTCATTACTTGGTTTATGAGAATTTTTTGGAGAAAACACATTTACTGGTTTTCCGAATACTTGGGCATTAGTAAAGTATTTTTGTGGAATCGGTCTTGATTCAATTTTTATTGGTTGACTTGGAAAAGAAGGTCTTTGATAATTACTAAATGAGGCTTGATTTTGGAATGTCGGTACATTTTGAGGATTATTGAATTGTCTTTGTTGATAATTAAATTGAGGTGAATACATATGATTATTTGAAAATTGTTTATTAGGATTAAATATAGGACGGTTAAAATTTGGTCTTTGATTATTGTTATTTGTAGTCCTATTTGTCGTTATATTTTGTCTTTGTGGTTGTCTGTCTATTTGCCTTAAATTAATTTGTTGCTCCATTAAAGAATGATTAACAACTAAGTTTGTAGCTTCTTCCATATTTTTTGGTTTATTTAACATTAGCAACGTTCTTAATTCTGCGTGACAGTTAGAAATTAAGACAGTTACTGCTGTAACTTCATTTTGATTTATTAAAATTAATTTAGTATTTGGTTCGATATCTGTATCTGAATTAATTTTTAAATTTAATCTCATTTTTATCATTTTTAATCTTTCTAAAAAATCTATAATATTTTCGTTTCTGTTTCTACTTAAATAGATAAATTGCTGATGCAACACATGTCGGTCAACTTTGTCACCAAATTTTATTTTTAAGGCATTTTTTACTTCTGGCCATGTATTTAAATCAGGCCTGCAGAGTAAAAAATCACCAGCTTCTTCAATAATTTTAGAGCAGATAGCAGCAAATACGAATTCGCTAAGACTATTGTCTTGTGTTTTGCCATATCTGTCATAAAATTTATCAACAGAATTTAAAAATGAATTTAAATGTTCGCTTCGTCCAGCAAATGGACGGATTGTATTTGCAATTTCTTTAGCTGCTTGAATAGTAGCCATATTATTATCAATTTCAATTTCAGTTATAGCTTCTAGCAAAGAATTTAATATAATAGGCATAAAATAAGTAAAATAAAATAGTATATATAAAGTAGTAAATTCAATAGATTCGAAAAATATTCAAAATTCACAAACAGTAAAAAAAAGGAAAAAGAAATAAAGGATTTGAACTCAACACTTACTTGATCAAGAAGTCTTCAGAATTCAGCCTAGGTCTTCTTTCCAGATGAGTGGTTGAAACCAGCGACGAAAGGACACTGTACTGTAAGCCAATTCGCCTTCAGGAATCCTACTGACTGCGCCACTTAAGTTTTACGAGTTAAAAATTACTTTTTTAAAAAAACAATTTTATTAACACGGACTAAATACAATGATAATGACAGTCCAAAATCTTAAGCATAAGTGATTTAAGTTTATATTTACTCTTATTTATATGTTTCTATTAATCTAATGCACATAAAGAATAGAAAGTACAATGGTTATCATAATGACACTATTAACTATATTCTTAAAAACATAACTCTTGTCAACCCCAAACGGAAAAGAAAGGGAAAAATCTAGTAGTGGCAAACCAAGTTTTTGCATTTGTAAGAGCATGTAATTAAAAACAATAATAGTAAAAATTATGATATAAAAGCTAAAGTCATCTGGCAGGCTGCAGTTAGCTTGAAGTCTTATGAAATATCATTTAAGGTAAATTATTTAAATTTTTCCTATTTCAACGGCATAAAAATGAAATTATGTGATATTTACTTTTTCGTATTAATAGCACGAATCCATCTTTTTCTTTTCTCTAATTTATATGTAATCTTTGGAAACCTATAAAAGCTACACTCACTATTTTTCCTATTATTAGCACAATTAAATACGCAACATGTATTTGCACCCATTTTTGATAAAATTTATGCGTAAAAAGATCCAAAAGGTCCAATTGTGTCATATTTCGTCGCTACGCACGCTGGCATCGTTTCAAGGTACCCCTACCACGGCCACGCACGGAGCGAACATAACGGTACAAAAAAATAACTCACCATGTAAAATTTTTTTACTAGCACAACACAAAAATTCTTTCCTACAATAGGTAACTAAAACTAAATTTTAAAAACTAAGTAACCAACTTAAATTAAAAGTATCAAGAATACAAACAAAAGTTCTTCTTCTTCTTCTTCTTTTTATAGACTTAGACATGACTCTATCTGTTTTTCAATGTGCTTCCAGTAAGTTGTCGTTCCATCGTTTTCGTGGTCTTCCTACTGATCGTCTTCCTATTGGGGAACCGTCTCTTGCCGTCTTTACTACTCTATTTGTTGTCATTCGGCTTATATGATCGTCCCATTCTACTCATCTATTTCTTACCCAGTTCTTGATGTTCTTCACCTTGCATTTACGTCGTATATCTGTACTTCTAGCTCTGCCCATAGTGTCTTACCATCAATTTTTCTAAGTGTTTTTATCTCTGCTGTTTCTAACATTCTTTTGTCCTCTCTGTGTCAGGTCTTGTTTCTGCCGCGTATGTCATTATTGGTCTGATGACTGTTTTGTAAATTCTGCCTTTCGTTTCTTTCCCGATATTTTTATTTCTCCATATTGTTTCATTTAGGCAGCCTGCGGCTCTGTTTGTTCTATTCGCTTGATCTTCCACTTCGGTTTCGAGCTTTCCGTAGCTAGATAATGTGATGCCTAGATATTTAAACGCCAAATTTAGTAAATTTGCTGTAACCAAGCGTTATGTCTTTTTTGGAGAAATTAACATGTTAAATTTTCTGGCGGTTATATTATATTGGTGCAGCATACGTTGTAAATCATCTTCACTTTGAGAGGAATATTACGTCGTCTGCATAGCAGATTATTTTAAGTTGTTTTTATCCCATTTGGTATCCTTTTTTAATTCCTACTTTTTTATTATTTCGTCCATAATCAGGTTGAACAATAGAGGACTCAGGGAATCATTATGTTGTTTTGGTAGATATTTTCGATCGTTTTGATTATTACTAGAGGTAGCTCTCTTGCATAAAGTAAGTGGATAACATCTTTTAATTTGACCTGGTCAAATGCCTTTGTTAGGTCCACGAAACATAGATATGTCAGTCTGCTGTATTTTATTGATTTCTTTTGCACTTGCCTCATTATAAATATAGAGTCAGTGCATGATCTTCCCGACCTAAAACCTTACTGTTCTTCTGCTAGTGTTATATTTTATTCAATTTATTTGTTATTACTTTGGTTGTTAATTTTAGTGTTGTGTTTAAACGAAAGTTAAAGACAATAAAATAAAATTGAACGCTGTAAACCAACGGAAGATCTATCATTACTTTTGACAGAATTGACATTGCGGAAATTACCTTCGTTTGATTATTTTATTTGTGACACCCCGAGATTGTGTAAAAATAAATGATTGGTTAAAGTATTCGTAAGCGAGATAGGCTGTCATTTCTCTTTATTAACTGATTGGGGTCAAAGTGATGGGGGAATGTTCCAAGTTTCCAAACCAAGTTTAGTATTAAAAAGCACTTTAAAAATTACAAAATACTTAGAAATAATTATTTTATCTATCGTGACGACTGGTTGTGAGCCAATTATAAGGAGTGGTAGATTTTTTCCATGTTTATTCGTATCTGGCACTTTAATTACACTGTTAATAAAACTAGTAGCACCTATAGATTGAAATAATTAAAATGCATATCACTGTGAGGGGTATAATTACCGAAAAGAACTATAACTTCTTAAAAATAGGTTAGAACAAAACATTATGCCCATAGCACAGAATAAATAACAATCAGAATGCCCACTCTCAGATGCCGCCTTTGAAGTGTGTCAGCACCATGCGATCGCCTTATTTTAAACCGTAACATAAACTCGAATTGAGAAATTTGTGACAAGCTCGACAGAACTGTAAATAAAATTTTCAGAGATTAATAATTTAGTAAATTCGAAATAATTTAATTTATTCTTCAACTAAAAGTAAGTACGAATAAAATAGTGCATATTATGTCTATGGTTGCCGTAAATAAATTAACCCGGGTTAATTTTTCTATACACAACAGACAAAATTTCACTGAACAGCACTGATTCCGTTTAAAACATGGCTGATTCCGTCTGCGCGTACTTATATTGACAAGCAGAGTGGGAATTCTGATTCTTTATTATTCTATGTCCATAGCTTGCAATCTAATGGCTGAATATCAATTGACAGCATCTATTCATACCATCCTACGTCATCGGGTGGCAGTGATGCCAGATATTAATTGTGTAACAACCTGAAATTTACTGACAAAATATGAGTTTCTACTTCGTCGGTGGAACGAATATGTGTAGCATTTAGGTAAGGAGCAAACTTGTAGGTAGTGTACAAATTTGAATATTTATTTTAAGAAACTACAGTAACTGCTATTCCATCAACAAGGAACAGAAAGAATAATAAAACTTCATATGGCTATTTATAATGTTAATACTCATTATCTAAGTAGGTATTACTAAGTTCAGTTAAGGTAGGGTACATTCTTGCTTGTCATATGTATTTAGTTGTTAATGCTGCAGGAGTGATAGTGTAGTTAGAATGATGTGATGCTGCTATCTGATTCTGTATTGAATGCACATAATTGGGTAACCTTGTAAGCTAATGGTAGATCCTAAGTTGAGTCTAGAAACCTTGTATATGTTACGTAAAAATATGAGTCATAGTTTTAACCTTTAAAACATGTTTTTAATCTAATATGTTGTAGAGTTTACGAGAGGCCTCGATTTACCTGAGCGACCTTCCAGAAGCGATGCGAGGGAAATCCAGTTTGCTGTTACCGTTTCGCCATCGAAGGTTTTAGACTATTCGAGATAACGGCACTGGTATATAATAACGGAACTTTATTTGGAAGGGACAGTTAATAAAGAAGATTCGCGCTCGTGATATTATTGTTACGCTCGCCTACTAATAAATTATTTTATATGTAGTGATAAATAAACTTATATAAATTATCGTGCCTTTTAATAAATTAAAGTAGGAACAAGATAATAAATTAGTAAAGACATTATAAATTAAAGACATAACAATTAATAAATTCACAACAAATGGTGTCAGAGTGAGATCGAACATAAATTAGACTTATAATAATAATACAAGTGAACATAAAATAAATTGTGAACATGGCTACGATTTATGAGCTCACAGTTACGGATTTAAGAAGGCATCTTGAAGATAGGGAATTAGCTTCTACCGGGAAAAAGGCTGATTTAGTTCAACGACTAAAGAACGCTTTAAAAGAAGAAGGTTTGGATCCGGAAACTTATATATTTGAAGACAAGCATATTGCTGTTATCTCGTCGATTTCGAAAGTTTCTGGTGACATCGCATCATTAGAGAACAAAGTTTCCTGTGACATCGCATCATTGGAGAATAAAGTTTCTGGCGATATTTCGAAAGTTTCTGGTGACATCGCATCATTGGAGAACAAAGTATCCGGCGACATCGCTTCATTAGAAAACAAAGTTTCTAACGAGATTTCTTCTCTGGAAAGTAAAGTTTCTGCTAACATCTCTAAAGTCACTTCTGAGATGTCTGCCCTCGACGATAGAATGTCTTCGTTAAAAGACCAAGTTGCTGCCGATATGTTGGCCTTCGAAGAAAAGATATGGAAAGAGATGGAAAGGAAGATGGAGGAAACAGGGACAGCAGAGAGAGGTAACAATCCGATTACAGTGGAGACAAAAGAAGACGAGACGAAATGTAAGTTGGAAACACGACCGAAATTTGAAGGAAGTGGAGGTTCTGTCCATGTGAAAGTCCCAACTTTCGACGGAAAATCATCATGGAACAACTACATGAAACAGTTCGAATCAGCCGCAAGAGCAAATGGATGGTCTGAAAAAGAAAAGGCTGTAAACCTGACTATCGCTCTTCGAGGAGATGCCTTAGATGTGCTTCAGACCATAGCCGTAGAGGAGACCGATGATTTCGAACAACTGAAGAAGAGGTTAAATATGCGATATGGCCACGAACATTTGGAGCATGTATATCAGTCACAGCTTAAAAATCGTAGACAGAAGAAAGATGAGGCTCTTCAAGAATATGAGGTAGATATTGCCAGATTAGTACGATATGCTTATCCAACAGCTCCCGAAGACATGATGGAAAAATTGGCCGTTCAAACGTTTATTGATGGTCTTCGTGATCATGAAATGCAGAGAACACTGCGATTAGCTCGTCACAAAACGCTGGTTGATGTCTTATCCGCCGCCCTCGAATACGAGTCAGCTACGCAGGCCTCTGGCGGGTACAGTAAAGTTAGAACTGTAAAAGAGGAAGGAGATGAAGATAAACTTGACCAGCTCGTTAATATGATAAAAAGCATGACATACAAGAAAACGAAGACCATCAGATGCTGGAATTGTGGCGAAATAGGACACGTACGAAGCTCCTGTAAGCACCCTAGGTACGACGCAAGTCAAGAAACTCACCATCAGGAAAACTAGAACGGGTCAGCCTTAAGGGGGCAGCTTCGACCCAGAACTTTTCCAAAGACCCTCTCATACTAATAGCTTCTTTGAAATGTCGTGAAGATAGTGTATATGTAGATGGAGACATAAATGGTAAAAAGCATACGTTGTTGGTGGATACCGGAGCGACCAGAACCATTATACGCCCAACAGTTATAAACAACCGTAAGAAACTATTACCAACGAGGTTGCGACTTCGGACCGCTACAGGCGAAAATGCCAACATTCATGGAGAAATCCAGGTACAATTGGGAGTTGGAGCAGAAAAGTTCGTCCATACTGTTATAGTTGCTGACATCGAAGAGGATGTTATATTAGGAATGGACGTAATGAATATGCATGGATTCCAATTGGATTTTAAGAATAAGGTAATCAAGGTTGGCAACGAGGAGGTATTTCTTCATCCACATAATGACAACACCGTGCAAGCAGCCATTACAGAAGATACAGTCGTGCCTGCGAGAAGCGAAACGATCATAGTAGCGCGACTACAGGGAATTGTAGACGAAGGGACACCTGTTATGATGGAGCCTTGGAACCACGACGATGAGGTTGGCCGTGGAATCATAATTGGAAAGGAATTGGTGACTTCGGCTAAAGAAATTCCTGTGAGACTTATCAATGTCAACGACTACCCAGTGACCATCAAGAAAGAGACAAAGGTAGGAACTTGTGTACCTGTGACATCCATAATCCGTCAGGCGACAACATCTGATAATTCCAACGACAAATTCGACCAAATGGTTGCAGTTGCAGGACAGTCTCTAAATCAGATGGAGAAAAGGAAATTAAGGGAATTTCTTCGGCAGTATCGTGATATTTTCGTACCGAAAGGAGGAAAGACGGGAAGAACTACCGTTGTCAAGCATAAAATTGATACTGGTAATGCTAAGCCAATTCGTCAAACAGCTCGACGATTACCACAGGCGAAAAGAGAGGAAGCTGAAACGATTGTTCAGGAAATGAAGAAAGACGGGGTGATAGAACCTTCTACGAGCCCATGGGTCTCTCCGGTGGTCCTGGTTAAGAAGAAAGACGGAACGACGAGGTTCTGTGTGGATTACCGTTTGCTGAACAACGTTACCAAGAAAGATAGTTATCCTCTGCCTCGGATCGATGACACATTGGACACATTGGCTGGAAGTAAATTGTTTTCTACTTTGGATTTGAAGTCTGGATACTGGCAGGTAGAAATGGACCCAGTAGATAAAGAAAAGACAGCCTTCACCACAGGATCTGGATTGTGGCAATTCAACGTTATGCCATTTGGACTCTGTAATGCTCCTGCGACATTTGAGAGGCTTATGGAAAATGTGTTGAGAGGGTTATCTTGGAAAACATGCCTGGTTTATTTAGATGACATAATCGTCTTGGGGGAGACATTCGAAGATCATTTGAGGAATTTAGAAAACGTTTTTAATCGACTTAAAGCTGCCCAATTGATGCTAAACCCCAAGAAGTGCCAGCTATTTCAAGGTAAAGTCAATTATCTGGGTCATATAGTCAGTAAAGAAGGAGTGGCCGTGGATAAGGGAAAAATCGATTCCATTAAGGAATGGCCAAAACCAACTGACAAACATCAAGTGAGAAGTTTTCTTGGACTATGTACTTACTACCGGAGGTTTATTAAGAAGTTTGCAGATATCGCTAAGCCATTAACGCGACTTACAGAGGAATCAAGAGAATACCGCTGGGATATAGACTGCCAAAATGCCTTTGAAACGTTGAAAAAGCATTTAATAACAGCACCAATTTTGGGGTATCCACTGCCAGAAGGAGAGTTCATCTTAGATACGGATGCAAGTAATGTGGGAATTGGAGGAGTGCTGTCTCAGATTCAAGGAGGACAGGAACGAGTCCTCGGATATTTTAGTAAAGTTCTTTCAAAACCTGAGCGGAATTATTGCGTCACGAGAAGAGAACTTCTAGCAGTAGTTAAATCAGTAGAGCACTTCTATCAATATCTCTATGGCAGAAAGTTTCTAATCCGAACCGACCATGCCGCCCTTAAGTGGTTGATGCAGTTTAAGAATCCAGAGGGTCAGATAGCCAGGTGGATCGAACGACTCCAAGAATACGATTTTAAGATTGAGCACCGGGCCGGAGTTAGCCACAGAAACGCTGATTCTCTTTCCAGAAGGCCATGCTCAGCAGAGTGTTCCCACTGCAACAAAACGGAATCCAAGGAAGCGGCAGTGCTAAGAACGACGATTGTCAACGACGACTGGACGCCTACTAAGATCAGGGAAGAGCAAGAGAGAGATCCAGTTATACAGAAAATCCGAAAATGGAAAGAGGAAAACCGTCGACCACCTTGGCAGGAAATATCAAACCTATGCTCAGTAGTTAAGACGTATTGGGCCCAGTGGGACTCATTTATCATCGAAGATGGCTTGCTCAAACGAGTCCTGGAAAATGATGACGGTTCAGAGAAGAGAAGACAGTTGGTGATCCCAAAGAGCAGAATAGCCGAAGTACTTCGTCAGTTACACGACAGTCCATCGGGAGGGCATTTTGGTGTAAGGAAAACCCTTCAGCGAATTCGGGGACGGTTTTATTGGATGAACAGTTCCGACGACGTAAAAGACTGGTGTAAGAAATGTACTATTTGTGCTACGAGTAACGGGCCTCACCGAAAAAGGAGAGCTCCTATGAGACAATATAATGTTGGAAGCCCGTTTGAAAGAATAGCTTTGGACATTGCAGGGCCATTTCCAGAAAGTGAAAATGGGGGCAAGTACATGTTGGTAGTAATGGATTACTTCACTAAGTGGGTCGAGATTTACGCACTTCCAGACCAGAAGGCCGCCACCGTTGCAGATAAGTTGATCCAAGAATATATCAGCCGATTTGGAGTGCCTTTGGAGATCCATAGTGACCAAGGCAGGAACTTCGAAAGTGATCTATTCCAAGGAATATGTGATAGACTAGGCATGAAGAAAACAAGAACTACCGCGTATCATCCGCAATCGGATGGTATGGTAGAACGAATGAATAGGACAGTTGGCAAGTATTTGACAAAGATGGTGTCCAATCATCAGCGAGACTGGGACCAATACCTTCCGTTCTTTACAATGGCCTACAGATCTGCTGTTAACGAATCAACGGGCCAGACACCAGCCAGAGTCCTATTCGGACGCGAAATGTGACTACCTTGTGATCTAGAATTTGGGTGTCGACCTGGAGAAGATGTAGCAGGTGAAGATTATGTGATCGAATTACGAAGAAGAATGGACGATGTACATGAGTTGGTCCGTTCCCACCTTCAGATCGCTAGCGACCGAATGAAGAAACGGTACGATACACAAGCCGGAAAGGGTTGCTTTAAGAAGAACGACAAAGTATGGCTGTATAATCCCAAGAAGCGAAAAGGTTGTTCTCCCAAATTGCAGCAGTTTTGGGAAGGTCCATACCTCATCATGGAGAAGATCAACGATGTCATCTACCGAATAAGCAAGATTCCGAGGGGAAAGCCGATGATAGTACACCATAACCGGTTGGCATCTTTCGAAGGTGACCACGACGTAGATGAAGAAGTGGAAGTAAACCAAGTCCAAGATGTGTTTGACCTCACGTTTGAGGAATTCATGGGTGCCTATGGAGGTACCGGTAAAGCGAGACATGGTGTTACCACTGAAGAAAAGCAAGATCTACTCGAGCTCCCCGATGACTACTCGCTGGCCCTTACCATCCCGGCCAGTATCAAAGACGCACCAGGGTTGGCATCCGTCTTTCGAAGGAAGTTTGGTCGAGTTGCAGAACTTCAATGCCAAGTGCCAGCTCCCGGTAAAACCTTGAAACTCCAAGATGCATCACGTTACCTTTTCTACCTGGTAACAAAAGACACTGCCCGTGACCAACCTACCTACCGAGATGTATGGGAAGCCTTACTTCAATTGAGAGGGCACGTACTAGAGTCCGACGTGCAAAAGTTAGCCATGCCAAAGTTGGAGTGCCGCCAATTAGATTGGAGGGTTATCCGAAATATGGTGGAGGAGATCTTTAAAGAAACCGAAGTCCAGGTGTTAGTCTGTTGCAATCCGCATAGTTACTGGTGCGGAGAGAAAACCGTCCCTTGTCATTTTTATACAACTGGAAGTTGTAAAAGAGGGTCCAGTTGCCGATACCAGCATACCGTTCCAGTTCTAGTCCCAACAAGGTTCCAGGAGGAACCATCTTTTGAGAGGGGGGCAATGTTACGTAAAAATATGAGTCATAGTTTTAACCTTTAAAACATGTTTTTAATCTAATATGTTGTAGAGTTTACGAGAGGCCTCGATTTACCTGAGCGACCTTCCAGAAGCGATGCGAGGGAAATCCAGTTTGCTGTTACCGTTTCGCCATCGAAGGTTTTAGACTATTCGAGATAACGGCACTGGTATATAATAACGGAACTTTATTTGGAAGGGACAGTTAATAAAGAAGATTCGCGCTCGTGATATTATTGTTACGCTCGCCTACTAATAAATTATTTTATATGTAGTGATAAATAAACTTATATAAATTATCGTGCCTTTTAATAAATTAAAGTAGGAACAAGATAATAAATTAGTAAAGACATTATAAATTAAAGACATAACAATTAATAAATTCACAACATATAGGTAATGGATTTTGACAAGAGCTATGACCTTCCAAATAACGGGTAAATTTGTGTACTGCATCGGCATGACTCATAGCTCTTGTCAAAATCCATTACCTCTACGGATAAACATTACTTCAAGATGATGCTGGTGAAGGAAAAGCTCTAGAATAAGTACTACTATTTCCTGAGAAAGCACTCCGTAGTTGATATACGTGGATGTTTTTAATGTCAAGCATAAGACGCATAACTGTACGAAACTGTAGTTTTTAGTTTTATCAAATTATTTTACGCTAGGTAAAAGTAATGTACCTAAAGTAAGTTTATAAGGTCCTGATCAATATCCTTATTCCGCTTGTGTTTCTTTTTTTCAAATGTTTGTTCTTTATGTGGGAGTCGCTCTGATCTAAGTTCTGCCGATTCTATGGCTATCGTTTCGAAGTTTGATGGTGCATGGTGGAAAAATACAAGTAAGGGCCTTACTAACATTTTCTTTGTGATCTTATTCCTTTACATATTTCCTAATCTTCTATATAGTCTAACCACATCTTAACGTTTTGGTAGATTTAAACTTTGTTGACGTTTGCCATTATGGAGGAAGAAATTCCTCCCGACCGGCCAGCAGATCCCGACCCAAATATAAGTCAAAATCTGTCTCAAAACAATGCAATAGAGAAAGTAAACATTAAAGAAAAGAGTTTATATTCTGAATCAGATTTGGGGCTCTTTGAGTTCTTTGTTCAGGGTAAAAATAGTAATGTGGGTAATTATCATATCCTAAGTATTGCTAAGACTATCTTTAATTTAAAACTGAAAGAGATTGCTAAATTTGATAGAAAGGGAAAAAATAGAGTGGGGGTAGTATTCAAGGACAGACAATCTGCCAATTCGTTTATCCTTAGGAAGGACTGGGAAGAATTAGGTTATGAGGTTTTCATTCCCACTCATCTTATCTCTTGTAAAGGTATTGTCAGGGGAGTTTTTAAATCTTTGTCAGAAGAGGAAATTAAAATGTCAACTTCTACTAATCTGCCCTTTTGTAGAGTTATCTCTGTTTGAAATTTATGGTCTACCTATGAAGGTGATACCCTTTGTTAGTCCAGTTCTCCAATGTCATAATTGTCTTTTATATGGGCATGCTCTTTCTCAATGCAAGGGAAAAAACAGATTTGTTACATGTATTGTAAATCATGATTCTCCCTCGTTTGTAGAATGCAGTAGGTTTTGTATGTTCTGTAAAACACCACTCTAGACATCCTGAATGTAAAGAAAGAAAAAGACAAAAGAGTATTAAGGAACTTATGTCGTTTGCCAACTTATCCTATTATGAAGCTAACCAAAATATTCCAAGGGAAACATCTAGCCCAAAGTTGAACATTAAGGATTTTCCTAATCTTGTAAATAATCTATCCTCTGTAAATAGCATTTCAGTTCAAGAGAGGAGATCAGTTGCTACATCCCTGTCTTCAAATTCTGTTTCCTACAGTCAGATTACAAAATCCACTCCATCAAAAAGGAAAAGACCATTAAATGCAGGCTTTGATCAAAGTTCTCATTCTAAAGTATTGAACAATTCTAATGGGAGATCCCCCAAAGAATCCCCTAGTCACTTTATAAATAACTCTCAGACCCAAAGAGATTTAAATCAGGCTATATTAATGCTCAATCAAAATCACAGGGATTTGGTTATGACATTTATTGGTGAATTGATTAATAAAAATTATAATTCTCCTAAGGATCACGTTGAATTAAATGTAGAGATTGGTATTCATAAAAACAAAAGTGTATCACATAATGCTATAAGTACTAGTCAGGAGCGAAGAGGGATGGAGGTATCTGGGTCTAAGGACTTAGAATACCGATTCCCCTCTCGTCTTGACCTGGTACACACATGTTTTTAACATTTTATATTTTCAATCATCACGCCCCACTAACTATTATACAATGGAATATAAGATCTTATAATACCAATGTTGATAACTTAAAAGTTCTTATTAAAGACTATAACCCTGATATTGTCCTCATTAGTGAGTCTTGGCTATCTAACCAACACATAATTAGATGCAGAGGGTATCACATTATCAGAAAGGATCGAGGTGATGGATATGGGGGCTTAATTACCCTTATCAAATACAATAAAGATTTTCGAGATATTCATATTAACAATCCTGGTTTTAATTCAGATGTTCAATTTCAACACTACTACAACTACTCATCATGGGTGATTTAAATTGTAATCATAGAGCATGGGGAAGCTCAAGAGATAGTGTTAATGGCAGAAATATTTTGCAAACTGCAGAAGATCTTAAGTTAATTTTTCTTAATGATGGTTCTCCAACAAGATTGGTTCGTCCTGGTGGCAGCAAATCAGTAGTTGACTTATCATTGGCTTCGATAGATGTGGCACCTAAAATTAGTGGATGGACCACCATTCCAGATACAGGATCTAGTGATCATTTTCCCATTCTATGCTATGTCGGTATCCCAACACAGGACTCTAATCAGGTTTCTAAAAGAAGAAATTTCAAAAAGGCTGATTGGCTTTCTTTCCATGAAAAACTAGACTGTATTTTCTCATCGTTTCCAATTGAGGACTATGAAAATTTTATTGAATATATATCATCGGTGGCAGACACATCAATTCCTTGGACCTCCTCTCATAATAACAAATATCACATTGCATGGTGGGATGATTCATGTGCTCATATAATACAAAAGAGAGTTTTAGCTATTAATACATTTAAAAATTCTCCTAGTGTTAAAAACTATATAGAGGCTGAAAAATTCATAGCGAAAGCTAGAAAATTTCTAAAATTAAAGCGAAAAATAAGCTTTAAATCCTTTTGTAGCAAACTAAATAGAAATACTCCCCTTAAAGATATTTGGAATAAAATTAACAAGGTTTCTGGTAGTAAATCGTCTCTTTTATGTCAATTGCCACCTGAGGAGGTAGCCCAAGAAATTTTAACATCTCTCTCACCTATTTCTGGAGACTCTGAATTACTTTTCAGTCCTCTGCAGTATTCTGAGAATCCCATATCATTTGATGAATATCACAATACTCTTCTGTCTAAAACTGATTCTGCTACGGGTCCTGATCAGGTTTCATACTCTATGTTAAGAAATTTATCTTACTCTGGATTATTACTCTTAATTAAATTCTTTAATGAATGTATCCGGAAGGGGCAGGTTCCTCTCTCGTGGAAACAAACGGTCATATTACCCATTGTTAAGCATGGAAAGGATAAAACTGACCCACTTAATTATAGGCCAATAGCTCTATCATCGTGTGTTGGTAAAATGCTGGAAACATTAATTAAAAACAGAATTGAGTGGTTCTTAGAACACAATCATATTTTAAATCCATTGCAACTTAGTTTTAGAAGGGGTAGAGGTTGCATGGAATGCATTTCATTACTAAATTCTAAAATACTACAAGGATTTTCATTGAATCAATTTACCATAGGACTTTTCCTAGATATTTCAGCAGCTTATGATACATAAGCATTTCAGTGTCAACATCTCTCTTTTATACTCTAAACTAATTAAATATAACATTCCTATTCAACTGGCAAATGTCATTTATTCTATATTAAATGATCGTAGTATTTATGTAAAGGACAAAACTGGTCAAATTCATGGTCCAAGAAAAACTAATCAGGGCTTACCTCAGGGCTCTTCTCCAAGTCCAATGTTATTTAATCTGTATTCCCTATCTTTATACGAGATTGTTCACAGTTGTAATCTGATACAGTATGCAGATGATTTGATTATTTTGGTTAGTGGGGCTGATCTACTTAAATTAATTAATTCTTTGAACTTGTCAATGGATAGGATGGATCTCTGGTTATTAGAACACAACTTTAATTTATCTTACAATAAGTCCTCAGCAATTATATTTCAAATAGGGAATCGTAAAATTAATCCTCCAAACGTAAGAATTAGAGGTCATGCAATTAAATGGGTGGATACAGTGAAATATTTAGGGGTAGTTATTCAAAAAAACCTGAAGTGGAAATCATATGTGGATTTAATAGAATTAAAAGTAAGTCGTAGCTTGAATGTAATGAGAGCTCTATGTGGAACATATTGGGGTAGTGATCCTAAAACTCATCAGATAGTTCATAATGGTTTGTTACAGAGTCATTTAGATTATGGATGTCAAAAATTATCAGATTGTCCTAAGGCGCTAATCAACAGGTTAGATAAGTTACAATATAAGAGTATTCGTATCATAACCGGATGTATGAGATCTACCCCTATTCATGCATTGTTAGGTGAAAGTGGTCAAATTCCTCTTAAGTACAGATGGGAATGGCTTAATTCTAAATTCCTCCTAAAAAATCTTATACTAACTAATAATCCAATAAGTTCTGCCTTGAATCAATTACAAATATCAATGCAATCAAATCATAATTACTGGAATAAAAAAAGTATTCCCCTCTTAGTTTCCATCATGAATAAATTCCAGCATACCCCAAATTTATTTTCTAGTGACTTATTTCCGTGCCACAATTTTGAATTAGAATATCAATTAACTTCTATCCCTATTAGGAATGTGCAATCTAATAAAGGTGATGAGCATGCAATAATTCAATTTCAAAGAATCTCACTTGACAATCCACTTCACACTATAATCTTTACAGATGGGTCAGTTGATAGTAGGGGCTCAGCAGGATTTGGTGTTTTTTGTCCTGACTTTGAATACTCATACTCTAGTAAACTCCCTACGCAGACTCAAGTTTGCACTGCAGAGATTATTGCAATTAATCATGCGATTCAATTTGTCTTGAAGAAGGATATCAAGAGGGCCTTAATCTTGTCTGATTCTAAGAGTGCTATCCAAAAGATAGGGAAAACATCTTACTCAATGGAAACTAAACATACCTCTATTATGACCAAAAGGGGCATTATAGAAGCCAATCAACAGAACATCAGTATTATTCTGGCTTGGATTCAGGGTATTCGGATATTAAGGGCAATTGTGTTGCAGACAAATTGGCAAATATAGGAAGATCACTAAAAGTGCCAGCCAAAGTTAAATTGCATTATTTAAACTACTTATTTTATATTAAAAAGCTAATTTGGACTCGATGGGAAGCAGGATTTGGTGTTTTTTGTCCTGACTTTGAATACTCATACTATAGTAAACTCCCTACGCAGACTCAAGTTTGCACTGCAGAGATTATTGCAATTAATCATGCGATTCAATTTGTCTTGAAGAAGGATATCAAGAGGGCCTTAATCTTGTCTGATTCTAAGAGTGCTATCCAAAAGATAGGGAAAACATCTTACTCAATGGAAACTGAACATACCTCTATTATGACCAAAAGGGGTATTATAGAAGCCAATCAACAGAACATCAGTATTATTCTGGCTTGGATTCAGTCCATTCGGATATTAAGGGCAATTGTGTTGCAGGCAAATTGGCAAATATAGGAAGATCACCAAAAGTGAAAGTCAGTCAAAGTTAAATTGCATTATTTAAACTACTTATTTTATATTAAAAAGCTAATTTGGACTCGATGGGAACAAGAATGGAATTCAAACAGATCAAAAGGGTCGTTTTATAGTAAAATAGTCAATAAATGGAGCAAATCACCATGGTTCAATCAATTTCCCTATAAAGACAGAAGGCATATCACCGCAGTAATTAGAATGAGAACAGGACATTGTTCCACTCCCGTTCATTTATTCCGCATAGGTATTCAGGACAACCCATACTGTGAATGTGGTCAAATTGGATCTCTGAATCATGTTATCCTAGAGTGTCCAATAAACGTTTCTCCAAGTTTTGACCTCTACAAAGAATTGGTTAAAACAAAACTACAAACTTCTATAAAGATTTGCTCTCTACTATTCAATCTTAATTCTCAAAGACTAAATTTATTGAATACTTTTCTTAATCTAGCCAAAATCAATCTATAATATATTTCTATCTTATCTACTATAACATAACCTTACAAATTCCTCTCTATTTTTACACCTGGGTTCTCTATCATCCATTGGTAGAAAAAAAATGAAGAACTTGGACAGTCCACAGTAAAGTAGCTATTGAATTAAGTAGATAGCTGCAGAAGAGTTTGCTGTGGAACTCCGAGGACCTCATCACTTATTTTATATATAAATAACTAAAAAGCACCTAATAGAAAAGAAAAGATTATGTAGAAAAAAACTGGTTGCTACACCCAAGCGAGAAAAGTTTTGTCCTGTGTTGAATTGTCTTTCCTATACTAACTGTCTAGCCGAAGAAGAAGAAGTTTCAACATAGTGTTTATTCAATATGAAATAATTTCAATTTAGTTTTATATGGGGATATTCGATTGTCTAGAGCAAGTTGAGAATATACCCCCTGAATTAGCTGGGCAAATTATCCCCTGGGATATTACCCAATAAAGGAAGAAGAAGAAGAAGTATTTGGCAAGTGACAATACATTCATGGACCTAGGAATATCTATATATAATTAGGAATTTCACGTGCCGCCTAGGAATATCTACAATAAATGGCATAGTAGAGCTATTTTGTGATAGTTCTTAGGATATCCTTAAATCTGAATATATCTCAATATTAAGATGTGATAAATGGATTGAAATATCTTTACAGTTTTATTAATAGCCAAATTTTCTCTGCATAGGCTCTGGCTCCATACATGGGGGCCAACGTTAGCCCCAACAGTGTTCGTCCAATGTGTGCACCGACAAAACCTGTGTTGGAGCCAACGTTTTTATGACTTGCTCCAACGTTGGAAGTTTTCCGTAGGCTGTCGGTTTTTGCGTACACATCAAAGGGATTGGCACCAATACTGGTGTTGCCGACCACACATTGGCGCTACAACAGTGTTCCAATCGGCGTATAATTATGCTATTTGAGCATAATTTAATTGTTGGCGCGTAATTTTCTCATCCTGCATAAAATTAGGCACCTAATTTTGCACAACCTAGCAAAATAAAAAAAAATAAACCAATGACAAGCCACAGTTTATAAAAAGAGTTCTCGCCTTATTTTTTCTCCAAAAACGGTTGTGCTGCCATTTTACACAGCATTCTTTTTAGAAAATAAAAATTACTTTCTCGAAGCAAATTTCCATTCCGTGACGGCATTAAAAAACAAATTTTCAATACAATGTCGGTAATCTATTAGAACGGGGTTTGTGCTCAAAAGGCTATTTCTTATATAAATAAATAATATACATATCTGTTTTTTTCAGTACCTTTTAGGCACAAAAAAATGTACTTATCTAAACATTGTACACAAGTACATGCTTTTAATTTTGAAATACAGATCATTTTGTCCCAATAGACCACCGTCGTGTGGTCATGTAACTTTTAAAATATGTACTTCCATATATCGGCTGTGCATTAAGGTCAGGTTTGATGCAGAATATAGCCAAAATAGAAGGCTAAGAAATTTAGGAATTCAGTTAATAAAAGAATAAATTTGATTAAGAGCCTCGACGTCAGGTTTGCGCTCATATATTCAATCTGCAGTTGCCAAATACGGCATCTCTAAAGATCTAGTAGGCTTAAGTAACGCTATAGACAAAATGACGTAAAATTCACCTTTTTATAGCAAAATATAATCATATGCACTCATTATCACGACAGTCGCAGCCGCTGCAACTTCCATGTCGGACATGTTGACGTTGGCTCTAGAGGGAACAGACTGATATCGCCTCAATACTCAACCCAATGTGTAGATACCTCACCGAACGTGGGAACACAGTTGACTCAACGTTGGTGCCAACTTGGATCCCATGTGTGGAGCCGGTCTTAAGGAATAAAACAAACGACTTAACCCAACAAGATATTAAAGCAAGAAATGTAACCAAATTAAAAGATTACTGGGTACTATCAGAGGCAGCAAAACATTTGAATATAAGCAGAACCACAGTTTTCCTATTAATAAAAAATGGAGGAAACAAAAAACTCTCGAAAAAAGCGAGGGTCTGGAAGATCAAAACTATACTTAATTTAGTTATGCAAAAACAAAAATAATATTTTGTAATATCTTCATCAGCATTGATAACAGCTTGTAGTCTTCAGTGCATCTGCGTTAAAAGAACTATGAAATTGTCTTCTTCAGAGAGCAATTCCCAAACCTGTTACATACTGTGCCATAGCTCTTCAGCATTTTAAGGTATAAAATTACGCCGATACAACCGTTTTATAATAATCCCCCACAGATAGTGACCAACCATCTTCTAATTTCGTTACAATTCTTGCTTTTAGTTCTTTGCTATCATGTGGAGCCATTTTTTGAGGTTGAACAGAATAAGTTATCTGACTTTTAAGATTTGCCAGTGACAGTGACTGTATGTAAATAATAAGTATTTATCCTTCAAAATACACTGCTCAATTTTCTACAAATTGGACTTTTAGAGTCATATCAGTTTTTTTAGGAACCAGCTGTACAATAAAAGTTATGTAATCCGGTACCAATTTGTTTCGCTTACCTGAATCCTTCTTTTCTTGCTCAGACATATTAGTAAAGTCTGCAATCACTATTTCAGCTACACGTTCAAAAGCAGCTTATTTCTTATCACGGTTTTTATAATCCTCACAAGAGAAATCCCAAATACATGTTTCTTCTTTTATTGCAGCTATTAATAGTTCGGTATCAATATAAATATTATTACTTTTCTTATCACTCATTTTATTTACTCCTTCGGCAAATACCAACACAATAATAAACAAACCAAATCACGAAAAAAATCAATGCAACACTGCTCGCCGACGACCAGCTTGCATGTGAAATATACCAAATTTACAATGGCCCTACGTCACGGCTTCGCGCTGATCGTACATATTAGCTCTGGTTCGGCTGACACCTGACGGACGATACGTAACGAACGGATCATACAAATTATGAATGTTCTTGGGAAAAACACTTTTTTAAAAACTGAACTCACAGTTAAAACTTTTATTTTCGACTTACAAAAATTTTAGTAACAACACAATAAAATAAAATCAGACTGAAAATATTGATTTATACATGGTGTTTTTATAATTTTATAATCGCTGATCTTACTGTCCGATACGTCAGAATTCAGTTCAAGCGGTAGCCCCGTGTTAAATCCACGTGGTATAATTCACTGGATACTGGCAGTCATTGTACTGTAACTACTCCATCCCCTGAAGAAGTTTTGTGAGGGACGAACAGAACTGTTGAGTTGGCCTCCTCTGGAGTTTTGTCGCTAGAGTTGGGTTTTTTGTTATTTGTTTTATACCTGTAACATATATAGAGGCAGATTATTGTAATAAAGATGTATAAAGGAGTCATCCAAAAATGGTTATGGCTATGGTTTCATAATTTCGGGTTAATGGTCTCTAGATGTTCCTCTTCTTTAGAGAGTTCATGCAGTTTGTCTACGGGGATGTGATCTATCCGTAATGGTTTGAATTTAATCGCTGTTTGAATATCTATAGTCCTAATTTTGGGAAGCTTTAGCGGTTCCTCTGGGATGGTTGTCCTTGAATTTATGTAACTCTGGATTGGGGTTTTGAATTCACATCTGGGCGGAAGATTGATGAGATAAGTTCCTTTTAGGCCCAAAATTTTTGTTGTAGAACATCGAGTTGTAATTTTGGTTGATTCAGGGAATATTCCTATATAGCGGGCATCTGATAATCTTTGTATGATGACATCTCGAGTTTGGACGGGGGTGTTTTGGCAAGAAGCTTCTTGGGTACTCAACTGCAGGATTTGTTTGATACAGTCGTCAGTTTTCGTTGCTTCTAGTATTGTTTCCTCTTGGCAAAGATATCTTGTGTCAATTGGGGCACATGGTTCTTCCAAATATTGAAATGATTTTTCGTTTATGAGGAGATATGGCTCTCTTCTTCTTTTTTGTCAACCATTTTTCATCCACTCCTGAATGTAGGTCTCTCCCAAATGCTTCCATCTTTCTCTATCTTGCGCCAATCTAATCCACTGTTTGCCTGCCACTGTTCTTATGTCATTTACCCATCTTTTTTGAGGTCTTCCCATGCTTCTTGTTGTCGTCCTTGGTCTCCATTCTAGAATTCTCCGTGTCCACCTGTTGTCATTATATCGGGCTACGTGACCTGCCCACCGCCATTTCATTTTTGTAATTTCTTCCATAATATCCCTAATCTTCGTTCTACGTCTTATCTCGGTGTTTCTTATCTTGTCTCTTAGTGATATTCCAAGCATAATTCGTTCCATTGCTCTTTGCGTTGTTTCTAATTTTTTAGCAGATTTTTTGGTAATGGCTACTGTCTCCAAGCCGTAACTACAAACTGGTAGTATGCATGTGTTATACACCTTTTTCTTTAACAGAATGACGGTATTAGATTTTTGTTTTGATAAAGCGCAGCAACAACCGTTGATACGTATTTCGACCTCCTTAAGTCTCTTCAGAACGGTATAGCCACTGCTCTGAACCAAAACAAAAATCTTTCCCGTCCTAGATAATAGTTATTAAAATAACTATATACAGACGTAACCACGCCATCTAAAAACAAAAAGAGAAATCAAAAGATTTCTACTTGGCGAAACCGAATTCAAATCTTAACCACTGTGTTTCCTAAAATTTGCGAAACAAACAGCTGGATGAATTACTCGGCAAGGGAATCTAAAATTGCATTCCACAAGCCGTCCATCCTAGTCAAAATTCGTAGTGAATTCAGTTTCTCGTACTTCCAACGAAGTAAATAACAAAACAGAATGACGGTATTAGATTTTTGTTTTGATAAAGCGCAGCAACAACCGTTGATACGTATTTCGACCTCCTTAAGTCTCTTCAGAACGGTATAGCCACTGCTCTGAACCAAAACAAAAATCTTTCCCGTCCTAGATAATAGTTATTAAAATAACTATATACAGACGTAACCACGCCATCTAAAAACAAAAAGAGAAATCAAAAGATTTCTACTTGGCGAAACCGAATTCAAATCTTAACCACTGTGTTTCCTAAAATTTGCGAAACAAACAGCTGGATGAATTACTCGGCAAGGGAATCTAAAATTGCATTCCACAAGCCGTCCATCCTAGTCAAAATTCGTAGTGAATTCAGTTTCTCGTACTTCCAACGAAGTAAATAACAAAACAGAATGACGGTATTAGATTTTTGTTTTGATAAAGCGCAGCAACAACCGTTGATACGTATTTCGACCTCCTTAAGTCTCTTCAGAACGGTATAGCCACTGCTCTGAACCAAAACAAAAATCTTTCCCGTCCTAGATAATAGTTATTAAAATAACTATATACAGACGTAACCACGCCATCTAAAAACAAAAAGAGAAATCAAAAGATTTCTACTTGGCGAAACCGAATTCAAATCTTAACCACTGTGTTTCCTAAAATTTGCGAAACAAACAGCTGGATGAATTACTCGGCAAGGGAATCTAAAATTGCATTCCACAAGCCGTCCATCCTAGTCAAAATTCGTAGTGAATTCAGTTTCTCGTACTTCCAACGAAGTAAATAACAAAACAGAATGACGGTATTAGATTTTTGTTTTGATAAAGCGCAGCAACAACCGTTGATACGTATTTCGACCTCCTTAAGTCTCTTCAGAACGGTATAGCCACTGCTCTGAACCAAAACAAAAATCTTTCCCGTCCTAGATAATAGTTATTAAAATAACTATATACAGACGTAACCACGCCATCTAAAAACAAAAAGAGAAATCAAAAGATTTCTACTTGGCGAAACCGAATTCAAATCTTAACCACTGTGTTTCCTAAAATTTTTTTTTAAATTTTTTAAATTTTAGGAAACACAGTGGTTAAGATTTGAATTCGGTTTCGCCAAGTAGAAATCTTTTGATTTCTCTTTTTGTTTTTAGATGGCGTGGTTACGTCTGTATATAGTTATTTTAATAACTATTATCTAGGACGGGAAAGATTTTTGTTTTGGTTCAGAGCAGTGGCTATACCGTTCTGAAGAGACTTAAGGAGGTCGAAATACGTATCAACGGTTGTTGCTGCGCTTTATCAAAACAAAAATCTAATACCGTCATTCTGTTTTGTTATTTACTTCGTTGGAAGTACGAGAAACTGAATTCACTACGAATTTTGACTAGGATGGACGGCTTGTGGAATGCAATTTTAGATTCCCTTGCCGAGTAATTCATCCAGCTGTTTGTTTCGCAAATTTTAGGAAACACAGTGGTTAAGATTTGAATTCGGTTTCGCCAAGTAGAAATCTTTTGATTTCTCTTTTTGTTTTTAGATGGCGTGGTTACGTCTGTATATAGTTATTTTAATAACTATTATCTAGGACGGGAAAGATTTTTGTTTTGGTTCAGAGCAGTGGCTATACCGTTCTGAAGAGACTTAAGGAGGTCGAAATACGTATCAACGGTTGTTGCTGCGCTTTATCAAAACAAAAATCTAATACCGTCATTCTGTTTTGTTATTTACTTCGTTGGAAGTACGAGAAACTGAATTCACTACGAATTTTGACTAGAATGGACGGCTTGTGGAATGCAATTTTAGATTCCCTTGCCGAGTAATTCATCCAGCTGTTTGTTTCGCAAATTTTAGGAAACACAGTGGTTAAGATTTGAATTCGGTTTCGCCAAGTAGAAATCTTTTGATTTCTCTTTTTGTTTTTAGATGGCGTGGTTACGTCTGTATATAGTTATTTTAATAACTATTATCTAGGACGGGAAAGATTTTTGTTTTGGTTCAGAGCAGTGGCTATACCGTTCTGAAGAGACTTAAGGAGGTCGAAATACGTATCAACGGTTGTTGCTGCGCTTTATCAAAACAAAAATCTAATACCGTCATTCTGTTTTGTTATTTACTTCGTTGGAAGTACGAGAAACTGAATTCACTACGAATTTTGACTAGGATGGACGGCTTGTGGAATGCAATTTTAGATTCCCTTGCCGAGGTTGAGTGGGCTGTGAGACTTGCTACCGTACGGACGCATATCACAAACTAGCCACCACGCTGAAGTCTAAGCGACTAACAGAGTACCCCAATTCAATTTGGTCGGATGACGAACTGAATTGTTCCAATCTGACCGTTGATACCGTTGAATTTTCTAACGATTTTGTAAATCAGGATATCTCTGATTTAGTCTTTTTCAAGACTAAAGAAGTAGATAAAACTGAGGTTTTTTCGAAAATAACTAATTTAATTTCAGATTCCAATCCTTTCCGAAGGGATTTTCCAATCCACAGACGTCTTTTCAAGACAAAGAAAACCAGGCCCACCTCCCGAAGAGGTGGTGGACCCGCCCAGGACCAGTTACAAAATAACGACTCGACCCAGACAACTCCAGGACAAGAGATATTGGAAATAATGTCTCAAAATAACATCGAAATCATGGAGGAAGAACCATTCCAGACGGTGAAGTGTAATAGAAGAAACTCGAGAGAGGACATTCAAGGGGCCAGACAAAGAACTTCCACCTCAACAAGCGCGGGAACCTCCGGATCCGGACTCGTGACCAGGAACCGTTACCAAATACTTGAGTCGGTGAGTATAGAAGAGAACTCAGGTGTCAAGAAGAAGGAAAGAATCCCTCCAATAGTAATTGCAGGCCAAATAGGAAGTTATTCCACGTTCATAAAGGAAATCAGGGAACTACTTGGACACAATAACTTCCAAATCGCCCCAGCGGGAAAAGCAGGTACAAGAGTTTTCACCAGAAACAATCAAGACTACGAGAAGTTGAAACAAGACTTCATCACCACCAGCACAGCATTTCACACATATACGAAAAAATCTGAAGTTACCAAGAAAATCGTAATGAAGGCAGCACCAGGAATGGACTTGGACGAAGTAGAGGCAGAGCTCAGAGAACAGGGAATAGTCGCCAAAGTAACCGAAATGAGGACCAGGCAGCAAGGAAAAACCAGCAGATCATACCTTCTCCAAGTAGATAAACAGCAAGACCTAAAAGAAGTCAAGAGGATAAACGGTCTCCAAAACATACGAGTAAGATGGGATACATATGCCAAACCAACCAGAGCCACGCAGTGCTTCAATTGCCAAGAGTTCGGACATTCAGCCAGGAATTGCTATAAGACACCCAGATGCATGAAGTGCGCCATGAACCACCCAACCAGGACCTGCCCTCTACCCAAGGGAAAGGTCAATAAAGTCAAGTGCTGCAACTGCGGAGAAGATCATACATCCAACAACCCAATGTGCAGGAAGCACATAGAATATTTGGACCAGCAAGCGCAGAGAAGAGCGAGAAGCCAACCACAACCCAAAGTTGCACCTCCACCGCACCCATCAGCATTCAGGACCACCACCAGCGGACTCTCCTACGCTCAATCAACAAGAGGGAACCAACAACAATCCACAAGTCACTCAGAAGGCATCAAGAACACATGGGCCGAAATTAACAAAATAGTAAACGTAGAAAAAATGATGGCACTCCTCCAGGATATGAAGAGAGAACTTTTAGCAGCAAAATCATTCACCGAACACGCAATGATTTTCATGAAATACGAAGACATCTATAATGCCGCTTAAGCACCTCAAGATACTCCAACTCAACATAGCTTCACTAAGGTTACGAATTAACGAACTGCGGGAAACGGTAATAAGACATACTCCAGATGTCATATGCCTTTCAGAAACACTCTACATGACGACCACACAGCTGCCAAGAATTACAAACTACGATGGATATGGAAGGAGAGACATACCCAACAAAAGAGGAGTGGCAATCTATGTTAAAAATAACATAGAATGGAATCAGGTTTTATTAGAAACTAATCAATTTGAAAATGTAGGTATTAAAGTAGGTACTACTAATATTTTTTCTATTTACAGGAAGAAGGGAGAAAATCCAGCTCTTGAAGAATTAGATGCCATGCTTAACTCAGCAACAACCGTAGTGCTAGCCGGAGATTTCAACGCTCAACATACATCATGGGGATGCAACTCGGATACAAGAGATGGAACAATAATACTAAGGTACTGTGAAGACAGAAACAAGATGTTATTCGCACCAGACGAACCGACAAGAATCAACCCTATTAGAGGACAAAACAACTCAACGTTGGACTTTTTCATCACTAAAGAAGTTATTATGGAAGATGTCAGGACCAACTTCGAATGCAGTTCGGATCACAAACCAGTTACAGGACGGATGACATCCAGAGTAGACCTTCCCACTATAGAACCAGTCGAAAGATGGCGTTGGAAGGATGCAAATTGGCCAAACTACAGAAGACAACTCAACCAAATCGAGATGAAGAGGGAATTCCAATCTACAGAAGAAGTCGAAAGAAAAATTGAAGAGATAACAAGAAAAATTCAACAAGCCATGGAAGACAACATACCAAAATCTATGACGAACAACAAAGGACTCATCATCCCAACCGAACTACAGGACCTAATAAAGGACAGAAATAAGGCCAGAAAAGCATTCCAGAGAACAAGAAGACAGGAATTCAAGGAATACGGAGATACACTATCTGAAGAAATAAGGGTAAGACTGAGAAGTCTTACAGAAAACCAATGGCACAACAACATTAGAAAAGCTGAAGAAAATCAAGGAAATATATGGAAGATGCTGAAAGCCAAGAGAAGAGGAAAACAAAAGATGCCACAAATTATAGACAATGACGGAATACACTTTGAAACCCAAGAAAAAGTGGATGCAATAGCAAGAAAAATGGCAGCTACACATAGGCAGAATCAGGACATGTCAGACGCAAGAACAAGAGAAGAAGTCAACAATGAATACAACAGGATCAAAAGAAGAAATGAATTCCTAATAGAAGAAGAAGACTACACCAGCCCTAACGAAGTTTCCAAAATCATCAGGAAACTTAAAGGAAGCAGAGCACCAGGTCCTGAAGGAATTCACAACATCACCCTCAAGGAACTACCAAAGAAGATTATAGTACAACTGTACTATATCTTCAAATTCTGCCTAGAAAAAGGACATTTCCCTAACAACTGGAAACACGCCAAGATTATCCCACTACTAAAACCTAGGAAGGATGGAAGAAGACCAGAAAGTTACAGGCCAATATCTCTCCTCGAAACAATAGGAAAAATACTGGAAAAAATCATTTACAAAAGACTGACGAAACATGCAGAAAGAAGAAGAATTATACAAGAAGAACAATTCGGATTCAGAAAAGGAAGGAATTGCGAACTCCAGCTAGCAAGAATTATCAGCGATACGAAGATAAGATTCAACAGAAAACAAAGGACAGGATTAGCTATATTGGATATAGAAAAAGCATACGATACGGTTTGGAAAAAGGCACTAATCTTCAAGATGGACAAAGCTGGTCTTCCTCATTACTTAATCAATATTTGTGATATGTATTTATCTAATAGAACTTTTCAAGTTTCAGCTGACCAAAAGATGTCAACGATACAAGAAATCCAGGAAGGGATGCCTCAGGGCAGTATTCTCTCACCCATCTTATACAATATTTTTGTTTCAGATCTACCAAATGATCCAAAAACCTCAACAGCACTTTACGCAGACGATACAGCAGTGTATGCAACCGGAAAAGATGACAGAAGAATAATCAGAAATATGGAAAACCACCTTGGAAAAATCACGGAGTTCACAGACAAATGGAAGATAAAAATCAACGCAGAGAAGACTCAATTCATCATTTTCACTCAGGAACATAACCCACCAGTACACGAAATCACAGTAGGAGGAAACAGGATCCAAGCAGGAGACGCAGTCAAATACCTAGGAGTTCACCTCGACAGAAAACTCAACTTCCGGTTGCATACACAAAAAACAAAGGTAAAAGCTAATGCTGCTAAAAAACTAATACTCCCCTATATTTTCAGGACCAGTCCACTAACGAAGGCCAAGAAGATCCAGTTGTACCAGGCCTACGTTAGATCGGTGATACTATATGCAGTCCCAGTTTGGAGTTCAATAGCGGAGACCAACTGGAGGAGACTTGAAGCCACAGAGACATCATGCTACCGAATCATAGACGGATCAACATGGGAAGAAAGAATATCCAATGCAACTATCAAAGAAAGGCTCCAGTACACACCACTGAGGGAGGTGGCTGAGAAAAGGACAAGATACTTCTTCCACCAGGCCACAAGAAGACTCCGAAAGACCAGGGACATCCTCGAGAAAAACAGGAACCAGAGGATATACAGAAGCACCCATAAGCTGATCGACCACCTGATCAGGGTCTAGCCGGATGGTTGCCGAAGAACAGCCAACCAGGGAAGTAGGTACGATGCCACAAAAAGTACCTACAGAAGAAGACGCCAGGATGCAACCAGCAGAAGTCCAGGAATCCGAGAGAAAAAATTACCAATATCAGGCGGTGCAAGAGCGGGACGTCGTGAAGAAGAAAATGAAATATAAACAATTTGAAATGTAGACTAATAATGGCAATAAACGTTTTTATTTTTATTTTTTATTTTTTATTTTTTATTATATTCCCTTGCCGAGTAATTCATCCAGCTGTTTGTTTCGCAAATTTTAGGAAACACAGTGGTTAAGATTTGAATTCGGTTTCGCCAAGTAGAAATCTTTTGATTTCTCTTTTTGTTTTTTTTTTTTTTTTTTTTTTTTCTTTTTCTTTAAGTTTACAGGAATAGAGGTGTTTTTCAAGATATATGCTAATTTGCAGAAAGCGCCCCATGCCAGTTGTGTTCTTCTTTTAATTTCAGCATCTTGATTTGGTTTTCCTAGTTTGATAACATGACCTAGATATACATAATGTTCAACATTTTTTGATGTGTGTGATATGGCTCAGGAGGAATGATTGTAGTAGAATTTGCGGTAGGTATAGGAAATAAATGATAATAAGTAAAGGAATTAGGATGTAGGACAGGAAAATCAAGTATAAATATCATAGCACGGTTTGAATAATAGGCATCTACTTTGATGATGTCGTAGTACTTTAGGATGTCTTCGTCTTCGATGTACACAAGCTGGTCTGCCTTATGGTGTTCTAGCATTTTATTGATGATCCATTTTATTTCGTCTTTCTTGATCACACTGTTATGGAGAGTTTTTACACGAGAAAAGGTAATGGCTTCTTCTAGGACATTAAGTAACTAAACTATAATTTGAACAGAACATTCCTTGCTTGCAAATAATGATTAAAGTCAAAAATGAACTTATTGAGATTCGTGCTGATATTATTTACTTCTTCTGCTATTATTTCTTGGTTGTATGTTAGTAATGTGATAGTTTCGTTGAACTCTTTTATAATCTTCTTGTTCAAGCTAATGTGACGATTAAGATGATTTATAAGATTTTCCTGATTCGTCTGTAAGGTCTCTATAGCATTGTTGTATTTTCTGCATCATCTTGATCTGGATTTCCAGAAATTGCTTTGATAATGCTTCCTAGTCCATTAATTAGCCCTCTTTATGTTCTGCTATAGGGGTAAATTGTTGAGAATTTTTCTTGAGCTGATCTTAATTGGTATCTAAGAGCTTGGTCGAAATTTTGTAAATTGCTAAAATACGGATGGCTAAGTCCATTTTGAATTGCTGTGGTCACTGTATCATACTGAGTTTCAATTCTGTCCAATTCTTCCTTTATTGGGAGTAGTTGGAAAAAGTGTATAAAATCGTGTGTACTAGTATGAATCTTTGCTTGTCCCAGGTTGAGGGGAATTATTCCTGGGTTGTTTTTCAGGTCCTTGATCTTCACTTCCTCTCCCATCGTCAGGGTGCTCCTGTGGGGAAGGTTCAGAATAATTTTTGATTTCGATTGATGTTTTATGTTTTTCTTGTGAACTGTAGCTTTGGATGTGTTTATAGTCACTTCGTTATTCCTTTTTATATGTTTTGCGGAATATCGCGGAAGTAATTTATTTCTGGTAACTGTTTTTCGTGTATAGATTTTTGTGCTTGGTTTGTACGTAATAGGGTCTTGTCTCGATTTGTTTCTATTATCGATGACTTTATTTTTATTCTGTTGTATATGCTGGTTTACTTCCTTGTATAATTCCTTTGTTATCTCTTTATGATTTTGTATATAATTGTTCAGTATTACTTTCTGTATGTCAACGTCAAAGGGATCTTTTCCGTCGATATGTACGTTTAATATGTCAATCGGTCTTAACTTCGTTGCTGAATGTATGGAATTATTGTACCCAATTATAGCCTATAGCATTTGTTCTTTTATCGAGAGCTTTGCTTTGGTGTTCCTTAGGATTCGAAGATGTTCGATTAATGCAGAATGAAATCTCTCAATCATCCCGTTGGATTGCGGATTCTCTGGTGTCGTATAGTGGATTGAGATTTTCTGAGAGTCTACAAATTATTGTATTACTCCATTTTTAAATTCCGTACCATTATCGGCTACTATTATTGTTGGGAGTCCATAAAAATCAATAGGGCGTTGAGTACATTGATTGCATTTGCTCCATTTATTGGGTAGGCTTGTCCATACTTCGAAAATACGTCTATTATGGTTAGAAACTTCTGTCCATCAGCCTGGAATAAATCAATGTTAAGTTATTTCCAGTGGTTTAGTGGGAGTTGGTGTAACCATAAATTTTGGTTTGGGAGGAAGTCTGTCGTATTTATTTTCTTGACATATATCGCAAAAGTTTATGATATCTTCTATGTCCTTCTTCATATTAGGCCAGTAATATCGTTTTCTTATTTGAATTTCTATTTCAGCTATTCCTCTATAGTTCGTTTTTCCTTCACGATAGTTTTTATAATTTCTTTTTGTTTTTTTTTATAGGTTAACATCTTTCAATAAAATATTACATTTTACTAAGTCATATGCGTTGTGTTTAAAAGTTTTCCTAATAATTTCGCAAATTTCTGCAAAAATTTCGTCTGCTTAAAATAAAATTGCATACTAATTTTTCGGGTTGAGGTGTTCCTTAAACATTTTTATGTTATCAGCTTTTAACTGATCTTTCGATAGCTGGATATGATAACCTCTTTTATTCGGAAAGGTTTGTATAATTGCTGGAGGTCGTGGATTGTAGTTAACTATAATTTGGTTATGGTAAAAGTTAAGTGGTTTTTCCGAAATAGGTATACCAAGAATTGGGTTTTCTACTGCTATATGTATTGTTTCATTTCCTTTGTCCATGTTTTGATCTTCGTTTTTAACAGTGTCTTCTGGAATGTTTTAATCTTCGTATTTAACAGTGTCTTCTGGGATGTTTTCTGGAATTAATTCTGTTGCTTTTTCTTCTACAATCTCGTCGATTATTCGATCTGCATCTGGATTATTAGTCGTTGACTATCCATCGTCTTCCATGTCTACTAAATCTTAAAAGACTTCCTTAATTTGTGAATCGATGTCCTTAGTTTCCTTTGTGTGTATTTCGATTCGAGACAGTGCGTCGCATTTGTATTAGCTTTGCATTTTTTGTAAATTACTTCGTAGTCAAATTCTTCTAATTTTAATCTCCAACGTACTAGTTTGGAGTTGGGTTCCTTTAGGGAAAATAGATATTGCAAGCGGTGGTCTGAAAGTATTTTAAATTTTCTTCCAAATAGGTAAGGTCGGAAATACTTAGTTGCCCACATCATTGCTAACATTTCCTTTTCTATTGTGGAGTACTTGGTTTAGGTTTCATTTAGTGTCCTGAAAGCAAAGGCAATTGGTTTATCACTGCCAACTGGTCCTTGGGAAAGTACTGCACCGATAGCGAAGTTGCTGGCATCTGTTGTGAGGTTAAACGGTTTGGAAAAATCTGGATATTGCAATAACGGCTCATACATTAATAATTTTCTGCATATTTCAAAGCATTCTACGAATTCGGGTGTATGTTCGATCTTTGCATCTTTTTTCAAGCATCTTCTTAGAGGTTTTGTGATTTTTGCGAAGTCTCGAAAAAACTTCCTGTAATATCCCAGTAGTCCAAGAAATCCTCTTATTTCTTTTGCTGTTTTCGGTATTGGATATTTTTCTATTGCTTCAATTTTTGCTGGATTCGGTTTTATGCCTTCTTGTGTGACTACGTGTCCCAGAAAATTAACTTGCTTTTTTAAGAATTCGCATTTGTCGACTTGGATTTTTAGTCGGGCTTCTCTTAGTCGTTGAAATAGTTTTGTGAGATTTACTATGTGTTCCTGTAGTGATGTTGAATATACTATTACGTCGTCCATATAGACAAGGCATATTTCTCCTTGAAGTCCCTTTAATACGTTGTCCATCATACGTTGGAACGTGGACGGAGCGTTTTTTAAGTCCAAATGGCATTCTTAAATATTCATAGTGTCCATTTTCCATATTAAATGCTATTTTGGGAATGTCTTCTTTAGCCATCTCGATTTGGTGAACTCCGCTCGCTAAGTCTAGGGTCGTAAAATATTGACATCTTCCCAATTTGTCCAAAATATCGCTAATGTGAGGAATTCTGTATCGGTCGTCAATTGTCTTCTAGTTGACCTTTCCATAATCTACCATTATCCTCCACTTTATTTTACCAGATGAATTTGGTTTCTTTGCCACGACTCAAATGGTCTAGGACCATGGCGATTGACTTGGTCGAATGATCCCTTGCTCTAACATTGAAGAGATTTGTTTCTTTACTTTTTCCTTGTGCACATACGGATACCGGTATGATTTCGTATATACAAGCTCTTCATCTTTGGTTCTGATGTGGTGTTTAATTTCGTTGGTAAAGCTAAGAGGAATGTCTGGTTGGTGAAATATATCGGAGAATTTTCGGCATAGGTGGCGAACTTGTTCCTCTTCTTCTTCGTTAAGATGTTTGGTTTTAATTAAGTCGTTGATATCTTGTCTGTAGTCTGGTCCGGAGGTTGTTTCCATGGAATATATATGGAAATCTTGAATGTCTATTTTCTTGCTTTCGAGTGGTTTCATAAGAGAAAGATGAATGGGATCTGACGTTAAGTTGGCAATTTCGGTCCAGGCGAGGTGGTTCTCGGCGTTAGTAAGGGCTTCTCGTACTACGACGCCTTGCACTTTTTGGGTTGGAATAATGATGGTTGCTTTCTCTTCTTTCACAGGAATTTTGACTTAGCTAATATAATTTGCTTTCAAATGAATGGAGTACAATTGTGTTTTATTTGTTTCGTAATATTTAATGGGGATTGTAGAATCTTTTGTAACTAAAAGCGATTTGGGAAAGTTTAATTGGGCTTCGAAGAGTTTTAGATTGTCGAGGCCAATAAGACCATCAAAAGTTTTGTGAAACTTAGAGAGATAAAATTTCATTTTGCTGTCAGAATTAAATTCTGAAAATAAAGAAATTTCGGCACAATATTTTTTGGAATAGTTTTGAGTATTTGAGTTATTATTGAGTTTTTAGTATTTTATGTAACTTGGAAAATATGAAGAAGTTATTTCTGGATTAAGAAATAACTTTGTGGATCCTGCATCGATTAAAAGTCGTAAAAAAGGCTTAGAAATTTCGATGTAGGGTAGCTCCTTTTTGTCGGGAAATAAATGAAGTTCAATTACGTTCAGCTTGCTTCTGGTGGGTCCTCTGGAAAATTTACAATTTCTTCGTATTCGGTTGGTTGATTTTCGTATGTATCTTGTAGAAAATTGTCGTATTCAGGTTCGTAGTAATCATTGTAGTTGGCATTCTCTTCTTGCTCATCTCCGTGGCATTGTATACTGTAAAGTTCTTCTACGGTGAATTTTGGCTGTCCTCGGTAAGTTGGTGTAAAATTTTGACGGCCTCTGGTTGTGGTTTCTGTTATTCCACTCATAGGTGTTGGTCTACGCTGTTTTGACTGTCCGGGTTTGGATGCCCATACATTTGACTGGTTCTGGGTTCTGAATGCTGGATGCTTTGAATTTTATCTAAATTGATCGAAGTTTTGTTGCCGATGTGGTTGCTGAAACTGATTCTGCGGATAGAATTGTCTCATTGGTTGCTGCCATCGCGGAGGTGCAAAATTTGGCGAACTTTCGCATCCATATACAGATATAACTTCCTTGGCTCTACCTGTTAATTTACTGATAATACCATAAAGCAAAAATTTGTTTTGTATATTAGCTGCATTAAGTCTGTCATAATAATGGTTTAGTAGTATTGTAGAAACTTTAATGAATTTATGTAATTCATTTGGATTTCCGTCAAAATTTGGAAGAAAATTTGGAAGAATGCATATATTTTTAACGTCAAATTGTGAAACTGCCATATTTTTAAAAATTTAAATATATATATATATATATATATATATATATATATATATATATATATATATATATATATAGTCAATAGTCAAATCAGTATAGTAAATTTTCAATAGTCAATATATAAATATATCAATCTTAATCTACTTATTTTCTATCTATTTATCTCTATGTTTATTAATATATAGTATTTATTAAGCTATTTAAATAAGTTTCTGAATCTGACTCTAAAGTCAATCTAAGGACTTAGAGGCGATAATTTTTTAATTATTTTAATCTGTCTGTTAATCTATTTAAAACTTTAATTTATCTTCTAATCTAGTTCTGATTCAATCTAAGGACTCAGAGCAGTCTGATTGAATAAAAATTCTTTCAAAATTTAATCTTCTTAATTCTAAGTAATGATAAAAATCGCTTACAGGATAAAGACGATGCAGATGTGCATTCCTTTGCTCCGGCAACTCTGGGTGAACTCTGCAGACGGTTTCCCTGGGGCTGGTTCTTGAAACAGTGGACAAACACTTAAAAATGACGAGGATCTATAAAGACTCTTCCACTTCCGTACTGACTCTGCGCCAATTATGAATGTTCTTGGGAAAAACAGTTTTTTAAAAACTGAATTCACAATTAAAACTTTTATTTTCGACTTACAAAGATTTTAGTAATTACACAAAAAATTAAAATTAGACTGAAAATATTGATTTGTACATGGTGTTTTTATAATTTTATAATTATTGCTGATCTTGTCCGATACGTCGCAATTCAGTTCAAGCGGTAGCCCCGTGTTGAATCCACGTGGTAGAATTCACTGGATGGCAGCGGTCATTGTACTGTAACTTACGCAAGGCGTGTGAAATAATTAATTTGTACTAATGGCTAATGCATATATTCATCATCACTGGCGGTCAGCGATGAACGTCGGGTACATGTGAAACGGCACTTTTAAGTGCATTAGATTAGTAGCTGTCCTAACCTAAAAAAGCACATGTGAAAATATGCAGAGAAATCAAGGAAGACTTGGTTCAACTAACAATCCACAACCACAAAGCAGTCAACCCACAAAGTTTTAAGTAAATCATCTAGCATCTTTACTACTGGACAACAACATTTTAAAATGTATATCTGAGAGCTACCGGACTAGAAAATAAAACTGGCAGTCGTAAAGTAGCGATTTTCTTATTGGTCCAGAAGCTTTATTAATATATAATTCATTTAACATGGATATGGATACATGTCAATACAAAGATTAAGTTGACAAATTTGAGACCGATTGTAAAACAAAAATAAATCTTACTATTGAACGTCACAACTTTGTAACCAGAAGTCAAAAGTCGGAAAAAAATATTGACGAGTTTGTTACGGCACTGAATAATTTAAGCCTTAAATGTGAGTGTATGGGTTGTAGTTAAATATTATTAGAATTACACGAGTAATCATACAAAAACGAAATCACTTAAACAAAACTGTATTGGTAAAGAAAACACATGTAAGTAAAATATTTATTAAATGAGTAACTTAACAAATAGCGTCCTTATCCTAAGGTTGATGTTATGAGAACGATAAGTGTCGATCTCACCCTATCTGCATCTACCTGCAGCTCCTTTAGAGGGGTGTAGAATAAAGATCGTATATAAGGAACTAACTGAATGTGTATACGAGGTTGCTAGAAAGTTTTAACATTTAAGCCGCCTCCATGAAATGCCTGTAGGGGTTCAACAAGTAGCAAAGAGTTAAGTTTTGTTTCACTTAAGTTCAAGTCAATGATCTGTGGGTAGGGCGCATACCTTTATCACTGGTCGTTCGAAACAACCTCTGTTATTTGTAATTGTCACTGCACGGCACTGCAATTATTTCGTCACTACCCTCATGTAATTGAGTCACTCTATCCAGGCACAATCTTGAGAAGACTATTGAAATGTTTTTCCCACTTAACTTGCTGCTGGATGGATGAAATGTATTTCTTGGACCACCAAGTCCAATAACTTTTGATAATTTTTTGAAGCCTTTGGAATCTGCTACGGTTGTTTTCCTTGACATCTAAGAAATTCCGTTCTGGTATTGCAATCAATGTGGTATCAATTAAAAAGTTTACTGGGGTAAGAGGAAGTAAGTCGGCAGGGTTGTTAGACGTTAGACATTGGTGAGAATGGTCGTGAGTTAAGGCAAGCTTTGACATAAAATAGTGAAAAATTCTTCATATGAAGAATTGTATTGCCAATAACTTGCTTTACGTGAAATTTGACACATTTTACTCTCGTGTCTGAAACTACTCCAAAGTGAGGTGATCGTGGTGGAATAAACTGCTAATTAATACCTTATGTAGTTAAATTATCACTAATAACTGAACTAGAAGTTTCAAAAAATTTGACAAACTAATTTTTTACGCCAACGAAGGTACTACTATTGTCCGAAAGGATAGAAGCGCATTTTCTGCGTCGAGAAATAAAGCGTTTTAGCTTTACTAGAAAACTTTCCATGGTTAAGCTGCTAACGACTTCAAAATGTATGGCCTTGGTTGCTTAACAGATGAATAGAGCTATGTAACCCTTGACAATTTTATAATTTCGGGTGTGTAGATTCTTTAGCACAAAGATCCTGCATAATCTAGTCCACAGTTTTAGAATGGCCTAGAGGGAACAAGACGTGACGAGAGTAAATCATCCATAATTTCTAATTTAGGAGCCGCCTTGCAACAGATAATGCAATCGCGGACGAATTTAAACCTGACGTCCATTAATGGGCCAGAATTTTTTACGAATGGAAGCTAATAGTAGTTGAGAACCACAATAATTTAAGGGGGGATGCTCATTTCGTACAAGAATAGTAGTAAAGTGGTGTTTAGAATACAGGACAGTGTGGGATGTTTTTGTTGTAACAAAAATCATAACTCCCACCAACGCGGAGTATGTTTGAGGATTGTAATGGATTGAGGAATTGTCACAAGACGTTTCATTTTGTACTAGTTGAATTATATATTTTAAAGCATTATCTTTTTCCTCGCAAGAAAGGTTATCGAAGCTCTTTGTTTAGGAGAAAATTTACAATTGTTAATAAAGCGTAAAACATAAGCGATAATTCGTTGTAGTTTTATATATGAGAATATTTTAGTGATAATGTATATTTTTATTGAAACTCTTGCGGTAAGAGATAATAATGGTTGAAGTTCAGGGAGTTCACAAGGTTTGAATGTAATATAAGGCCCATGAGTTTCTGGTTTAGATAGACATGATGGACCATCAGACCACATTTCATAACTGATAAGTGATATAGGAGAAATTTCCATTAATAAAAGATCTGCGGGATTTTCAAGTCTAGTCACGTAACGCCATGTGTGAGATCCGGTCAAAGTTTGAATTTGAGAAACTCTATTTCAAATGAACTAATATAAATTCAAGCTACATATGCAGTGGTGGATGCATCTGAAAAACCATATAGTTGAATTGACTTGTAATTTATACAAATGACATGACTAGGAATTTGTAACTGATTAAGGGCCGTTAATTTCAGCCATGAAAAAACCCCGATTACGATTAGCTCAATTTTGTTACAGCGGTGGTTAACTTTAACCAGCCAAAAGTAGCATGATTAACGGCCGTTTAAACATACTCAAGGCATTCTAACCTTACATTTATAAAATAAATTATTATGTTTTTGTTTTATGTATGTGTTTGAACTATTATTTTAATTTATTTTTGGCAAAATCTACATTTTATATCGACAAGACAGACATTTACGAATTTGAGAAACATTTGGATAATGAAGAAAGAATAATATATTTTTTAAATAAATTCTAACCTATAAACGAGAACGAAAAAATTATATGGAAGAATTTTATGGTAACTAATTTTTGTTAAAAAACTCTTATATTTACAGACGGATCCAAGACGAAGGAAGGTGCTGGTTGTGGTGTATTTATGCAAAATACAAACCAATCATTGATATATAAATTATCACCTATTTGTAGCATTTATACGGCCGAGCTTTTTGCAATTATAAAACGTGTTACCCGGTTAACATTAACATCCAATAACATACCTGAAGGAGTAATATTAACTGATTTTAAATCTGCATTAGACTCTATAAAACATACAAAATTTGAAGGAATGAAGTGTCCTATGTTATGTTGTTTAAAAAATATGATTGCAAATTTAAATATAATATTTATTTGGGTGAGAGGCCATGTAGGTATACCAGGGAATAAAAAAGCTGATACTATAGCTAAGGAAGCAGTAGTATTGCACAAAATTGGTCTTGGTCTTGCAGTCTTGGTCTTGTTCGACCAAGACCAAGACCGCATAATTTTAGCAAGACCAAGACCAAGACGACCGTGCAAGATTTAAGCAAGAACAAGACTAAGCCTGCAGTCTTGCAGTTAGGACTGAGTGTCGTTTTACCGAGTATAGTATTTCGGGTATATGTTTAGAGACTCTATAAGTCTCTAAGCATATACTATAAACATACATACCGAATCAAAATATTTATGAAAATAACACTGGACTCGATTCATTTGACACATGCTCAGAGGTCATAACTACAATGTAAAAATAAAATATTTTGTACATTCTTTCCCAGCAGACGACTTCTTCGCTCCGAAATGAATTGTCCAGATTTTGAGAATAGCCGCCCTCTAATCTTAAAATAATCTTCTTGCATTGCGACGCCGACAGTAATATCGTATCGAACCTTTTTAAAAGTATGTCACCTTACCTGATAAAAATATAATATTTACTGTTAAAGACATCCACTTAATAATTCAAGTTTTTTCCTACTATAATTTAGTTAGGATGAATCTAAATAAACAAATCTTATCGGCCTAACGCCGGCTCCACACATGGGGCCAACGTTGGCCCCAACAGCGTTCGTCCAATATGTGCACCGACAAAATTTTATTGGAGCCAATATTGGCGCCAACGTTTTTATGAGTTGCTCCAACGTTGGGAGTTTTTTGTAGGCTGTTGGTTTTTGCGTACACATCAAAGGGATTGGCGCCATTACTGGTGTTGCCGACCATACATTGGCGCTACAGCAGTATTCCAATCGGCGTATAATTATGCTATTTGCGCATAATTTAATTGTTGGTGCGTAATTTTTGCATCCTGCATAGGTACCTAATTTTGCATAATCTAGCAAAGCAAAAGAAAATAAACCAATGACAAACCATAGTTTATAAAAAGAGTCCTCGCCTTTTTTTTCTTTTAAAACACTTGTGCTGCCATTTTACACAGTATTCTTTCAAATAAATAAATTACTTTATCGAAGAAAATTTCCATTCCATGAAGGCATTAAAAACAAATTTACAATATGTATAAATCTATCTTTGGCCACTTGAGCCACTTCCATTGAGTTGTTTAGGATTAACACTCCAATATATGTCGGTAATCTATCAGAACGGGGTTTATGCTCAAAAGGCTATTTCTTACATAAATAAATAATATATATATATATATATATACATACATATATATATATATATATATTATATATATATATATATATATATATGTATATATATATATATATATATATATATATATATATATATGTATATATATATATATATATATATATATATACACCGCAATAATGGCAGAGAGTTTAGAAGATCTTCAAACTCTGTTGAATGCTGTAAACAACGAATGCACTGAAAAGGGCTTTAACAATCAAAGCAAAAAAAAACAAAATGGAAGGTGGTCGGAAAAATTAATATCGAAGACTCAGTACTAAGATTAGATAACAAAATCCTGGAAAGGGTGGAACACTTTAGATATCTGGGTAGCTGGATTGACTGCAGGGTTGAAAGTGACGAGGAAATTTCGACCAGAATAGGACTCGCACGGAAAAACTTTATTAACTGGCGTTCTGTATTATGTAGTAGAAGTCTGTCGTTGACCACACGTCTAAGAGTATTGAAGTGCTACGTCTGGTCCACTTTGTTCTATGGATGTAAAACCTGGACAACAAAAATAAAAAATCTTAACAAATTAGAAGCGTTTGTGTTATGGTGTTACCGTCGCATCCTCAGAATCCCGTGGACAGCACACATATCTAACGAACGCGTGCTAGAGACCGTGCACAAAGAGCAAAAATTGATCAACATCATCAAAATAAGAAAGATCCAATACTTCGGTCATATAATGAGAGGACCTAAATATTGCTTACTCCGGTTAATCATTCAGGGTAAAATCGAAGGAAAACGTTGGGTCGGAAGACAACAACTGTCCTGGCTGCGTAACATTAGACAATGGACAGGTCGAACGGTCGAGGAACTGTTTCATCTAGCTGCCGACCGAGAATCATTTCATCAGCTTGTCAATATGACGATAGCCAACGCTTGAATACAAACACGGCACACAAAGAAGAAGATATATATATATATATATATATATATATATATATATATATATATATATATATATATATATATATATATTTCGTCCTAATAGACCACCGTCGCGTGGTCATATAACTTTTAAAATATGTACTTCCATATTATCGGCTGTGGATTAAAGTCAAGTTTGATGCAGAATATGGCCGAAATAGAAGGCTAAGAAATTTGAGAATTAAGTTAATATAGTAATAAATGGGATTCAGAGTCTCGACGCCAGATTTACACTCATATATTCAGTCTGCAGTTGCCAAATACGATATCTCTAAAGATCTAGTAGCTTTAAGTAACGCTGTAGACAAAATGACGTAAAATTTGCCTTTATTGTAGCAAAATATAATCATATGCACTCATTATCACGACAGTCGTAACCGCTGCAATTTTCATGTCGGACATGTTGACGTTGGCTCTAGAATGAACAGACTGATATCACCCCAATACTCAATCCAACGTGTGGATGCCTCACCAAACGTGGGAACACAGTTGACCCAACGTTGACTTCATTCCCAATTGAGCTTTCCTTCGAGTCTAATGTAATACATACTCGTAATTGTTTTTTATCTAATCCTTGTTGTTTCCGTTGTGAGTTTACAGTTTGACATGAGTGACGAAGATTCAAATAGTTCTAGTCGGAGTAATTAAAGTTGGAGTTATAGATCTTAAAGACCTAAAAGCAAATTTGATGAGTTTTTCAAAATAATTCATGCTTTCGAAATTGATTTATGTAAATTGTTCCAACTTAGAAAGGTTGAAATAAAAATGAAAAACAGAAACACGTCAGGATTAAGGAAGCATCTTACATCTCTCCACAAAAAGAAATCACAAATATTTCTTTCTGAAAAACCAAAATTCGGTAGAGATATCACAAGCTTTTTAATAACCGCTGTTAAAAGTGGACATTTAAGAAAAAATCTACTTATTAAACAATTAAATATATTATGTACGTACTACTTTATTTTGGTAAATTAATGTATTTATTAAGTAGGTATCCCCTTAATTTAAAATAACTTCTTTTGATTATCATTGATTTTTTACCTATTCTTTACGTTTTCAAGTTAGTTTTTTATATAAAAGGAGAGCTAAGAGCTGTTAACAACATTTATTTTGCTTTAATAAGTGGATTATAGTTTTTTATCATACCACGTAAAGAATCTGTGCTCTTAATACATGTATGTGGATTTTCTGTCACATACCAATCTTTTTTAAGATTTCAATTACATATATGGTGGGGTTCGTCAATCCCTTTCTAGACAGATAATGTTTTTTTTTTTTAATTTAGTCAAGTTTTTTTCATTAATTTGGTTTTTTTGTGTTTTAACCATGTTTTAGTTTATGTAAGCTTATTAAATGCAAACGTTTATTAAGAAACAGATTGACTCCCGTGAGGCTTTGTAGATAGCTGAGTTAGTTATAGCATAGACACGGATCGCTTAGATCGTGGGTTCAAACCCCAACCGGTGTCAGTTGTTTAGACATTTATTAATTTGGTTGGTCTTTAATATGGCTATGTTAATTCAAGCGTACCTACTCTGTTACGTTGTTCTCACATCTAAAGTAATATTTAATAAATAGCAATAGGCTAATAGGTAACTGCAAGACTTGTAAGACTCTTGCTGCAAAACCAAGACCAAGACCGGGAGCGCAATACCAAGACCAAGACCAAGACCAGGTGTATTGAAGCAAGAACAAGACCAATACTGTCTAAGTTTCGTCTTGTTCTTGCATTTGGGTAACACTAGGAAGCAGTACAGAATGGAGTCTTTTGCAATATTTATACAGTAGGGGATATATATACATATATCTAAAAAAAAGTAACAAACAGGAACAAAAAAAAAAACTATCTTTAAACAAATAAAACATTCTGTAGCTGATGGACTTGTTTCCGTGCCATATCTTTCACACACGCACCCACGCACACACACACGCACACACGCACACACGCACACACGCACACACACATACACACACACACACATACACACACAATGTGTGATTGAAAAATATATTAATTACCGCGTAAAATAAATCAGTTTATCATTTACCATCTAAAATATGACATACCTTACAAGAGTTAAATTAACAACAAAGATTTGATCATGATTATATATTCAGGCACAAAATTGACCGCAAAAGAACCAAAACCTAATCAGGGTTTAACCGGAGATTAAAGTTAATCGTCTGATTTAATAATCGTGCAACTAGGTAGTAGCAGAAAGTACTGGCTTTTAGTTTAACAAGTTGAGTCTAATATGTAACCTATTTCGTAAAGATATCCATGAGAACGACTTCGTTCCAGGAAATTTTTAATTTCCTTAGATCTTGAAGAGTAATTTTAGCTGTTATAGTTACAGCCGAAAGCAAACCTAGTGGATCAAATATTTTTGATATAGTGGAAAGAATAAGTTTCTTTGTAACCTTACACTTGTGCCCTATAGGTTGAACGTTGAAATGAAAAGTGTCAGATTTTGGACTTTACAATAAACCCAAAGTTTTTATAGTATTGTCAGCTCCAATTTCCAAAGAAACATTATTTTGATTGTTAAAGTTCAAGATAGGTGCGTTTGACTTCCACTTTCTCAATTGAAAACCATAATGAGACAATAATTTGGAAGTAACAGCTTGAATGCGTTTGATATCTTCTATTGTAGAACCACTTGTGTGAAGATAGTTGACATAAAAGTCCCGTAAAATTATAGAAGATATGTCGGGAAATCATTTGCATACATATGTGCCGCTTCTTGATCACATCTAGTGGCAAGAAAACTAGCGCAAAACAGTACTGTAAGTTACGGTGTTTAAAGTATAAGTTTCGAAACAATTTGTATGACCAGATAATAAGTTGTTCTTTGCAACACATGGAACCCTTAGCGCATCCTTTCTGTTGTGGTTCTATGCTATTGTTTAGAGCGCAGTGTTGGTAGATACGCTGGGCTACACAGGATGTGACCAATTTATACAGAGTTGGAAGACACGTAATTGGCCAGTACTTGGCTGAATCTTGGGTATTATTTGATCCTTCGGTATTAAATAAGTTGTTTCCTGAGTTAGGAATGATGGTATTTCCTGCGGATTAGAAATAACACGATTAATTAGTGTTGACAAGCACTAATGAGCACTCCAGAACTTCTTAATCCAAAAGTTTTGAACTCCGTCTGGTCCAAGAGATAAGCTCTTTGATAATAATAAAGACTTCTTCTGTGGTAAAGGGTTCGTAGACAGTTGTACGGTAGTGTTGACAGCTGTGTGTCGTATTTTCTATCCATCCAGCATTGGTGTTAAGAGCAGTTAGTGTGGAAAGTTGATTTCCCCAAAACTCCTAAAGTTCTTCTATGTTTAGGTATGATTTATTGGCACTTTCGACAGTGGAATTGAGATTCCGATAGAATGCCTTCTCGGCATTCTCAAAAAGCGCATTGTCACATTTCCGGCTGATACTAACTTTGTACCTCCTTAGTCGTCCTGAATAAAGGGATAGTTTTTGTTTTATTCTATGCAGGCACTGTTGGGCTGTGTTGTTTTCTGGATCATATTGCGAGTGTCTTGCAGTGCTTAGCATTATTTGATCAGCTTTTTTAATGACTGTTCTACTTGTTGTTCCTCGTATATATTCTGTCATTTGACCAATGTCCCTACGCAATCATTCAATCTTGTTAAGAAGCCGTTTCTCCCAGGGTGCAACTCTGTTATCTGTCCTTACGGCATTATTATTATTATCCAGATTTAGCTATACGGCTCACACTCCCTCTCATCATCAAGGGGAAAAGTCACTCATCCCAGATACCTACGGTATCAAACGGATTGAGCTCTGGTGGGACTCTTCCCATGTTATCGAGTCATAGGTGACTTGATACGTCGGTGTATCTCCCAAAAATTGTCGCACGCATCTGAACGTCGAAAGTGGCACTGCTTTCTGCATGATCTTATATAGATGTTCATTTACACCCAGCTTTTTTTTTGTTTTCTAAGAGGTTCTTCGGGATGACTCCAGTGGTAGAAAGAATAATAGGTCTGGGTACTTTCCATTCTCCATTGTCTCCTTATTTGTATTTCCAGATCTCTGTACTTGGCGATATTTTCGTTGTACTTAACACGCAAATTATTGTATTCGCCACATCGATTAGTGTTGTTTGTCTTGTTAGTTTATTAACTAGCACGAGACCTGGTCTATTACGTGCTACAGTTTGGTCTGTGAGCACAGTGCGATCCCAGTGAAGCTTGTAGTTTTCAGTCTCAAGCATACTCTCAGGAACGTATTGACAATATGGGAGATGGTTTGTTTGTAAGAGTCCCAGTTTAAAAGTTATCTCTTAATGGAGGATATTTCCTACTTAGTCATACCGTTCCTTATATTCAGTTGCAGCAAATGCCTGGCAGCCCCTGGTAAGATATTGGATGGTTTCTTGGGCTTGACATCCATATCGGTATTTGTCGCTTTGGATCTGAGGGTCTTTGACGATATATTTCAGGTAATTTTTAGATGGTATAACCTCATCCTGAATGGCAAGTAATGAACCTTGTGTTTCAAGGAAAAACTTTCCCGATGTTAGCCAATAGTTCGACGCTATATTGTCGACATAGTCTTGACTGACTTCATTCGGATGTCGCCCGTGTAGATATTTATCCATCCAGATGCGTATTTTTTTCTTCTTAGTAAGATGGTTAATGCGAATTTCTTGTTCCCTCAGTTTAATCGGTGTTGTGTCATCTACTGCACAAATAGCGCGATGAAGAGTAGATGTCTCCGCCTGCACATAAAAATAAGTTCGTAAATTAGTAATCTGTTTTTCTAATTGCTGGCTTATATCAATAAGTCTCCTTCCTCCTAAATACCGTGGTAATGTCGTTGTTTCTACTGCACTTCGAGGATGGTGTTTTTGTGCCTTTGTGAGGTGTATTCGTACTTTTTGTTGAAGAGTTTCTATATCCGTTTTAGTCCACTTAATAATCCCAAATGAGTAACTAAGCGCGGTAAATTCGTAGGTGTTATTATCCTGTGGGAGTTTTTGTCAGTTCTTCTATCAGGCACGGTCCCCTGCGAATGGGGGATGCTCTCTGGGTATTCTTAAAACCGATACTCAGAGGGTAGTATGGATACTTGCCGTGGAACAAAAACTGACACCTGGCAGTAGGTATAAAATGCACACCCATGAAAATGAAGTTTAATAATTTATGTTTAGAGTCGCTGCCTGGGGATCGCCAGGGCACGTCTGGAGCCGGCGCTAGACGTGAGCGCATGAAATGGACTGTGTCCATAAACAAAAATATTTTGCGCTTTTATTATAAGGTGACAAACCTTGGTCAAGAAACGATCGGCTATCGACAACAACTGTATGCGGAATTTTGCAGGGAGTACCCAGAAATCCAAGTATCTGAATAAAGAGTAGCAGAGCAATACCGGGTAATTTTAAGAAACAATCTTATCCCAGAGACTAGACGCGACATTATCAGAAGCGAAATTGAACGGGAGATCCATAACCAAGTCTCTAATGAAGTCACTAATGAGCAGATTCCTGAGCTTCTCATACAAGAAACTTAAATTAATAATACACAGCAGGACAATAACGAGTTGCACGATAGTCTGGTAAACGAGATCCCAAATAATCCCAAAGAATAATCCCAAATGAGTAGCTTAGCGCGGAAAATGCGTAGGTGTTATTATTATTATTATTAATATTATGCAATCGGATATAGAAACTCTTCAGCGAAAAGTACGAAGACACCTCACAAAGACACAAAAACATCATCCTCGAAGTGCAGTAGAAAGAACGACTTTACCGCGGTATTTAGGAGGACGAGGACTTATTGATATAAGCAAGCAATTAGAAAAACAGATTACTAATTTACGAACTTATTTTCATGTGCAGGCGGAGACATCTACTCTTCATCGCGCTATTTGTGCAGTAGATGACACAACACCGATCAAACTGAGGGAACAAGAAATGCGCATAAACCATCTTACTAAGAACAAAAAAATGCGCATCTGGATGGGTAAATATCTACACGGGCGACATCCGAATAAAGTCAGTCAAGACTATGTCGACAATATAGCGTCGAACTATTGGCTACCATCAGGAAAGATTTTCCCTGAAACAGAAGGTTCATTACTCGCCATTCAGGATCAGGTTAACCAACCAAAAATTACCTGAAATATATCGTCAAAGACCCTCAGATAAAAAAAGCGACAAATGCCAATATGAATGTCAAGCCCAAGAAACCATTCAATATCTTACCGTGGGTTGCCAGGCATTTGCTGCAACTGAATATAAGGAACGGCATGACTAAGTAGGAAATATCCTCCATCAAGAGATAGCATTTAAACTGAGACAAAGAAACCATCTCCCATATTATCAATACGATCCTGAGAGTATGCTTGAGAATGACAACTACAAGCTATACTGGAATCACACTGTGCTCACAAACCAAACTGTAGCACGTAATAGACCAGATCTCGTGCTAGTTAATAAACTAACAAGACAAACAACACTAATCGATGTGGCGGTACCTAACAATAATAATTTGCGTGTTAAGTACAACGAAAATATCGCCAAGTACAGAGATCTGGAAATATAAATAAGGAGACACTACAGAAAGATAAATGAGAAGACTATAGACAATAGGTATCCAATTCCAAATATCACAGACATCCTTGATAAACTCGGACGCTGTCAATACTTTTCCACCCTCGATCTAGCCAGTGGATTTCACCAAATCGAAATGACAGGGGAAGATATACAGAAAACAGCATTTAACGTGGAAAATGGCCATTATAAATACCTTAGAATGCCTTTTGTTTAAAGAATGCACCCTCTACATTCCACAGAATAATGGACAATATGCTTAAAGGACATATAGGAGAAATCTGCTTAGTATACATGGATGACATAATCGTGTACTCAACCTCACTTCAGGAACACATGGTCAACCTTAAGAAAATCTTTAAAAGACTACGAGAAACTAGGTTCAAGATACAGATAGACAAATGCGAATTTTTAAAAAAAGAAGTTGAATTCTTGGGCCACATCGTAACTCCTAAAGGAATAAAACCAAATCCAAGCAAAATTAAAGCCATCATAGACTATCCCATACCAAATACTACCAAGCAGATTAGAGGATTTCTAGGACTACTTGGATATTACAGAAAGTTCATTAAGGATTTCGCAAAAATAACAAAACCGCTCACCTCATGTTTAAAGAAAGATGCCAAGATAGAACACACAGAACAATTCCTAAACTGTATCAAAATCTGCAAAAACCTGTTAACCAACGAACCACTTCTACAATATCCGGATTTTACGAAGCCTTTCAATCTCACCACAGATGCAAGCAACTTTGCTATAGGTGCTATCCTGTCACAGGGTCCTGTAGGACCAGACAAACCCATTGCATATGCATCAAGAACACTGAACGAGACCGAGCTTAAATATTCTACCATCGAAAAAGAAATGCTTGCAATCGTATGGGCTACTAAATATTTTCGACCTTATTTATTTGGAAGGAAGTTTAAAATTCTCTCCGATCACCGACCACTTCAATGGCTATTCTCTTTGAAAGATCCGAACTCGAAACTTGTTAGATAGAGACTAAAACTCGAAGAATTCGATTGTGAAGTCATATACAAAAAAGGAAAATCCAATACAAACGCTGATGCATTATCCCGTGTCGACATCCACACTAAAGAAGTAAGTACCATTAACAAACGCGTAGAAGAAATAATCAGTCTATTATCCAGAAAAGAAGATGACAACATATCTATGATCAACCATCCAAACTCAGTATGCGATCAATGAAAATTATCAAAGAAAAACAAACATCCGGCCTAACTGCAGAAGAAATGAAAGTAATAGACGAACTTATACAACAAGAAAACCAAAAGATTGACAGTCAGCCAACAAAATCGGTATACCAACAAGACAACAACACAGATGGTACCCAACATTCTACAGAGGAAAACCCAATACTCGGAATTCCAATCAGCGAAAGACCATTGAACTGTTACAACAACCAAATCATATTCAAATTGGTAAATTACAATCCTGCAAAACCTATAACAGAACAGTGCTTCCTAACAAAGAAAAGAATGCACGTCCAACTAGATAAAAACGACCTGAAAAACGATATTTTTAATTTCCTTAAGAACTGCGTCGACACAAAAAAGAAATATGCCATCTTATTCGAAACTGATTAAGTCTACCAGTCTGTCTGCAACATACTTCGAGAAACATCAAGAATTCTGCATTTGATCTTGTAAAATGTAACAATTTACTAGAAGATATAAGCAGTCCAGAAAGACAGAAAACCATCGTACAAGACTATCACCAAGGAAAGACAAATCATAGAGGAATTAATGAAACAGAAATTCAAATCAGAAAACATTATTACTGGCCAACGTTGAAAAAGGATATAGAAGATTATATTAATCTCTGTGATACTTGTCAAACAAACAAATACGACAGAAATCCAGAAAAACCGAAGTTTATGTTAACTCCAACACCAACGAAACCACTGGAAATTGTTCACATAGACATATTTCAAGCAACAGGACAAAAATTCCTTATCATCATCGACGCATTTTCAAAATATGGTCAAGCGTACCCAATAGAAGGATCAAACGCGATTAACATCTTAAACGCATCCTGCTATTCATCACCCACCATGGACTACCACATATGATAATTTCTGATAGCGGAACTGAATTTAAAAATGGACTTGTTCAAGAATTCGTGGACACTCACAAGATCTTAATCCACTACACAACACCTGATAACCCGCAATTAAATGGAATAATCGAACGCTTTCACTCCACAATCATCGAGAATATTCGGATATTAAAAGAAAAAAAGAAAACACTTAACATAAAAGACCAGATGCTATACGCCATTATGGCATACAACAATTCTATTCACTCAGCTACCAAACAGAAGCCCATCAACGTCCTTAATGCTCACATAGATGCTCAAGATCCATTCAATATTGACAATAATAGAACACTAATAAATAATAACACACATGAGCACAGATTGAAAACAAAAGAGATGTATAAAAAAATAAATAAGAAATTGCAAGAGAGCAAACAGAAAAACATTGAAAAGATAAACGAACAACAACACTCTCCGATAACATATAAACCCAGCACGAAAATATACACTCGAAAAACAGTAAAACGAAACAAACTGCTCCCCAGATTTTCACCTAAAATAGTCCAAAACAACAATCCTGTTACTGTTGATACCCAAGATACTACGGTGCATAAGAAAAATATTAAACATCAACCACCAATAAAAACTAACCGCAAAAATACTTTACAGATGTATCTCAGTAACAGCCCAAGAAGTGAAAATCCAGGAACTTCGAGACAATCCAGGGATCCTCCCAGTTAAGCTTGGAGAAGCCAGAATCCAAACCAGCACCCATGGTTTCATCCACTATTTCCAATTGGAACCAATAGCACAGGAAATCGAAACATTGGCATATGAATATCAAACTACAACTACAGCTATAGAAAATGGACTAAGTCAGCCGTACTTCGACAGTCTACAGAACTTCGACAAAACATTACAGTATCTTCTTAAAACAGCCCAAGAGAAACTCGACTCAGTTTATCCAGCAACCAGAAATAAAAGAGGTCTTATCAATGGATTAGGAAATATTATAAAATCCATCTCAGGAAACTTAGATCAAGAAGACGCAGAAAGATACGATGCAACAATTCAGTCACTTGAACTCAATCAACAAAATATTATTAACAACATTAATAACCAATTAAGCCTTAATAAGAAAATAATGAACAACTATAACGAGACAGTGAAACTACTAACCCACGATCAAGAGATAATAGCCGCAGAAACCAACAAAATCCGAACAGACTTAAACCAATTCGTCTTTGATTTCAACCATTACATGCAAGTTCAAATCGTTTTAGACCAGATGAATTTAGCCTTACAAACCATTATAAAAATATTAGATGACCTACACACAGCAATCACATTCGCAAAGATTAAAACTCTTCATAATGGACTTATAAAACCAGACGAAATAAGATGGACCATCCAGAAAATGCTAGAACATCATCCAGCTTCTCAGCTACCATACCTCGAAGAAGAAGACCTGATGAGATATTACGAGATAGTAGAAGTAGATGGTTACTACTCCAACCACTCTCTAGTCTTTATCTTACATTTTCCCATTCTTTATTCCAAAGTATTCACATATTTTCATCTATATTTACTTCCAACCATAAATAACACAATAATTATTCCACTTGGACCATATTTAGCTTCTAACTCAGAACTTTTTCAATACATGGACCTACCATGCAGAAAGAGTGAACCAAAGAAATTCATTTGTCCAGAGAAGTTCCCGCAAGAAAATACAGAAACTGACGACTGCATCAATCAAATCCTAAAATTATCCAATGATGCCGTCCAATGTCAAAACGTGCCGATCACAATTAGCACAACAATTATCCAAAAAGTATCGGAAGCTCACTATAATGCTGTTTTCTCAAAAGCTACTAAAATCTCCACCCACTGTTCTAGTTCCAAAATTGAAGTACGCAGAGGAACATTTCTAATAGAACTACCCCCAGGATGTGAGCTTAGAACCAACAACGAAGTTTACATCAACTCCAAAGCAACAATAAAAGAAGAACCGTTAACCCTGCCAAAAATAAAAATAAATCTTCAAGGGGAAAATCCAACAGTAAAGCCTCTAAAATTAGATAGAATCCAGTGAGATGAACTACATAAACTCTCAACGGAAGAAGAAAGACTCCAACCCGTGTCTTTAAAAACAATGGATCATTACCATCTATGGACACCACCAATATATATCCTGGCAATAGCTCTTATCATTATTTTGGTTTACAAATTACGAGAGATATGGAAAAAGAAGACAACTGAAGAAGATACAGCCGATCCAGAATCCATACCTTCAGTTTTGTTCATTCCTCACAAAACTTCCCAAGGGGATGGGGAAATTACGGTGCAGTAACCCCGGAGGTCAGTAAACCCAATCAACAGTTTTGTCGGCATTTATTTTTTATATAAAAGAAATAGTATTGTAATTAAATTCAGTTATTTTCAATCAATAAAGCAGTGCAGTATAGTTGTAAAAGTTAATAAAGGGTCTTTTTTAAAAAGTACCTTCGCGAGTTTAAACCTTTAAGTCACTTCTTATGCTTAAGATATGTTGGTGCAACCAGGCATTAGTAGCATTTATCAAAAGCTTGCTATCACTCGAATAAAATAAAAGCCATATATTATGGTATTGAAGCACAAATAACTCAAATTTTTCACGTTTCAATCAGAACGGTATAACCGTTATTTCAGTATCTTTACTTCGCCAGTCATTCCAGCTGATTCCAATTCAAACCAAAAAGTCCAACTAATGTCCCCAATATCGTCTCACTTTCCGTGGTTCGAGCTCAGAGGTGCCCACAGAGAGCACAGAGAAGGATTTGGTAGAGAAGAACTAAACAATTAAATAAATTGTTTTCTGTCTTCTGGCCTCGCAAAATGTGCAAAAATTAGTAGTTTTTAGCAAAAGCTTGCTATTGCTCTGATGAAATAAAAGCCATATCTTAGGGCACAGGTGCACAAATTAGTCAAACTTTTCATGTCTGTGTCGGAATCAATAGAACGATATAACCGTTATTTCACTATCCCTATTTTGTCAGCCATTCGAGCCGATTCCGATTCAAACCAAAATGTGCAACTAATGTCTCCAATATCTTTCCACTTTCAGTGGTTTGAGCACAGAGGTACCACTTGCCTTAGTAGCGAAGAACTGAATAATTAATTAAATTGTTTTCTGTCCTCTAGACTGTCGAAATGTAGAAAAATTAGTAGCTTTTAGCAAAAGCTTGCTATGGCTCTGATGAAATAAAAGTCCTATATTATGGTATTGGAGCACAATTAAGTCAAACTTTTCACGTCTGAATCGGAATCAATAGAATGATATAACCGTTAGCTAGACTTTTTGTTTTGAATCGGAATCAGTTCGAACGGCTGACGAAGAAGAGATACTGAGATAAGTGTTATATCGTTCTATTTATTCCGTGGTTCCGATTCAGATGTGAAAAGTTTAACTAATTTGTACTCTAATGCCATAATATATGGCTTTTATTTTATCAGAGCTATAGCAAGCCTTTGCTAAAAACGACTAATTTTTGAACGACAGGCCAGAGGACAGAACACAATATATTTAATTCCAAAGCAGGTGGCATCTCTGTACTCGAATCACTGAAAGTGGTAAGATTAAAAACATTAGTTGGTTGGACTTTTTGGTTTGAATCAAAATCAGCTCGAACGGCTGATGAAGTATAGATACTGAAATAACTGTTAGATCGTTCTATTAATTCCGATTCACACGTGAAAAATTTGACTAATTATTGCTCAAATTCCATAATATATGGCATATATATATATATATATATATATATATATATATATATATATATATATATATATATATATATTGAAAAAGTTGTGTTTTATTATTTACTTTTTATTTATAATAAATGTTGTAATTTTAAAAATCTGTGGTTCGTTGTTTAATTTAATATATACCTCAGCTAGCTCAATTATGTGTTCTAAGCAATCTGTCACTGTGTGACGTCGACTCTGTAGTCTCCTGGTAGAGTTCAAAAAGAAATTAAACCAAAATTTACTTTAGACCTTTGATAAATTAACCCAAATGAAGCACGTTATTTATTAATATTGAACAAATTTAATATAAACAATAAAATTCGTCTGCAACTTGGGTTGCCTTTAAAAATTTACAAAAATAGGAATCGTATAAATCTTAATGTGGTTTAGAGTCGTGACAATAAAATATTTATTACAAAATGTGGAGACTCTATACAAGTACCTAAAAACTAAATAAATATTGCAACTTTATAAAGTGTTTAAATGAACTATAAAGTAAAGAAAATGAACACTTTATTCCGCTGACTTTTAACTTGCATTCAAATATAATCAAAATTTCAAATGATCCCCAAAATTATTATCCAACCTTACTTTAAAACAGTTCTGATTTATTTAAAGAAAACTAACTACTCGCAAAATAATTGGTGAAACTGGAATATCAATCCTCTCTTCGGAAGTTAAGGTACGTACTATTCTATTTTTAATTTAATGATCATTAATATTTTCAATTTTTTTAAGGCCTATCGCAATTATGTTAATTCATGAATTTTAATTTTCTCAATTTAAATGACATTTCTGTACTCCAATAATAATTTATAAGTTAAATTGTTTCTCTTACTCTCTGGAACAAATTCTGGATATCTCTGCTGTGGAAACTGTGGAAAAACTAAAATTCTCTTTAGACCAGTTAAAAAAACACTCCCGACCTATTCCACAATTTCAGGACTCTCCTTTCAAAATTTCTTGTCGGCCTCTCCCAAAATCTATTATTCGTTGCTAACAGCAACCAACGTTCTTTTTTCTTTTCGTCTTCTATTTTTTTTTAAACCATAAAACTGTCCTGTTCTGACACATTTGTCAATCCACATTAATTTCTCATAATCACTTTAATCACATCTAATTTGGGAATTTATAAAAAAAAATGTTCAGATATAAAACTTATTCTATTACAATGCTAATACAATTTATTCTTTTCATCTCCACATCATTGTAATTTCTTATTTAACAAAACCCCTATTAATTTAGCTCCCATAGACTTGCTTGACAGTTTATTTTCTGACGTTTTCAAAATTTCTATGTTTAAATATTTTTTAAGAATTCTTCTTTTTTTGTTTTTTTAAGGTTTAGACGATTCACCTATACACTAGGCAACTATACTATTCAGAAATTATTAACACTATACCAGGTAAGTCAAAATTAATTTATTTAACAATTTACTAATCTTTTTCTCTCTTTTATTTCAGAGTCGAACCCACATTGTGATGGCTTCATGAAATTCATGAACAACAAACTCATATAAAAATCCATTTAAGTTGTATACTTTTTAACATATTGAAATCATTTCAACTTCCCCCCAATTTGGATTTTGTTCAGTGCTAACTATCAGCACTTACTAAATCTAAATTCTTACCGGTAAACTTAAATATTTTATTAATATTAACATAACAATAAACTGACTTTTATTAATAAGCATATCTCTTGAATATTTTTTTTTTTATAATTTACTCTATGACAAATACAGAATTCTCCAAACAAAATCTACAAATCTTTCACTAATTATATCAACTTCAGAATCAAATTTCCAAGTACTTTCCCAATTTCTTTACTTCTTTTCCTGTACTATTTATTTCTTGTACTATTTTCGTAGAAATTCTTATAATTGTTCCCCTATATACTATTTCAGTATCTTTATTCATTGCCGCATTATTATTTATTCTTTTTATATCCGCATATAATATTCATTTCATCATCTCTACATATAACTGTCTATATTTCATATTTCAATATTTCATATAATTTTATTTTTCATCTTATTTCCGCATATACTATTTATCATTATAATATTCCCTATTTCCCAATTTCTACAAAATATCGATTTGTCCATAGTACTTTGCTCATTTATTTATACTTGTAACTCCTATAAATCTACTTGAAAATAAATCAACCTTTTTTGTTTATATAAATTCATCATTATTCTGTACATCTGTTCCTAATAAATTATTTAATTATCAAATTTATCTCAAGATATGCTTATTTATTAATTATCCTTCCATTTACAAAACTTATATCTTATAATACCAAATTCGTGTCATAATATTGCCTACCCTTGTATGTTCATACTTTGATAAGTAGACAATATTATGCACATAGGAGCGGTCTAAACAAAATTTCTCCCTTCTGCATCAACACTTGCTTCCCCCCTATTCTCCTCTGTTCTAACTACATTCACCTGTCTTCTCTCCTCATTTTCCCCCCTATTATATCTTGGATTCCCTTCTCTGTAAGCTTCCCTATTTCTCGTCTCCTGTGAATAATTTCCCTGGTTCTGTCTCCAATTATTGCCTCTGTCATTTCCTTGTCTCCAGTTATTCCCTCTATCATTGTTTGGATTCCCTTGTCTACGTTCCCAGTTATATCTTCCGATATCTCTCCTGGCATTGTTCATATTCTCTCCCCTATTTGTAAAATCCCTGCTTCTATTTTGTCTCTCAAATTCTCTTTCCCTATAATTATTCCCTCGATTCACATATCCCTGTCTATTTGCTGTGTTATTCCTATATGTCCCTTGCTCTTGTCCATTTCGATTCTGCGTCCCTACACTCCTCTCAATCCTCTGAAGATATCCTGTCAGACTTTCCATCGTCTTTATATTGTGAAGAGCTATTGTTTCCGCCATGTTATGGTTATATTGCCTGGCGATGTATAGGACAATCTCCTCTTCTCGCATAGCCGGTTCTAAGTATTGTGCTGTCTGGAATAACTGCATTGCGTACAGATTGTAGTTGGTACTTTTTTTATAATTGAATTTCCCAAAATACAACCGTTCCCTGAAACTAGCCTGTTGGTTTTCTCCCCAAAAATAGTTAATAAACTTGGCCTTAAATTCCTGCACATTATTTATGGAATTTTCATTATTGCAAAACCATAATAATGGCATGCCCACTAACATGTTTCGAATATTCAATTTCATTTCTATCGGATCCCTTACATTCTTTACCTTATTTTTGATGATATCTACAAATATTCTAGGATGTAAGTGATTCAGGTTTCCGTCAAACTTAATTCCCCCATCATTATAACTCGGCATCATAGTACTCACTCCCCTTGTTTGTCCTAGATTTGATTCCAAACGCTGAATCTCCTCACTTGCATTTTTAAATTTCTCTTTCAATTCCTCAACTTGTCCCTGTAATACTCTATCTCCCTTTTCCGCCTGATTTGCATGCCTACCAATTTCCAGTTCCAAATTCTGCAATCCCATCTTTATATTGTTTTTGATAATGGTAAGTTTTTCCTCATGATCCTGAGTTTGCCTTTTAACACTTTCTACCTCCCTAACAATCTCTTTATTCTGCTTATTAACTTCTTTGTTTATTTCCCTTGGTAAATTCTCTTGAATGGATGTTCCCAACTCTACAAATCTGCTCCCAATTTCCTGTCCTATTTCCGCTCTAATTATGGCCTTTTCTCTGGATATCTCCTCCTGTACATTCCTCTTAAAATCCTCACTTTCTCCTCTAACCTGTTCTACTTTCTCTTCTAAACCTTGGGTAATGTGTAGCATCTCTTCCCTGACTATCTTCACTTCTTCTTTGATTTCTTCCCTCATTTTAATTAACTCTCCCCTAAGTTCTCCTTTAATATTATTTTCCATTTTGTTCATATCCCCCCTAATATTGTTAATATTACTATCCATTTTGTGCATATCCCCCCTAATATTATGATCCATCTGTTGTAGCATCCGCATTATTTGCCTCATATCCATCTGTGTCATCCCTGACTCTCCAACATCTCCTTCCCTGCGTCTCTCCTCCTGCACTCTACTTTCATCCTCACTTTCATCACGTCTATCTCTCACTGTCTCATCCAACTCCTCTCTCAAACTATCTGTTAGACTTCCCTCTCTATCACCTTGTCCTGCTTCTTGTATGCATTGCTCTAAATATACTACAACTTCTCCTGACCTTCGTCTGCTTTCTTCATCTACCTGTATATCCTGTTCCTGTTCTAATACCTGTTCTTCTTTACTCTCTTTCGGTACGACTTCTTTTCCATTTCTTAAAGTCATTCGGTCTGCCATTTTATCCTAATATCTATTTATTCTCAAATTTAACTTTAACTGCCCCAGAATCTCTGCAACACTAATCACACCAATTTATTTTTACTCTAATCTGTGTAATATTAATAAATCTGCTTAAAAACACCCTTATTTCTGTTTTCCGAGAGGCCCCACGTTGGGCGCCAATTGAAAAAGTTGTATTTTATTAATTTTACTTTTTATTTATAATAAATGTTGTAATTTTAAAAATCTGTGGTTCGTTGTTTAATTTAATATATACCTCAGCTAGCTCAATTATGTGTTCTAAGCAATCTGTCACTGTGTGACGTCGACTCTGTAGTCTCCTGGTAGAGTTCAAAAAGAAATTAAACCAAAATTTACTTTAGACCTTTGATAAATTAACCCAAATGAAGCACGTTATTTATTAATATTGAACAAATTTAATATAAACAATAAAATTCGTCTGCAACTTGGGTTGCCTTTAAAAATTTACAAAAATAGGAATCGTATAAATCTTAATGTGGTTTAGAGTCGTGACAATAAAATATTTATTACAAAATGTGGAGACTCTATACAAGTACCTAAAAACTAAATAAATATTGCAACTTTATAAAGTGTTTAAATGAACTATAAAGAAAAGAAAATGAACACTTTATTCCGCTGACTTTTAACTTGCATTCAAATATAATCAAAATTTCAAATGATCCCCAAAATTATTATCCAACCTTACTTTAAAACAGTTCTGATTTATTTAAAGAAAACTAACTACTCGCAAAATAATTGGTGAAACTGGAATATCAATCCTCTCTTCGGAAGTTAAGGTACGTACTATTCTATTTTTAATTTAATGATCATTAATATTTTCAATTTTTTTAAGGCCTATCGCAATTATGTTAATTCATGAATTTTAATTTTCTCAATTTAAATGACATTTCTGTACTCCAATAATAATTTATAAGTTAAATTGTTTCTCTTACTCTCTGGAACAAATTCTGGATATCTCTGCTGTGGAAACTGTGGAAAAACTAAAATTCTCTTTAGACCAGTTAAAAAAACACTCCCGACCTATTCCACAATTTCAGGACTCTCCTTTTAAAATTTCTTGTCGGCCTCTCCCAAAATCTATTATTCGTTGCTAACAGCAACCAACGTTCTTTTTTCTTTTCGTCTTCTATTTTTTTTTAAACCATAAAACTGTCCTGTTCTGACACATTTGTCAATCCACATTAATTTCTCATAATCACTTTAATCACATCTAATTTGGGAATTTATAAAAAAAAATGTTCAGATATAAAACTTATTCTATTACAATGCTAATACAATTTATTCTTTTCATCTCCACATCATTGTAATTTCTTATTTAACAAAACCCCTATTAATTTAGCTCCCATAGACTTGCTTGACAGTTTATTTTCTGACGTTTTCAAAATTTCTATGTTTAAATATTTTTTAAGAATTCTTCTTTTTTTGTTCTTTTTAAGGTTTAGACGATTCACCTATACACTAGGCAACTATACTATTCAGAAATTATTAACACTATACCAGGTAAGTCAAAATTAATTTATTTAACAATTTACTAATCTTTTTCTCTCTTTTATTTCAGAGTCGAACCCACATTGTGATGGCTTCATGAAATTCATGAACAACAAACTCATATAAAAATCCATTTAAGTTGTATACTTTTTAACATATTGAAATCATTTCAATATATATATATATATATATATATATATATATATATATATATATATATTAAATATTATTACATACATTAATATATATATATATATATATTATATATATATATATATATATATATATATATATATATATATATATATATATATATATATATATATATCTACGGCATTAAGTGAACTCCGCCCATGTTAAAATTCAGGTTTAATTGAGCTCCGTGGTCAAGTGGATACCGATATACGGAGCTCACTTGACAATTCCGTAATATTGGTTCAGTCGATTCATCAGCATGTAGAGTTTAATAATTTATAAAAATTTTTTGGAGCCCGTAAATACCCCTGTATCATAAATGTATATCGCTTAGTTCACGTGTATATATTATACGGGTCGTTCAGATCTTCTTCATTGTATATTTGAACCATACGTTTATCGGTTTAACTAAGCTCTGAGAGTTTGGCAACTGTGCGATTATACCGTATATTTTCAACATATACCCTGAACGGTTTATATGGGCTCCTTATTTTTATCTACTGTTTGTAGACAGTGGAATGTCATACGCATAACACTGTGTAACAGAGGATATCATATTACCTGGTATAACTACGTACTAAAATGTAACTGGTTCTTTAAAAAACTGGTATGAAGATACAAAAGGATTTGGGCTTATTATTGAATGGAATGTTCGCTTGCATAGAAAATTTTTTTTTTCTGTATTTTTAAAGATGTTGTTTTTTCATTTAATATAATTTTATTAGTTCAATGCCGAACTTGATGTTTTTTTAATTACAGAAATTTCGTAATATATTTTGTTTACGTGAGTGTCTTTGTACATTTTATGTAAGCATCTGATTAATAAAAACTACTTTTATTTTATTCAATCTTCTGCGATATATTGTATAAAGCTTTTTTAATATTTTAGTTCTGGTCTTATTTGTGTACTACATGTGATATCTCGATAGAAGGTTATCTCAAAATAAATATGGTTAAGTGCTACAATAGATGTTTTTGTGTTAAAATGGGTAGTAGTGTGCACAAAAAGAAAGAATGGTTAATTTGTCTAACAAGGTATATTCGGCAGCAGAAGCATATAGTACAAGCGTCTATGTTTTAAGGGCGGAAGGACGTGCGCCTCATTTTTAGCTGACAAGCTTGCGAAGAATATTATTTCTGGTTCTCAATTTACCTTTTAGATTTAAACAATAATCTATGACTGACCCGGTGTGATACAAACTATTTTCAAGGAATTTATAGGAAGTCTACAGTTCAATGATTTTATGACAAGATTGGATGTTCAGTTTTGTGAAAACGTCTATGTTGTGGAAATTGAAGGAGCACCCACGAATTTTTCAGGGGTTTTGGCTGAAAATTTATTCATAGTTTATTTTTATTGTGCAATAATAGGTGTCTCGTCTATATAATAGAAGTCCTAGTATCTACCGGTATGAATCGTTTGTTTGTGTAAATGTTATACAGTGTAGGTGCCTTTATGCTACCCCAAGCGAGACCGTTCTTCATCTGCTACTCTTACCAGTGAGTGATACAAAAAATATTCTCTTATGTTGGCATACGCAGACAATGTAAGTGAGCTTGTTATCTAAGGGGATATCATATAGTTTTTGGAGAAATATTCTGTAATTTAAGGTGTCGTAAGCGGTATTTAGATTGAAAAATACCACCCCTGATACCGGATATTTTTCGTACCCGTCTTTTTTTTTGCCAGGTTTAAGCAAGGTAACAACTTTGGCTTGTCTCTAAATTTTGGCTATCTCCATAATTTGAATGCAGTTGTTCATCATGCGGATAAGCCATTGTAGAGTGTTTTTGGTCCAGGTTTCGTAATAAGCTTTGTGCTCAGATCCTCAATGTCGGTAGTTGTATTATTTTTCATTAAATATGTAGATGGTGGATCCAAGCTCAACATCGTTAAAAGGTTCTCTCGGCTGACTGGTTTTGTCCTTTCTTACTTTAAGTTATTCTTTGCTTCTTTTGCGACAGAAATAGCATGTCTATATCTATGATGTGGTTTTCAGCAATCAGCTATATACCAAATACCCTAGGTTAGGCCCTATATGTGTTTCCTGCACTAGAGATAAGTTACATTCGTGTTTAGCTCATATGTCTGATAAGTTTAAGTAAAGTAAAGTTTCTTGATCTCTAGATATACCCTTAACAGTTATAGACATATGTTATTAAAATAGTTGGTTCTAAAAAGGACCAATTTGACAAAATCATATTAAAGGGGTGACTGAAGAATTAGCCGATTAATTAATTAATCATTACCCGGGGTATGCCCGATTGCGGTGATCTTATTAGTACTTCAATCTTCCTTAACGCGCGTTATTTGAATCCCATAAGTAATGCCTAATCTTTTACTTTTTATTAAAAATTTAAATTTTACATGCCGTGTATTACTTTTTGACGATATTTCGAATCAGATTTGTATAGTAATAATTTTAGGTATTAAAGAGCCTCTTTGTGAAAAATAAATAAGTTTGTGATATCGGTCGCAACTCATATCTAGATAATAACAAAATAAACAGTTAAAATAAGTGTAAACAATTTCAACTACATATATCGGTGCCACTGTTCAGGTGATGGGTTTATCACAGATTATCAAAGATTACATTTTGATTCAATGTTCTATTTACGTATTTTCAATATTAAAAAAGTAGGAAAAGACATGTTTATGCTTTTATTTTTTTAAATCTATTCTATTTTCTTTTTAGAGTTCCGTCTTTTTTGAACGACCTGTGTTCTTTTTTTAATTGGGCACTTGTCCAAAGCTATGACAAATACTCTGTCCTCTACTATTCTACATTAATATGACTGATTCATTATTTTCTCTAAACACTCTGTCCTCTGCTATTCTACATTAATATGACTGATTTATTTTATCTTTCACGCAGCAATTTTAATGTTTATCCTGTGTATCTTCTTCTTCTTCTTCTTCTATTTATATAGACATGACTGTCATTTTTCAATGTGCCTCCAGTAAGTTGCCGTTCCATCGTTTTCGTGATCTTCCTACTGATCGTCTTCCTACGGGTTGACCGTCTCTTGCCGTCTTTACTACTCTATTTGTTGTCATTCGGCTTATATGATCGTTCCATTCTACTCTTCTATTTCTTAACCAGTTCTTGATCTTCTCCATCTTGCATCTACGTCGTATATCTGTACTTCTAGCTCTGTCCCATAGTGTCTTACCATCAATTTTTCTAAGTGTTTTCATCTCTGCTGTTTCTAATATCCTTTTTGTCCTCTCTGTGTCAGGTCTTGTTTCTGCCGCGTATGTCATTGGTCTGATGACTGTTTTGTAAATTCTGCCTTTCGTTTCTTTCCCGATAGTTTTATTGCTTCATATTGTTTCATTTAGTCAGCCTGCGGCTCTGTTTGCTCTATTCACTGGATCTTTCACTTCAGTTTCGAGCTTTCCGTAGCTAGATAATGTGATGGCTAGATATTTAAACTCCATCACTTGTTCTATTATCTGACCTTTCAGCTCCAATTAACATCTTAGTAACAATAAGTGGATAACGTTTTTTAATTTGTGTTTGTTCTGCATATCATTATTTCTTCTGTGTATTAAAAGTTAAATTTTGCTTATTATTAAGATTCCCTTAACGCGTTTATTAATTGTCTTGTTTCTGCAGTACGAATATATGTGTATCATGATAGATTGTAATGCATATTTCATTTGCGTTTGCCAATTACTTTTTCACTTCCTCAGCGATAGGTCTTTTTTTCCTCATCAATAACCTTATCTTATCCTCGCTCGATACAGCTATTCTAAGATATTTATATTCCACTATATGCTCTATCATTTGGTTTTTATCTCAAATTTGCACCTATGACGAAATTTATAATACATATCTAATATCTAAGAGAAATAGAGGTAGAATAAGAGCAGTAGAAATGGAGTTCCTGAGGAGAAGCTGTAGACTTACAAAAAGAGACAAAATTGAAAACGCAGAGATTAAGCGGAGAATGGGAGTGCAATCAGACATAATCGACTATATAGAGGAGAAGAGACTATCCTGGTACGGCCACGTCAGAAGAGCGGACAGAGGACGCTGGATAAACAAAATCACAGAATGGAGCCCGATTGGAAGAAGAAAGAGAGGAAGACCCCGAAGGTCATTCAGAGATGAAATCGACGAGGCTATGGAGAAAAGAACCCTGCGAGATGGAGACTGGAATGACAGGGAAAATTGGAGAAAACGGTTGAGTGAAGGAAGACAGTGAAAACTGTGGAAATCCTTAGTAGTAGTAGTATCTAATATCTGGTGCTTTCATATGAAACTGGAATAAAACACTTGGTAGATAATATTTATTTGTTTTGAGTACACTTTTTTTAGAACCTAGTACATAAAGGAATAAATATTTGTCTGTTTAGTGTTTTCCAAGTCTGTAAAACATAAACAGACTTAAATATCAGATTATACATTTATTAAGAATATTCAATATCGAAATTGAAGATTTTGTATCACAAAATATGAATAGGTTTTTACTTTTTGTTTGACGTTTTAATCTTCTAATCGGAGTTCATTTTTCGAAAAACTATAAAATTGTGAGAACAAATTGCTATATAAAAGTACGAGGCAATATTCTCATGCTGTGAGCTTTGCTGCTCTGTTACTTGTATAACGCTTAAGCTATTTTTAATTTTTTGTCAATATTCTTGATGTGTTTCCTTAAATGACCATGTTTAAGGTTAGTACGTTTGATTAAATAAAATTGACATTAATTTAATAGTTTCCATTTTATTAGTACTGATGGTATATAACTAGCATCTGTTGGTACTATATATCAATTTTAACATGTGGAAGTGAGAGCACTCTCTTGTTAGTATTTTCAGTGTAAATTATGTGGCAGCCGTAGCTCAGTGGCTGTGTTACTGGCTTAACAAGCTGGAGGGTCCGGGTTCGAATCCTGGCACCGACAAAATTTTCAATTTCTAATTTAACTGCGCTGCCACCGTACTTCGGAGGGTACGTAAAGCCGTCGGTCCCGGCTACGAAAGTAGTCGTTAAGTCATGTTAGGGGCGCTTGCGCGACCTGAAAACCCTAACACTAGACCTTAGCCAGAAGGTTACACGAACTTACTTACTTACTAGTGTAAATTATGACGAAACCAGAAATAACCCATAATATTCCCCCGTGTGATCTTAGTATTTCCATTGATTGAATAATATAGGGTCTCCAATATTTCAGTCAACGGTATGTCAGAGTGGTTTTTATTAATTTTTATATATATTTGCAACATGAAGAAGAAAGTTCAGTATAGGCAGTTAAACAGCTAACCTGTCAATTTAAAAGTAAGAGCAAGTACCAACTTGCTGAAAAGCATACCCATACACAAAAGGGATGATAAAATGTACTGCACAAACTATAGCGGTATAAGCTATATATTAATTAATAGGACATACAGATTTTTTTCTAATAAACCTATAACGATTGAGTGAATAGGTGAACTATCAAATAGGAGACTATTAGTGTGGAATTAGAAAAAACTTAATAAATCATTGATCAATTATTCACAATTAGGCAATTAATGAGAAATGTTGGGAATACAAAAAAAAACATTAAACTAGTTATTTATAGATTTTGAACAAACACATGATATAATAATAAGAATAAAACTATGGAATACTATGGCATAACTAGGCTTACCTAAGAAATTAATTAATTTAACAAGGAGTAACGTACAAGTAAAGTAATATTTCAAGGAAAATTATCGACTTATTTTCAAATGTACATTGATCTCAAACAGGAAACATGTACAATCATTATACAATATAGTAAATACTTATTTAGATAAACGTAAAATATTTCACTGAACGTTAACGATAAAAATGTTACAAATAAAGGTTAAAACATTCTTTTCAATTCGCGGTAAAAGATTTAATAGAGTTCAGCACACAAGATAAATTCGTAACCAAATTCATATACCAGTAAACGGTACTCGATACAGCAGCAAAGTAATTTTAACAACAAATATAAATCATAGCATCAGCTCTGGAAAATGGTGTTTTCTTTGACAGACAGCAACCACAAATGTGAAATTAGGAAAGATTAGTATGAAATTAGAAAAACTGAATGAACCATTGATCAAATATTCAGAATTATATACATAATAAAAAATGTTAGGAATAAAAAAAACATTACACTAGTTATGTAATTGTATGGCAGAACTAGGCATACCTAAGGAAATTAACTGTCAACTTACTTTCAAATGTACAGTGACCTCAAACAGGAAGATGCCGTGTTTACCATCGTGTTGGAGAGCATCACCCGCAAAGTAAATAAAGAAAATCTCAGTTTAATAAGCAAGGTCCTTACGTTATACAGACTTTCGACGATGAGTTAAATATAGTAGCAAGTATAATTATTAGTAAGAAAAAACATTAAGACATTTAATAGGAAAAAGCGCAAAGAAGGGTCCTCCAAATCAACGATGACAAAAAAATATATGGCTATCATAAGAAGAGCACTACGAAACAGGATAGGACATAATATTTCAATAGACTAGTACAACTTTGAAATGGTTCATCGGTCTAAATATTTGGGATTTAAGAGCACTTTTAATAAAAACACTACAAAAGAGAATAACAACAGAATAAAAGCTGGTAATTGCTACGTTTTAAGCAAAAAAATTAAATCCAAAAATACATCCCGCAGTACCAAAAATAAGAATCTACGTATGTAAGTGAAACACGGACAATGAAAAAACAAAATAAGAGCCGATTGAGCGTCGCAGAAAGAAGAATTCTTAGAGAAATATATGAATCTTATGAATCACCAATCAATACAGAGTGCAAAACAATAACTTTGGCGTTGAGATTTAGTTTCCTGTACGACGTTGCAATCTTTATATACCTGTTTGACCTTAGCATTAGTTCCCGGTAGTAAAACACTTCTGGGGGTTTTCCTAGCAATCCTGATCTAATTAATACCTGAGTTTTACTTACATTGTTTTATATATCCTCATTTTAGTAGTTCGTGTTAGACTTCTGGATTTAAAATTGTTATGAGGGTTATACATAAGTATATTAGTTTGCTACCTGAATTTTCCCTTTGATCTCTTATGTGAAAACATTATCTGCGATATCTAAAACGCTCCTATCTTTCAAAATTATAGGGATCTATTGTTAAGTTATATGCCCTACTACATCGTCTCTTTTGTCTGTTAATGAACATTTATTTGGTTTTCTCGTTACTGACTACTATATCGTTTTTTTTGCTGCTAATAGCATTATTCTATAGTATTCTAATATTTAATCTATGGATTAAATCCGGATAGCGGATAGATATTCTTTACTTTCTCGTAGAAATTATATTCTAACTCACAAAAATCCTATTAAATTGCCAAAATCGCCCTTGCATATTCTATTTACTTATGAGGGGCAGCAGCAATATCAGTACCATATTAATGCATATAGTCATGGACTGGCTAATCGTTGGATAATAGGAAGCATGAATGTAGCAGTTTTAATAGTTTGGTGACTGCTTGCTGAAATCGGGGAGTAGAGATATCTACCTGGGATACCTGGGAATTACACTGTCTAGCTACGGAGACCTGGACAAATAAATGAGAGATCAAGTACTAAAAGCAAATAGACTGGCAGGGTGCCTTAATAACACTATATGGCTAAACAGACACATTAACACTGAGATGATATCAATTTATAAAGCCAGTGTAAGACAAATAATGACATATGCTTCAGAAACAAGACCCGGCACAGCCACAACGCAAAGAATAATGGAAACGGCAGAGATGAGAGTACTGAGAACAATTATAGGAAATACGCTGAGAAATCAAAAGAGAAGTGAAGACATTAGAAGAAAATGTAACGTAAAGTGTATAAATGAATTTACACAAAATAGAAAAAAAGAATGGAATAATCACATAAGCAGAATGGAGGAGACCCGTGACGTCAAAATTGGAAGAGATAAGTCACGAATCGGCAGAAGAAGTATCGGACGATCGCGCAAAAAATGAAGTGATAACCTTCCATAGAGGTATTATTCCACCAATGAACAAGTAAAATTGCTTATAAAGAGAAATAATAACAAGAAAAAAAGTAACATCTCTCAGATAAATAAGCGGAACAACAGAAACTGAGTATTAACGTGAAATTCCAGAATTAACATTAAATAAATTACCGCAAATCGTACGAACTGAAATAAGTGTTATTTTCTGCTCATATATATATATATATATATATATATATATATATATATATATATATATATATATATATATATATATATATATATATATATATATATATATATATATATATATATATATAATAAGAACTATATTTAAACCAAGTGACAGAAAAAAAATTATATATACATTTACTTCTAAATGATTAAGGTCTATAAAATTATTATTAAAGTTAAAGCTTATACAAGCGAACTGTCAAACATAATATATACGGAAACAATAAAGAAATAGATATGTTTAGTGGTTATGAAACCGCTTGTCGTCTGCCATGAATTTTATTACAGAATCAAGTTACCAATACCATAAGACACCAAAATATTTTGTCTGAGTAATGACTTACTACGATAAAAAGAAATAGAATACTTTTATAATACACAACGTTATAACGTTGTGTAAACGAATGTTAATAACAATTGGTAATAAAGACATAAAGATACCCACTAAAAATTTTAAAATTTCAAAACGACAGTAAAATAAAGTTTAAGTATATTATTTTCATTATTTGTTCAATACTGATGCCATCAATTTTTATTTTACATCTAGTTGGTTCTTTGCTGACTACTATTGTTTTAGTTTTCTGAGATGAAATTGTCATAATAAATTCATAATGCCAGGTATTTTATTTCCATTACCTATGTGGTTATTCCATTCTTTTTTTCTATTTTGTATCCATTCATTTATACACTATACGTTACATTTTCTTTTCGATTTCTCAGAGTATTTCCTGTAATTCTTCTCAGTACTCTCATCTCTGCCGCGTCCATTATTCTTTGCGTTGTGGCTGTGTCGGGTCTTGTTTCTGCTAATGCCATCAATTTCTATTTTACATCTGTGGTCCTTTGCTGACTACTATTGTTTTAGTTTTCTGAGATGAGATTGTCATATTAAATTCTTTTGCTCTTATGTTAAATTTGTGGACCAATCTTTGCAGACTATCTTCATCTTGGGCTATTAATATTGCGTTATCTGCGTAACGGAGTATTTTAATTTCTTTGTTTCCCATTCTGTATCCTCTTCGTTTGTTAACGCTTTTGATGATTTGATCCATGAACAAATTGAAGAGCATGGGGCTCAATCTCAACGAATCCCCTTGTCTTATTCTGCTGCCTATTTCTATAGGTTCTGTAAGTTGTCCCTCTATTCTGACTTCAATTTTGTTGTTTTGGTCGATGTTTTCGATAGTTTTTGTAATATTTAGGAGAGCTTCTCTATTATACAGAAGATGGATTACATCTTTCAGTCTTACTCTGTCAAACGCTTTCTTTAGGTCAATCAGACACAGAAATGCTAGTCTATATTATACTTCAGTGATTTCTCAGTAATTTGCTTTATAACGAATTTTGCATCTGTACACGATCTACCACTTAAAAAACCAGGTTGTTCATCTGCTAAACTTATATTGTGATTAATTAGCACTTGTAAAATTTTAGTTGTAAGTTTTAGCGTAGTATTTAACAAGTTTATACCTCTGTAGTTTTTTGTCTGTTTTTATCTCCTTTTTTATATAGTAGAGTTAGTTCGCTCCTTCTCCATTCTTCCGGCATTTTATTGTGTTTTATAATTTTATTAATTAATATTGTTAATTGTTCTGTCATTGCTGCTCCACAATATTTCAGTATTCGTTTGGTATCTCGTCTTGACCTGCTGCTTTTCTGTTCCTCAGGTTTTCAAGTATTTTCCGAACTTCCTGTACATTGATATTAAGTTCTTTATATGTTGTAATTTCTGATGTTTCCGGTTCTAGCGTCGTTTGTTCTTCTCCTGTATATAGCTTTTTTAGGTAGTCAATCCACGTATCATTTTCTATGTATTTTAGTTCTATTAGTTACTTTACCTCCGTTCTTTGACGTCTGATGAAGCGCTATATTTCCTTTTGCAGACGAGAAAAATTATGTTCCATTTCTTTCAAAAAACGTTCCCAGTGACCATTTTTTATTTTTCTTATAAGTGCATGTGTTTCGTTTCTAATTGTCTTGTAATTATGTTATGCCTCTTGTGTTTTGGTTGACATGTATTTCAGTTAAGCTTTTTTGTTTTCTTTACATTTTTCCTTCACTTTACTTATCTTTCTTTTACCGAGAACTTTCTTGGCCGAGGCTAAGATATTAGACTTAAGTATTGTTCAGCTTTCTTCGACTCCATCACTTTCTGTGATATATGTATTTCTGTTTTTTTCGGTTCTTCTTTTCTGGAATAGGTATCTTGTCGAGTCATCCTGTAAGCTTTCGACTTTTATCTTTGTGGTGTATTTCGGTGTTTTGTTATCACATATATATGTTTTCATTCGGCACAATACCAATTTGTGATCGCTTCCTATTTCTGCTGATGTTAGTGCTCTCTATTCAACAGAATATAGTCTATAATAGATCTTTGTCCTCTACTGTTTTCAAAAATGTATTTGTATTGTTCTTGGTAAGGGAAAAATGTATTATTGTTACGTATCTGGTTTTTGCTGCAGAGGTCCGTTAGAAGGTTTCCGTTTTCATTTCTAATATTTTCGTTATATCGCTGTTTTATCGCTGGAACTAAATCATTGCCAACACGGGCGTTAAAATCACCCATAATGATTATATATTTATCATTTGGGGTCTCGTTTATTACAGTCTGAAGGTGTTCCTAGAAGTTTTCCCTTGTGGTGGTATCTTTGTTGTTCTCTTGAAGTGAATTGCTACCACATTCAGAGGTTTAACATCCAGTATAATTTTTACACTTACTATTTTTATACTTGGTGTAAAAAATTTTTGTGTACTAACAGAGTTTTGGCTCTGGTTTCTTTGGCAACACCACTGTAAATCATGAGATGGTCATCTATAATAATTTGACCCTTTTCCTTTTTTCTTTGTATCTTTTAACGCACACATGTCTATATTTTTTTTTTCTACAAGCTCTTTTGTAATTTTCTGCTCTCTTGTAGAGACTTTACGTTCAAAGCACCGATGCGAAGTGTATTTCTCGTTTACCACAAATTTGTTGTCCTCTTTCTCCCGTTAGTCGTCGTAATGAAATCATTCCTGTCCCGAGGCATAATTCTGTTTCTATGAGTTGTATGGTTTTAAAGTCTATCAGTAGGGTGCTAAACTGGCTGTAGACCCCCTCCTCCTTTATTTGGGCTTGGAACCGGCAACAGTTCTGTCGAGCTACTCGATCTACCCAAAAAAACTGCAGGCGGATTTGAAATATGTTACTTAAGGATGTACTTAATCTCTATTAATTCTTTGATCTGTTTTTTATTCTCTTTCAGATCTGTTTTATATTAGGTAAATTCTTATTTCATTCCTTAGGTAAATTCTTATTTCAAACCCTCCGGCGCACTTTCAGGTCTACATATTATATAAGTATTTTAGTTTTTTTTTTTCATTTTACTTTTACCTCTTTTTGTACTTACTTTACTTTCCGTGTCCGGAACACCAACAGCTTAAAATTTTATATTTCCAATGGTTGGCTACATAAATGGCCCTGTCATTCGCTAAAAATAAATCTTCTTCTGTGTAGGTCTCTCTCATCTCTGTGCATGCTAGTAGATTTTTTGTGGTAACAAACTTTATAATCTTACCGAAGGGGCTTCTAATTTCAGAAACTGTTACACGATTACTCTATTTGATATACGTACATTTATGTACTAAATGTTTTAGTGCCAATGCATTTTAATAAAAAATACTAATTATTAAAAACGGAAATTTTCGCTTTTCCAAGTTTATAATACACACTTTCTTATGTTTGAAAATATATAAAAGTAATATAAATTACCGCCTTGCTTATTAAAACTAAAAAGTAAAATAAAGGTATATGGCGGTTAACAATTTATATTTAACTACATAAATTAGCCAAATAGTCCTTAAATTCCTCCATGATTAAATTGATGGATATTTAAATAAATTTCAAGTTCCAGAATGTATCTGCTGTAAAATTTGAAAATCTACTACTAATACAATTATTGGCAACATCGCAGGAGTTTAGAAGTATATGCAATATCGTAAATACGGATCCGAAAAATGGTTTATCCTTTTGTGGAGTCCACTTAATCCTACGTGTTGGTCGGAGTCTACATAAAGCGCTACTTAGATAATAAAATACACGGTGTATATTCTACTGGAGTTAGTATAATACCGTTTTAGAACGGAGCTTACATTAACCGCTAGATGTATATATATATATATATATATATATATATATATATATATGTATATATATATATATATATATATATATATATATATATATATATATATATATATATATATATAGATCTAGCGGTTAATGTGGGCTCCGTACTAAAACGGTATTATACGAACTCTAGGAGAATATACACCGAGTATATTATTATCTAAGTAGCGCTTTATGTAGACTCCGACCAACGCATAGGATCAAGTAGGCTCCGTAATACGTTAAAACATTTATGGGATCCGTATACACCTATTCGGGTACAAAACTTAGCTCCTGCAATGTTGCCAATAATTTTATTAGTCGTAGATTTTCAAATTTTACAGCAGGTATATTGTGGGACTTGAAATTTATATTAATATTCATCAATTTAGGCATCGAGGAATTTCATAGATACTTGGCTAATGTAGTTAAAATTTTTATAATATAAATTGTTAAACGACATATAACCTTATATTACTTTTATGTTTAATAGGCAAGGTGGTAATTTATATTACTTGCTTTAATTATTTTTAAACTTAAGTAAGCGTCTATTATAAACTTGGAAAGTTTTCATTTTTATGCATTAGTATTTTCTTTTAATGCATCGCACTGAAACATTTATCATATAAATGTACGTATATCGAGTGGAGTTTTCGTGTAACAGTTTAAGAAAGTAGTAGTACTCTAATATTTGTTACCATATAAAATTATAGAAAACTCTGTACAGCAGGGAGATCTTAGTAACTTTTCGATTGCTACAGTTTATGATGTGCAATATTTGTTTCATAAATTAATAAAATTTAAATTACAATAATTTATAAATCACTTTATAAATTGGTCACTTATGTTAATAGAGGTCATCGTGAGTGCAAAAAGTAACAACGAGTACGAAAGATATCAGGCATCAGGGGTGGTATTTGTAAATCTAAATACCGCTTACGAGACCTTAAATTAAAGAGAATTTCTATAAAAACTATATGACATCCCGTTAGATAATAAACTCACTCATTTTAATATATTAAAACTGCTGTATATAGAGATTCGCGGATATCGGGTAGGAACTCCTTTTTGAACAGTCCTATCAGGGAAAGTGAATCAATCCCTGCCTTCCGCAGATTCCAGGTGTGTCCTGGCTCGGGAAACTAGTACCTGTTAAGGGTCCCTTCTCCAGGGTTATGGATAAAGACCACACCGGCATCCAGGGCGGAGAAGAAGTCTTTACAACGTTCTGGAGGGCGGAGGTGGCAGCCCAATGGTTTTAGGGTTTATATAAAATCGAACCTGGAAAGCGGTAGCTGGTCTTTCAGTATTTGTATTAAGCGGAAGTCATGTAGGCCAGAACGGTCAATACATAACAGTACCCGGTGCGGTGGTAACCACTTAAACAGCATGTACACAGCGGTTTAGAAATCCAAGGGAATGACTACTACACTATTTTTCCCAGGTTTATCAATATAGCTGAGGAAAAAAGCTGTAGAATAGGCACATGGAATGTGCGGAGTTTATATGAACCCGGAAAAACACAGAATGACATAAATGAGATGAGAAGACTGCAAATATCAATTCTGGGTATTAGTGAAATGAGATGGCCCCGATCTGGTCAATGCCATGTGGATGATCATGAAGTGTATTATGCAGGAGAAGACAGTAATTATCATCGTAATGGTGTAGGATTCATAGTCTCAAAGGAGGTTAGCAAATGTGACAGGGCGATATGCCAGGTATCTGAACGAGTCATAAGTCATAATGATTCAGTTGAACGCGAAACCCAGAAATATAAATTTAATACAAGTGATACACCGACAGCGGAAAGTGAACTGGAAGAACTTGAAAAGTTCGACGCCGATGTAAAGACTGTCACTGACCAACTCAAGACTAGAGATCTTACTATTCTGATGGGTGACCTTAATGCAAAGATAGTAAAAGGCAGACAAAGTAACATTATTGGATGTTATGGACTGGGCGATAGAAATGAAAGAGGGGATTATTTCTCAGATTTTTGCAAAGAACATCATCATCATCATCAATCAGCCCTGAGTTGTCCATTGTTGAACATAGGCCTCCTCTAGACTTTTCCATCTGCTTCTGTTCTGCACCTCTGCTATCCAATTGGTCACGATTCTTTTGAGGTCGTCGGTCCACCGCGTTGGGGGTCTTCCTCGGCTTCGCTTGTCAGTCCGTGGTCTCCACTCAAGTAATTTTTTTGTCCAACTGTCGTCTTTCATTCTTGCAACATGTCCTGCCCATCTCCATTTTTGCCTTGTAATATCTTCGATAATGTCTACCACTCCGGTTCGTCTACGAACTTCCTCGTTTCTTTTTCTATTTCTTAAGCTTATTCCAAGCATTGATCTCTCCATCTTTCGTTGTGTCCTTCTCAATTTTTCGGCTGATGTTTTTGTGAGAGTTAAGGTTTTTGCTCTGATCGGTATATTTGTTTTAAATACGTCTCTCATTTTTCCGAATTCAGCCCAACCCAGACTTATTCTTCTGAGTAGCTCGCATGTTTGGTTATCTCGCGTTAACCTTATTTTGTGACCCAAATACACATATTTTTCCACAAGTTCTATGGGCGACTTTTCGATTTCTATTAGCTCATTGGGGACGAGATTGGTCATCATTTTTGTTTTTCCATAGTTTATTTTTAAACTGACTTTCTGGGTTATTTGCTGTAGTTGTTGTAGCATAACTCTGGCTTCTCCTAAGTTGTCTGTTATAAGAACAACATCATCGCCATATCTAAGATGATTGAATATCTTTCCATCGATGCTAATACCCTTTGATTCCCACTCTAGCCTTTTAAATGCGTACTCCATAACTGTTATAAATAGTTTTGGCGACAAGGTATCTCCCTGCCGTACCCCTCTGCCAATTTTTATCTTCTCAGTCATGCAATGGAGGTTAACGGTTGTTGTCGCATTTTCGTATATATTTCGAATAATATTTGCATACCTGTGATCTATTCTGCATTCTGATAGTGCTTTTAAGATAGCAACTGTTTCGACTGTGTCAAATCCTTTGTGGAAGTCGATAAAGATAAGAGCAAGGGGTCTGTTATATTCGATAGACTTTTCAACTAGAGTTTTAAGGCATTGCAAATGGTCGTTTGTTCCGTGTCCCGCTCTAAATCCTGCCTGTTCTTCTGATTGATAGAAATCGTGTTTTGCTTCTAATCTGTTTGTCAGTATTCGAGTAAAGAGCTTGTATAGGTGGTTAAGCAAACTAATTGGAATATAGTTTTTGAGATCTGATTTATCCCCTTTTTTGTGAGGATTGTAACCAAATTCCTCCATTTACTTGGAATGTTTTCACTATGCAGACATAGATTAAAAAGAATTTGGATTCGAGACATCAAAAGTGGACCTCCTAGTTTAATTGTCTCAATGACTACACCATCTTCCCCCGGAGCTCTATTATTTTTCATATTTTTGAGGGCATGTTGAATTTCCTCTCGTGATATATCTGGTATATCCTCCGATCCTACATTATGTACCTTTTGTATTGGTTGTTCGATGAGCTCTGAAATAACTTGATTTTTATATAATGTTTCATAAAAACTTTCCACTATATGTAATATGCTTGGTCTATCTGAGATAATATTTCCATTTTTGTCTTTAAGTTGGAAGATTTCTTTTTTGCCATTTTCCATTTTTCTCCTCAATGCTTTCATGCTTTTGTTGTCTTCTATAGTTTTTATAATTTTCTTGTTGTATTTTCTAATATTCCGCCTGATGGCTTTAGAGATTTCTTTATTGATACTGTTTATATCTTGTGAGTCAACATTTCCTTGACTTCTCAGCATTCTACGGTCTTCCATTTTTTGTTTCGTTTCTTTACTAATTTTTTGTTCTTTTCCATGATTAGGGCCAGATTTTTCCTGAGCTTGTGTTAATGTATCTACTATTTCTTCGTTTAGGTTATTTACGTCTTCTCTTGTTGTATTGAGAAATCTCTAAATTGATTTAAGACTGTAACATCTTTGACTATATGTTTTTTGTCAGTGATGATGAAGTCGATCTCATTTTTTGTCTTACCATCGGGGCTCTTCCAAGTCCATCTTCTATGGATCTTCTTATAGAGCAAGCTATTCATTAAGTATAGATTGCTTTCTAATAGAAAATTTAAGAGTATTTCGCCCCTTTCGTTTCTACCTGGTGTGCCAAAATTTCCGAGGGCATTTTCAGCTGGGTCAGTGCTTATTCCTATTTTGGCATTAAAGTCGCCACATATTACCGTAAAATGTTCTTGGTCTTCTGAAACAGCTGTGTACAAGTCATCATAGAACTGTTCTATTTCTTCATCAGCGTGACTCGATGTTGGTGCATAGACTTGAATGATCTTTATGGAGTAACGGGTGTTTAGTTGTAATTTTGCAAGTATAAATCTTGTGGAAACTGCTTTTACTGATATGATATTCTCAGCTAGTTTTTTATTAATAAAGAGCCCAATACCTCCATTCCCATCGTTTTCTCCGACATGATAGAAAATGTGACCGGATTATGTGGTTAGGCTTTCTCATTTCCTTCTGACCTCAGCGACTCCAACAATGTCCCAATTGATTTTATTAAGTTCAGATTCCATTTCTATGAATTTTTCTTCTGATAGCAGGGTTCTTGCATTGAAAGTTGCAATTTTTAGAGATATATATCTGTTAGATGGTTTTCTAAAATATGTCAGAATTTTGTCCCCCCAGAATCCGTGGGACTGACTGATCGTCTACCAGTGTAGGATTCTGAATTTTTCTTTCTACTCACCTGGGGTAAATCCGTTTTTGTATTTGTATCTGACATAATAAAGGGGTAATAGCAATTAAAACGTCACGCTTGCTTTGCGTGTTGACGAGTTTTTAGTTCAGCCGCCCATTATGGGTACAGACGCTGTTGACAACCGCCCAATATGGGTCAGACGCTATCGGTTTGATTTTATACCATCCCTAAAATCCAGGGATGCCACTTCCGCCATCCACGTCGTACCGAAGATCTTCTTCTCCGCCGTGCCTACCGTTGTGGTCTTCACCTGTATCCCTAGGTAGGGGTCCGTGTTATACCCCACAGAACTGGGTCCCGATCTGGACTTGACCATCTATTCACTCCGGCCTACTGAAATGATAGATGCCAATCCCCGCGACATGGACGCGCTAGATTGGAGTTACCCACGTAAGCGACAGAGAAGGTGGCTCTGTGCTCCGCAAAGAACATAACCTATGTATAAAGAACACCTTTTTGAAACTACCTAAACGGAGATTATATACATGGAAATCTCCAGCAAACACTTCCCGTAATATCGTCAGAAATCAAATTGACTACATAACTATCAGTGAGCGTTACAGAAATGTAGTAAAGTCTGTAAAAACTCTTCCTGGTGCCGATGTTCCATCTGAGCACAATCTGTTGTTAGCAGAAATAAAATTAAAACTTAAACGGATAAAGTAACAACGATCCTATAACAAACTGGATATGGATTTTATTAGAAACAATAGCCAGATGATTGCAAACAATTTAGAGAGCAATTTTGAGAATTATGAACAACAGGAATCCATCGAGGATCATTGGAACCAAATCCAAACGATTATAAGCAACTCAACTCCAAACTTAAAAGAGAGCAGTCAAAAAAAGCAACAGTGGATAAACGATGAGATTTTGAATTTGATCGAAAAAAGACGCAATTTTAAGAACCAAAACGTAGAAATGTATAAAGTAATTAATAAAGAGATAAGGACTAAAATAAAATCTGCAAAACAAACATAATTCGAAAACAAATGTTTAGAAATTGAAGAATTACAGGGAAAACATGATTCATTTATTATGTATAAAAAAATAAAAGAACTGACAGGTCAGAACAAAAAACAGGCAAATAACATCGTTGATAGAGACGGAAAACTGACTATCACTAATTCGCATAAAATAGACAGATGGAAAGAGTATATTGAGGAACTGTTTAGTAATGAAAGGCCCGAGCTTGAAACTAACGAAGTAGTTACAGGACCTGACATAACTATGGACGAAATTGAACAAGCAATACGATTAGCAAAAACCCGAAAAGCGACGGGACCAGATGAAATACCGAGTGAAATAATAAAGTGCTTCCAAAGTTCAGGTAAAATATCTCTCCTTCATCTGTTTAATAAAATTATAAAACTGGCTATATACCAACGGATTGGCGGCTGTCGATTTTTGTGACGATACCTAAAAAAGCAAATGCAAAAAGATGTAGTGACTACCGAACCATCAGCTTGATGAGTCTCAAATTTCAAAAATCCCTCTTTTATACCACTTAAAAGAACATAGTGAAGAATGACGGTACGCTGATCTATATCAGGTGTTGAATCAATAATTAGAGAGCAAAATTTCGCTTTCTGTAATTTGTTCACTCTTATGAGTTGCAAATATTTCAATACAATAGAAATAAATTCATCATATTGTAGGGATAAATAAATTTATTATACCAATCTTGCAGTTAGATTGAACTCGATAAATATTCCAAAGCACGTATTTAATTACCATTATTTTCACACAAAATCATTTTTACCACGAAACGTTAAAGTGTAAGAAATAAATTTGATTGTCGCTACCATAGGTAAAAGTACTTCCCTTCAATATATTTTTTTCAAATATTATTTTTAAACACGTGCATAGTAAATAGGAATGGGAACAATATACCCTCGCTCAACAGTATTAATACAGCGTATTGGCACGTATGTAATATAATCCAGAATATATTACATACTAAAAAATACTTTGTCTAAATAGCCATTGTCAAGATCAATAGCGCCGATATAGGTAGTTAAAATTTTGAACACTTATTTGAACTGTTTATTATCCATATAAACGACTTGTGACTGAAATTACAAACTTATTTACTCTGCATAAAGAGACTCTTTATTACCTACAGTTATTAGTACACAAATCTGATTCGAAATATCGTCGAATAGTATATAAAAATTAAATTTTTTATAAAAAGTAAATGATAAGCCATTACTTAAGGGGTCAAAAGAAGGAGGTTTCACGAAGATTAAAGTACTAATGAGACCATTGTAATCGGACGTACACTGGGGAATGATTAACTAATTAATCGGCTAATTATTCAATCACCCGTTTAATATGATTTTGTCAAATCGAACCTTTTAGGATAACCTATTCTAATTATGTTTATAAAAATTGAGGGCATATCTAGAGATAAAGAAACTTTACTTCACTAAAACTCATAGGTAAGACATGTGTCTAACACAAATGTGACGTATTTCTAGTGCAGATAAAATCATGTGATAAATAGAAAAGTATTATCTTTGCCGGCAAAGAAGCAAAGAAAAACTCAAAGTGAGAGAGGAAAAAACCAGTCAGCTGAGAGAAGTTTTGGAGAAGCTTGGATCTACCATCTACATCTCTCTTTCTCAAATGGCGCTACAGCCCAAATCGGGCCTTGGTCTCCTCCAAACTATGCCTCCAACCTTGTCGGTCTCGCGCCGATCTTCTTCAGGTTCTCACGTCTAGCAAATTTTGCGCGTCCGCTGCCACTTCATCCTCCCATCTTTTCCGTGGCCTTCCTTTTGGTCTTGCGCCCTGCATTTTACTATCAAGGGCTCTTTTCGGCAATCTTTCTGTCTCCATTTTTACTAGATGACCAGCCCAACGAAGTCTCTAAAGTTTAACGAATTCTGAGATCGGTGTCTCTTTGAACAGTTGGTAGAGTTCATGGGTATACCTGGTTCTTCATATTCCGTTTTCGTTAATAGGTCCAAATATCTTTCTTAGGACTTTTCTTTCGAAGACTTCCAGTCTTCTTTTTGTCTCTTCTGTCATCACCCATGTTTCGCATCCATAACATACTATTGATCTGATAATAGTTTTGTATTCTGGATCTCCAGTGTGCGTTGTTGGAGCGAAACACATGATCGAGTGAGAAATAAGCTTTGTTTCCCTTTACTATTCTTCTTTGGATTTCTGGTTCTTCTGTTCCATCCGTGTTTAATGTAACTCCTAAATATATGAACCTTTCTACCGTTTCATTATCGTCCTCTAATTCAACTGTGGGTCTGTTTCCCCTAGCTCTTGCCTGTGTTAACTTTTTTATCTTTTAAATATTTATTTCTAGTCCGGTCTCTTTTGCCTTTGATTTTAATTGTGAATATATTTCTGCCGCCTCTTCTGTTCTGCGAGACATGATGCTGATATCATCGGCATAGGGCAATCTGTATTGATTTATTTGTTAGGAGATTACCTCTTCCAATAATCAGCTGTCTTATCACATATTCCAAGGTCAGGTTGAATAGTGTCGGTGCTAGCCCGTCTCCTTGCTTTAATCCTTGGGCTATCGTAAAATTTTCAGTGAGCTAATTTTGGAATCTGACAGTTGCTATTGACGAATCCTTTGTTGTTTTTACCAGTCGGATGTATTTTTGGGGGATATTAAAGCTCTGCAATATCTGATATAACTTGTTCCTATTAATTAAGTAGTAGGCTTGTTTGAAATCTATGAATATGTTGTGAACGTCAATGTCGTATTCTCACGATTTGTTTAAGATTTGTTTCACTCTGTTCACTAATTCACTAATTTTCGCATTTCAGTTTATCCCCTTTTTTATAAATTGGGCATATAATCCCGGTTTTCCAATCATTAGAGATCTTTTCATCATTCCAAATCTTGTTCATGAGTACATGCATTTGTCTTACTAGGTGATCGCTACCTAATTTATATAGCTCAGGGGGGACGTTGTCAATACCTGGAGCCTTATTGTTCTTTTGTGCTCGTATTGCCTGTTTTACCTCTTCCATCGTTGGGGGTTCTATATTTTCGGTGTCTTCCTCATTGTGATGCATGTCAATATAATCTTCATTTTCTTGTGTCCCTAAAAGAGTTTGAAAATAGGTTTTCCAGACTGATTTTATTTCTTTTGGATCACTGGTTATTTGTCCTTCTTGATTTCTGCATAGATTTGTTCGGGGTCTATATCCTTCTCTTAAATTGCGTAGATATCTGTACGTCTGTCTTATATTGTTGCTTTGAACATTTTCTGTATATTCCATTTTCGTATTTTCTTTTCTCTGTTCGGAATATTTTATCTGCCCTCCGTCTTGAATCTTGGTAACTTGCCTTTCTTTCTCTGGTTCTTTTTTTCATATATTTCTTGTGTTCTTCATTTCTTTTCTGTATGACCTTTTTACACTCGTCATTGAACCATTCCCTTTTTCTATTTTTCTTTTTCATGCCTATGATTTTTTATCCACTTATTGTACGCAAGAGAGATACTTCTAGAAAAACTCAAAACGATCGAAAATATATACCAAAACAACACAATAAAAGTAAAAGTAAAAGAAGAACTAACCGACCCTATTGAAACTGACAATAGGATACGACAGGGATATTCCCTGAGTCCTTTATTGTTCAACCTGATTATGGATGAAATAATAAAAAAGTAAGAACTAAAAAAGGATACCAAATGGAAGAAAAACAAATTAAAATAATCTGCAATACTACTCTTTCAAAGTAAAGATGATTTACAACGTATCCTGCACCAATTTCATATAAAATTTAACATGTTAATTTCCCCAAAAGAGACAAAATGCATGGTTATAACAGCAAATTTACTAAGATGTTAATTGGAGCTGGAAGGTCAGATAATAGAACAAGTGATGGAGTTTAAATATCTAGGCATCACATTATCTAGCTACGGAAAGCTCGAAACTGAAGTAAAAGATCCAGTGAATAGAGCAAACAGAGCCCCAGGCTGCCTAAATGAAACAATACGAAGAAATAAAAATATCGGGAAAGAAACGAAAGGCAGAATTTACAAAACAGTCATTAGACCAATAATGACATACGCGGCAGAAACCAGACCTGCCACAGAGAGGACAAAAAGGGTGTTAGAAACAGGAGAGATGAAAGCACTTAGAAAAATTGATGGTAAGACACTATGGGACAGAGCTAGAAGTACAGATATACGACGTAGATGCAAGGTGGAGAACATCAAGAACTGGTTAAGAAATAAAAGAGTAGAATGGAACAATCATATAAGCCGAATGACAACAAATAAAGTAGTAAAGACGGCAAGAGACGGTTAACCCATAGGAAAATGATCAGTAAGAAGACCACGAAAACGATGGAACGGCAACTTACTGGAGGCACATTGAAAAACAGACAGAGTCATGTCTATATAAAAAGAAGAAGAAGAAGATACAAAGGATAATCATTAAAATAGCTGCAAGAAATATAAAATAAATCAGTCGTATTAATGTAGAATAGCAGAGGACAGAGTGTTTAGAGAAAATAATGAATCAGTCATATTAATATAGAATAGCAGAGGACAGAGGATTTGTCATAGCTTTGGACAAGTGTCCAATTGAAAAAATAACACAGGTCATTAAAAAAAGACGGAACTCTAGAAAGAAAATAGAATAGATTTAAAAAAAATAAAAGCATAAACATGTCTTGTCCTACTTTTTTAATATTGAAAATACGTAAATGGAATAGAACATTGAATTAAAATGTTACCTTTGATATCTATGATAAACCTATGACCTAAACAGTGGCGATTATGTATGTAGTTGAAATTGTTTACACTTATTTTAACTGTTTATTTTTTTATTATCTATAGATGAGTTGCGACCGATATCACAAACTTATTTATTTTCCACAAAGAGGCCCTTTAATACCTAAAATTATTACTATACAAATCTGATTCGAAATATCGTCAAAAAGTAATACACGGCATGTAAAATTTAAATTTATAATAAAAAGTAAAAGATTAGGCATTACTTCTGTGGTTCAAAGAACGAGCCTTTACGAAGATTGAAGTACTAATAAGGCCACCGCAATCGGGCATACCCCGGGTAATGATTAATTAATTAATCGGCTAATTCTTCAGTCACCTCTTTACTTTGATTTAATCAAATTGGTCATTTTTAGGACCAACTATTCTAATAACATATGTCTATAACTGTTAAGGGTATTTCTAAAGATCAAGAAACTTTACTTAAACTTATCAGACATATGAGCTAAACACGAATCTGACTTATTTCTAGTGCAGGAAACACATATAGGGCCTAACCTAGGGTATTTAGTATACAGCTGATCGTTAAAACCACATTATAGATATAGACATGCTATTTCTGTCGAAAAAGAAGCAAAGAATAACTCTAAGAAGAGAGTTATTCTTATATTGTAGAGTAAGAAATGACAAAACCAGTCAGCTGAGAGAACCTTTTAACGATGTTGAGCTTGAATCCACCATCTACATATTTAATGAAAAATAATACAACTACCGACATTAAGGATCTGAGCACAAAGCTTATTACGAAATCTGGACCAAAAACACTACAATGGCTGATCCGGATGATGAACAACTGTATTCAAATTATGGAGATACCCAAAGTCTAGAGACAAGCCAAAGTTGTTAACTTGCTAAACCTGGCAAAAACTCCAACGACTACAAAAACTATCGGCCAATATCTTTATTTTGTCAGCTATTCAAAATATTTTTGCACAAGATCGTTAATATGATATCACCCATATTAGAAGAAAAACTTAAATTAAAAGGCAAAAGTGGCTATAGATAGGGAAGATTATGTACATCACAAATACTAAATCAAAGACCAGTACGACAAATATCGGGTATCAGGGGTGGTCTTTTTCACTCTAAATGCCGCTTAGGACACCTTAAATTACAGAATATTTCTCCAAAAACTATATGATATTCCCTTACATAACAAACTCACTTATTTTATCTCCGTATACCTACACAAGAGAATATTTTTTGTATCACACAATGGTAAGAATAGCAGTTGAAGAACAGTCTCGCTTGGGGTAGCATAAAGGCACCTACACTGTATAACATTTACACAAACGAACGATCCATACCGGTAGATGCTAGGACTTCTATTAAATAGACGATACCCCTATTATATATAAAAATAAACTATGATTCAATTTTCAGCCAAAACCCCTGAAAAACTAGTGTGTGCTCCTTTAATTTCCCTAACATAGTAGCTTTCACAAAACTGAACATCCAATAATGTCATGAATTTGTTGAACGGTAGACTTCCTATAAATTCCTTGAAAATAGTTTGTATCGCACACTACTACCTATTTTAACACAAAAATATCCACTGAAGCACTTAACCATATTTATTTTGAGATAACCTTCTATCGAGATATCCTATTTAGTACACAAATAAGACCAGAACTAAAATAATAAAAAAGCTTTATACAAGATATTGCAGAAGATTGGATAAAATAAAAGTAGTTTTTATTAATCGGATGCTTATATAAAACGTACAAAGACATACTCACGTAAACAAAATATATTACGAAATTTCTGTAATTACTAAACTAATAAAATAACTAATGTAACTAATAAAATTATATTAAATAAAAAAACAACATTATTTTTAAAAATGCAGAAAAAATAAAATTTTCTATGCAAGCGAACATTCCATTAAATAATAAGCCCAAATCCTTTTGTATCTATATACCTGTTTTTTAAAGAACCAGTTACCTTTTAGTACGTAGTTATACCAGGTAATACGATATCCTCTGTTACACAGTGTAATGCGTATGACATTACACTGTCTGCAAACAGTAGATAAAAATAAGGAGCCCATATAAACCGTTCAGAGTATATGTTGAAAATATACGGTATAATCGCACAGTTGCCAAACTCTCAGAGCTTACTTAAACCGATAAACGTATGGTTGAAATATACAATGAAGAAGATCTGAACGACCCCTATAATATATACACGTGAACTTAACGATATACATTTATGATACAGGGGTATTTACGGGCTCCAAAAAATTTTTACAAATTATTAAACTCTACATGTTGATGAATCGACAGAACCAATATTATGGAATGGTCAAGTGAGCTCCGTATATCGGTATCCACTTGACCACGGAGCTCAATTGAACCTGAATTTTAACATGGGCGGAGTTCACTTTATGCCGTAGATATATATATATATATATATATATATATATTTATATATATATATATATATATATATATATATATATATATATATTTATATATATATATATATATATATATATATATATATATATATTATTATATTTATATATATATATATATATATATATATATATATATATATATATTAATGTGATATTAAAAGTCAGAGGTGCGCCAAGCAATTAATTAGCTAATTAATTAATTAATTAAATTTATTTAAATTATGCAATTATGATTTTATCACACTATTTAATTCTCTTATCTCAGGGTTATATTCGTGCTTCAATATCTATGCTTTACATATGATAGGTAAGGTCTAAAGAATATCGGAATAATAGTCATATATGATACCAAATTATATATTGAAATAAAATTCACACTCAAATATCTTAAACAAAAAATATCTCATATAATGATTATCGAAATTTTGTTCTACGTACGTGAAACCTTCAAAATTTTATATTATACACTATATAAATTAAAATTTCAAATCAAAATTGTTGTTCTATATCTCCTGATAAATATTTCTATCTTTTCTGAAGCAATTAAAAAAAAAACTTTGTTGATAAAGGAAAAACTGACGAATGGAAAAAAAAAAACTATCTCTCTAATGATGAGTTGTCCAAATCCTTGTTTCTTGTAGCCTACACTATCTATTCTTAGCAGTTCCCTAGGTAATCAGCAATCTTACAACAAATTATTGCGAGCCTCTCGTCTTCAATGATCTCCTTCAGATGCACGTATCGTTCGAAAGATGCTAGCCTCTTCTCCTCTCGATAAACTGAATCTCTCGTTCCGGCCTAAACAGTGACTCTTGGAATATATAAGTAGAAAAGTATGACTTACAATATTTTACTGCATCAGCTTCCGTCGGAATACACTTAGTCCACGAAAACTCACAAACATTCACTTCTAATGCTTTCAATTACTTGGGAACCGCCAAAGAACAACGACCGTTCGCCTTGCACCCTTGGAAAACAACTGATGATATTTTTTCCCTCTAAAATCTAGCTAAACTCTCATTCCTCCATCTCTCCCACTTTTTTTCACTCTTTGGCAATCAAAGTTCGTCATATTTATCCCCATTTAGATAACAAACAACAATTTTAACTACAATTATAACTTTCCTACAAACTATTAACATGTTAATCGTTTCTCCAAATTCTTAAAAACTAACGGAGAATTATACATTTTAAATATTTCGATTCTATTGTCTTATTCACCGTATCGGCGTACAAGTCTATTTGGAAAATCCAATCTCGCATTGTTCTGTTGTTTCCCTACGTTCACTTCACTTAAGCTGTGTCACTCGAATATATTTTACAAAGAAAATAATTTATGCATATCTTAAATTTTGTTTACTACAGGTAATCCAAAGATAATGGACTTACGTTTCTTTGAAATATCTTTTATAGTTTATCAGTTGAAATATTTTGAATTATTATATTTTATAATTTGAAATATATTAAGAGCAAACCAATATTTTTAATTTTTACATAGCATAACAACTCTCCAGGATATCTTGAAAATCTATTTAGATGGTCTATTTAGTAATTTTAATTTTATCTTTGGCGGATAAAATGAATCATAACAATATATATGTATATATATATATATATATATATATATATATATATATATATATATATATATATATATATATATATATATATATATATATATATATTGAGATAATATTAAATATAGGAGAAACAAAGGTATTGTTTAAAGAAATAATGTATAAGTTGTATACTAGAGAATATTATAGAAAGTATTTATATGAGAAAGAATTAGACCTTTGTTCGCAGTAGAATCTTCGCGAATATTGTAATGTCTATGAAATAGAAGGATTCGAATATATTTTCTTTTAAGAATATTCGTGAACATTGAAATGATATAAATACGATGTGATTTGGATTCAAAGGGGTCAGTATGCGGTCAGTCAGTCAAGATAATCAGTTATCAGTAATTCAGTAGTTGGAAAGTATATTAGATTAATATTAAGAAATAGATTTAAGAGAGTATTAATTGAAGATTAAAAATTATATTATGTATATGGTGATTGGAGATTGGAAGAGAGTATTAATTGAAGATTAAAAATTATATTACGTATATGGTGATTGGAGATTGGAAGAAAAAAAAAGATTATTAGAAAGAAGAATAAACAAAAAAGCAATAAAAAAAGGAAGAATATTTACCGATTTATAAATGTTATTAAGAAGAAAAATATTTTAAAATGGTGGAAGCTGATAATTAAAACATTGTGGTGTATTTGGCAATGCAAGTTCACAAAAAGAAGGATAACAGAGGCTGACAACGAAGACATTGAGTGGTGATTAAAATCTTTATTTTGGAAAACAGTTTCATTTAGGCAATCAGTGACAGAAAGGTACCAAATTTTGTTAATATAATTTAATTAGTGTCATAAGAATTTCAATTTAAAGATAGTTTGTTTTAAATTTACATCTATATATATAAAAGAAAGTCGTGTTAGTTACACCACTTATAACTCAAGAATGGCGGAACAGATTTGGCTGAACATTGGTAGGGAGGTAGCTTAGAGCCAGGAGACGGACATAGGATACTTTTTATCCCGTTCGACAGCGTTCCCGTGTGACTTGACATAAAACGTCAGTCACTATAAAACGTGGTATAACAAAAAAGAATCAGACTTGGAATAACAAAACGCAAATGACAGCTATGTAATTGACGTAAAATGACAGCTATGTAATGACGTATGGATGACAATTTGATATTTGTAAGAAATCAATATTAAAACTATTTCTATTAAATAAATAATTAACAAGTGGATTGAAGTGAAGTGAAGTTTAATTAATAATGCCGCGACCAAGATGATCGAATCTTTCCCGACAAACCCGTAATTGAAGTGAAGTGAAGTTTAATTCTTGATCGAAGATATGTGTTACCTCATGTGCGGTAATGTATTAATCAGGTTAGGAATGCCAGCGCCAAATCGTGAAATGAATACGCATTTAATCGAGAATTGGAACGGGAACGTGAATATGATCACCAGGAATTAGATTTAGTAGTTCAAAGGAATGTACCCCTGTTGAATTACCAACAAAAGGAAGTTTATGATACTTTAATGAAGGCAATCGCTGATGAAAATGGTGGTTTATATTTCCTAGATGCCCCTGGTGGAACTGGCAAGACATTCCTTATGTCATTAGTTTTAGCAACTGTTCGGGCGAGATCCAACATAGCGGTTGCAGTTGCTTCTTCTGGAATAGCAGCCACATTGTTAGAAGGATGCCGTACGGCTCATTCAGCATTCAAATTACCGTTTAATCTTCAAACTATTGAAGAACCAACGTGTAATATCGCAAAACACTCAGCAATGGCCAAAGTTTTAGCGGCATCGAAAATCATCATCTGGGACGAATGCACAATGGCGCATAAACGTGCATTAGAAGCACTTAACCGAACATTAAAAGATTTACGCAATGACTCGAGATGTTTTGGAGGAGCAATGATTTTACTGTCTGGCGATTTCCGCCAAATACTGCCAGTAATTCCAAGATCTACGGCTGCCGATGAAATAAACGCTTGCCTCAAATCGTCAAATCTATGGCGCTATGTGAAGAAACTGCAGCTGACAACAAACATGAGAGTTACATTGCTTAATCATTCGTATGGTGGCCAAAAACACAACAAACAACAGCTAACGCCAAGCTTCAAAAAGTGCAGCGGCTAGCTTGTCTGGGAATCACAGGGACAATGTCAACATGTCCCACTGCAGCTCTAGAGGCGATGCTGAACCTTCCTCCCTTGCAGTTCTGCATAAGGAGGGAGGCAGTAACTACCGCCTTAAAACTGCGACAGACACAAATAATGAAACCTGGAGATCTATTTGGCCACCTGAAAATCTTAGAAGAAATTCCATTGGATTCTAAGGACATGCCGACAGATGTTATGCCAGTCAAATTCGACTTTGAAACACCCTTTGAAGTGGTCATAAAAAACCACCAAATGGGTGAAGAAATTGAACCAAAAGTGGAAGAAGGTTCACTCGTATGGTATACGGATGGATCTAAGATAGATGAAAGGGCAGGAGTGGGAGTTACTGGGCCCAATTTCAGGCTATCTAAATCTCTTGGAAACGCCCCAACTATCTTCCAGGCAGAAATACATGCTATAGACATAAGTGCCCAAGAATGTCTCAACCGAGACACCCGTAGGGCAAGAGTCCTTATTTTATCAGACAGCCAAGCCGCCTTAAAGGCTCTAAAGTCATTTACATGTGAGTCGAAGTTGGTTTGGGACTGTAAACAATCTCTCAAGAAGCTGGCGGAACGCAACAATGTAACTGTGATGTGGGTGCCAGGTCACAAGGGAATTGCAGGAAATGAGGAAGCTGACAGCCTCGCAAAAGAAGGAGCTAATACCCCATTCCAGGGTCCGGAACCCTTCTGTGGACTATCGAAAAGCCACATCAGAGAGGAACTCCGTACCTGGGAACTCAATCAACTAAGATCATATTGGTCTAACACACCAGGACAAAGGCAAGCAAAAAGGCTCATAAAAGTGTCGCCTACTGCAACAAACCGCCTTCTCGAAATGAGTAAAAAAGATATCAAAATGGTCACTGGCCTTCTCACTGGTCACTGCCCTCTGAGATATCATCTCAAGAAGATGGGCAAATCAGATAGTGAGAACTGTCGTTTCTGTCACAATGAAAAAGAAACGGCAGAACATATACTATGCAACTGCGTAGCACTGTTTGTAACAGTCGTTACTTTTATTACAATTTATATTAAAATAATAAACAATTTATAGTAAATAATTTCAGAGATGTAGTATGGGTTGCCTAACTTGAAGTGTTCATTTGCCCATTAAGTGTGTATTTTTAACAATTTAAGTTGTCACTCTGATCTAATTTGGTACCATTGCGGACAAGAGAAATGACAGGAGACTAGGGGAAGTGGAAAAATGGCTCTTCTTGGTTAATTAACTGTGAATTAAAATTCACTTTTGATCGGGAGTTTGAAGTGGTACACACAGGTGGCAGTTAGCGAAAGAAAATCCAATTATTGCATAGAATTTCCTTCACTTCAAGAAGTTAAATATTCTAAGTATAACCGTAATCAATTTAATTGACGGTGTTTTCGCAAACTCGGGAAGTTGAAGTGAGATTTCTAGCACGGAATTAAGTAGCTATCTGGTAAATAATAATTTTTTTTATATTATAAACATTAGAGTATTTTATCTATATCCTATTATTCAGATTCATTATTTCATATTTTAATATAGTATTTTGTCCAAGGCCATTATATTTTTACTCTATGTGAAGCAAGGTCACGCTACATCCGATTGGATGGGTTTTTTTATCTACCATAATTATCTTTTTGCTCCGGTTTCTTATGCTGAAAGAAACTTTCCTCACTTCTTCTTTGATTTCTTTTTATCAATATTGAGATTAGAAGTAACGGGGAATTGTTTTCAGCCACCTACCATGGAATTATAAATTTCCCTCAGAACATCCGAGGGAGAGTACCACTTCAACTCTATTAGAATCAGGGTCATTTGGGACAAGCCAGGGAGTATTGTCTACGCCACCCTCATTTTTTCTCCAGCCTGCACCTAGAGGTAGGGCAGGACAGTCATCATCGGAACTGAGCCAATTAGCACCAGCTCCGTGCTAATTTCGGACCTCAAGGAGGACTTCGCTGGGACACCGAAACCATTCGGGAGTATCCTTCCAGACAGCTGTAGGAGGACAGTTGGTTTTTGATTCAGAACTATATATATATATATATATATATATATATATATATATATATATATATCTTGTTTCACCAGTTCTAGTTTTTTTTTATAACATATATATATATTAATTAATATAACTCCCCTTGGTGTAAGGTATCGGTAAGTTTGAGCTCAAATTCTACCCAGAGATTATCTTCCATTGTTTTTTTGTATTAACCATTTATTTCATTATTAACTTTAATTATTTTATTATTTGTTTATTTAACTAATTTTTTATATTTCATCTTGCGTTATTAACTCCGGTTATTATCCCTTCAGGATAATATACCGTTTCAATTGTTTAACTTGGCTTGTTCCCATTTATATATATTATTTTGGTTGTATGTGCATTTAGAGTTCTTTAACAATATTGTTGGTCATATTGTAGGTTAGTATGATATAGTTACTTGGCTATACGTTCTTCCAACGTTAGCATTATTTTTCTAAGGTTGTTTTTAACCTAGATGTAGGTTGTACACTCTATATCAGAGTTATTCTGTGTAGTTTTCAACTTTTTATTATAGTTGTTTTCAACATTCTTTTTTTTAAAATATTATATTGTGAAATTTTCATATACTTTTTGGTAACTTAGAGATTGTCAAAATCTAAGAAGTTATATTTAATAAACTTGAATTTGTTTTGCATATAATTTTTTATTAATATTTCCTTACCTTTTTACATTTACAGCATTTTTGGTTTATTACATCAACTTTAATTAATATTAGCAGTATACGATACCTGGAAGAGTGACCGTTACTCTTTTTAGAGTAGTATCCCTCTTCTGGCGCCCTCAATTTGTTTTCTTTGTTAATTTTCATTATATCTATTCATTTTTCTTATCTTCTTTTCTATCCATCATACATATTTTCCTGATTTACTGTCTTTAAAAGGCATGCAAATTGGCCGTATCCATCCTTGAGTTTCTAGTGGTCATTCTCTTGCCTACATTGCTAGCCTAGCCACATTCCGTTCAATATTTTTTACTTCTTTACTTAATTGTTATCTATTTTACTTCTATCAATTTTATCCCATAGATATAGACCACTCTTCTTATACCTCTCTCCTCCTACACACCCCAGTATTTTGTTACATCGGCGTCCCAACGCGGTGCCTTTTCCAAGTTTTTGGTTTTAAGACAGTAGCTTTTAGCTGATTTTTTTTTTTTTACTTGAGTTTTTGTATTTTTGCTTTTTCTTTTTTACTCATATTATTGCTGATTTATTCTATATTTAAATTTTTTATTAATACTAAACAGGTATACTTATACTGCTGTATTGATTTATTAGTTTTATTTATTAGATTTATTAGTTATTAATATTTTGAGACCTCAGTGATAGGTTATAGTAGTACAACTTACATTCTAGGTTGAATTTTGTATTTTTATTGAGAACTTATATTTACTTACTTACCTACACATACTTATATCGTATATTATATAAACTTTTATTCCTACAGCCAACAGTACTATACTTATAGGTACTATTAATTGTTGCATATATATTAATATTTGGTTTAGAATAGTTATAATTTACATATAACTAGAAATTATTTTGAGTATTTTAGTAAGATAACTAAGGTATTTATTTGATTATATATATATTATTTTTGCTGGCTATTTTGATCTTGGTGGTGTGTTGCTAATAACTTGGCCACATTTTTTTTCACAAATCAGTCCCGAAATTAACTACTAATCATGAAACGTTGAATCCGCCTGCTTTAAGTGATCACAGATGGTCAACTACCAATTCTTCTTTACCCAGTAGCGTTAAACACAATTCTAATGATTACAGTAGTGAAATAGTTCCATTATCAGTATCAACTTTTAGGTTTGTTGATGATGATGATATGTCTATGGTTGTACCATATAATATTTATAACCAATCAAATACTTTAGATTTGCGATTCTTTGTTGGCGATAGAGTTTTAAAGAGAAACTTTGTAAAATCAAGTAAAGGTGATGCTATTTCGGCAAAATTTTGCCAGAAATACATTCCGTGTACGGTTGTAAGGGTAATATCTCCTTTGGTATATGAATTAAGGGACAATTCGTCCAACAAACGAATTGGTCAATTTCATGTAAAGGATTTACTGCCTGATAACACCATCGACGAGGTTAGTTCTTCATCCTCAGAAGAAGACTAACTTAACACTTTCGTTTAAGCTAATCTCTTTCTCTGTTTGTCTTTAGCTTATTTTGATTATATTTTGCATTTTAGTCTAAGATTTTCTTAATCACCAGATAACGTAGGTACACCGCTATTTTTTGTATCTTTTGGCATTGGTTAATGACTTCTATAACTTATTAGATAATTAGTATGTATGACTTATCCATTTTTTTTTGTATTATAAATGATGCACTTTATAATGAATTAATATTCTTAGGTACTAATCTTCCCAGGAGAATTACTCCTTTTAACCTCATATGACACGAGGGTTGTTTAGTATATATTTACATATTTAGATTTATACTTATTGTTAATCCTATTACTGATAAGGAACTATGGAACTATGTTGTTACACTACTGGATCATATATTGTGTGTTATATTTTTGATATTTGATTCCTTAGTATTTGTTTTGATATATTTGTTCAATATTTGCCAATTTGGAAAGATGTTGTGATTTTTTTTTATCTTTGGTCTGCTTTATTTTCACTTGTCACGAAAATCTTAAATACTCTACAATAATTTATGTCCTGATTCCATATACAGGATGGTTCTGGAATTAGTTTGGAATTTTGAAGTAGGTAAGGATGACCGGTGTCCTTCTTATTTCTTCTTACTTATTCTTCTGAATTTTCTGTCAATGAATCTGTCAATACTCAGCTTTAGTGAATACGTGGGTTCGAGATTGTTGCTCAGCAACTGATCACTGCTGCTCAATTAGGTTCGTACTATATGTGTTTATTGCAGAGTAGGCAGATGTTTATGCCTCATAATATTTCTGGTCAGGAAATGCTCGCGACATGTCCTAACCATTCTTGTGTTATTGTCCAAATATTCCAGTTACCTTTTCACAACTTGATAGGGAAGTTTAATTAGTTCATATTAGTTATCTTACTTCAGGTTATGTTTTTCTTTAACTATCCCTACACATGTCAAGTTAGTCATTTTCATTATTTAAGAGTTTAGACAAATGAGTTGTCCTCTTAGTGTAATCCCACTTCTTTCCTTAGGCATAAATTGCTGTTTAGATTTAGGACTATTCCCGGATAATTCCATGCTGCGAGAACTTGTTATAAATCTACAGTTTTGTTCAAAATTGGTTGCTTGTTCTCGACATATATTTTTTTTCTTTCGTTAGTAATGGTATTATAGGAAAAGTCCACCACTTATATTTTCTTAGGATTTCTATTGGGATTTTATCGGTGTCTGGTTATTCTCATACATCTGTTGTAGCCCCATGCTATAGTTAGCGAATACCAGCACCCTCAAAATTTATTTAGCCTCTGAATTCCTTTAGTCCATTTTAGACTTTAGACTTTAGGTATTTATCTTTATCTTTGGTTTAGTTCAGTTACATATTACATTACTTAGTCTGAATAAGTGTGACAATGCTGCTTCACACTTTAGGAAATTTTGCTTTATTGTAATTACTTAGTTGGCATTGGCTCATATTACCGGATGAGGGTAAGAGCTAATTTAGTTATTAGCATTAGTGAGAATTGGCCCTTTCCTGATCGTTCTTCTTTGGATATGCTCTATTTATAAATCTGGTGTCCATCGATAGTCCGATTTTGGATTCAGTGTCTGATTCCTCACTTATTTGGTTTATTTGGTTATGTAGGTTCGTATCACCAGATGTGGGTGTACGTAGACCTCATTTAGTTTTGAGATTTAGTATTGGTGTGAATAGGTCCATAAATCTTCCTGGTCGTTCTTCTTTGGATATGCTTTTATGAATCTGGTGTCCATTGATAGTCTGACTTTGGATTAAGCGTCCTATTTCACATTTATTTTGGTTATTACGTCTTTGATATACTTTGGTATGTTTACGATTTAGATTACTATTTGTGTTATTTGGTTTGGTGAGAATTGCTCCATAAATCTTCCTGATTGTTCTTCTCTGGATATATTACTATGAATCTGGTGTCCATTGTTAGTTCAATTTTGGATTAAGTGTTCAGTTCTTAACCTATTTAGTTTATGATTTCTTTGATCTTAGTTTAGTATATCTCCGGGTGAGATATTGGTTGAATTGGCTCATACATTTGCCTGGTTGTTCGTCCTTGGATATACTTAGTCTTATAGATCTGATGTCCATGGATAGTTCAATTTTGGATTTAGTGCCCAATTCGACATTGATTTGTCAGCAAGAATTTAGTTGGTATATTTAGTTAATATTTGGCTTTTAAGCATATTGTCGATTGAGATTTTGATTCGACTTCGAGTCATCTGAGTTTGTGGTGTCTGGCGCCATGACCATTCTTTTTTTTCCCGTGATCTTTAGTTCGTGGTTATTTTTTTTGTGTAAACTTACGGATCAACGTGGAATGTTAGGCCAGTACACTTAGTTATTGATACTTTAATTTTAGGAAAAAAAATTTTGATTAAAATTTTTTTTTCCCGACTAGTAGGGGAATGTAACAGTCGTTACTTTTATTACAATTTATATTAAAATAATAAACAATTTATAGTAAATAATTTCAGAGATGTAGTATGGGTTGCCTAACTTGAAGTGTTCATTTGCCCATTAAGTGTGTATTTTTAACAATTTAAGTTGTCACTCTGATCTAATTTGGTACCATTGCGGACAAGAGAAATGACAGGAGACTAGGGGAAGTGGAAAAATGGCTCTTCTTGGTTAATTAACTGTGAATTAAAATTCACTTTTGATCGGGAGTTTGAAGTGGTACACACAGGTGGCAGTTAGCGAAAGAAAATCCAATTATTGCATAGAATTTCCTTCACTTCAAGAAGTTAAATATTCTAAGTATAACCGTAATCAATTTAATTGACGGTGTTTTCGCAAACTCGGGAAGTTGAAGTGAGATTTCTAGCACGGAATTAAGTAGCTATCTGGTAAATAATAATTTTTTTTATATTATAAACATTAGAGTATTTTATCTATATCCTATTATTCAGATTCATTATTTCATATTTTAATATAGTATTTTGTCCAAGGCCATTATATTTTTACTCTATGTGAAGCAAGGTCACGCTACATCCGATTGGATGGGTTTTTTTATCTACCATAATTATCTTTTTGCTCCGGTTTCTTATGCTGAAAGAAACTTTCCTCACTTCTTCTTTGATTTCTTTTTATCAATATTGAGATTAGAAGTAACGGGGAATTGTTTTCAGCCACCTACCATGGAATTATAAATTTCCCTCAGAACATCCGAGGGAGAGTACCACTTCAACTCTATTAGAATCAGGGTCATTTGGGACAAGCCAGGGAGTATTGTCTACTCCACCCTCATTTTTTCTCCAGCCTGCACCTAGAGGTAGGGCAGGACAGTCATCATCGGAACTGAGCCAATTAGCACCAGCTCCGTGCTAATTTCGGACCTCAAGGAGGACTTCGCTGGGACACCGAAACCATTCGGGAGTATCCTTCCAGACAGCTGTAGGAGGACAGTTGGTTTTTGATTCAGAACTATATATATATATATATCTTGTTTCACCAGTTCTAGTTTTTTTTTATAACATATATATATATATATATATTAATTAATATAACTCCCCTTGGTGTAAGGTATCGGTAAGTTTGAGCTCAAATTCTACCCAGAGATTATCTTCCATTGTTTTTTTGTATTAACCATTTATTTCATTATTAACTTTAATTATTTTATTATTTGTTTATTTAACTAATTTTTTATATTTCATCTTGCGTTATTAACTCCGGTTATTATCCCTTCAGGATAATATACCGTTTCAATTGTTTAACTTGGCTTGTTCCCATTTATATATATTATTTTGGTTGTATGTGCATTTAGAGTTGTTTAACAATATTGTTGGTCATATTGTAGGTTAGTAAGATATAGTTACTTGGCTATACGTTCTTCCAACGTTAGCATTATTTTTCTAAGGTTGTTTTTAACCTAGATGTAGGTTGTACACTCTATATCAGAGTTATTCTGTGTAGTTTTCAACTTTTTATTATAGTTGTTTTCAACATTCTTTTTTTAAAAATATTATATTGTGAAATTTTCATATACTTTTTGGTAACTTAGAGATTGTCAAAATCTAAGAAGTTATATTTAATAAACTTGAATTTGTTTTGCATATAATTTTTTATTAATATTTCCTTACCTTTTTACATTTACAGCATTTTTGGTTTATTACATCAACTTTAATTAATATTAGCAGTATACGATACCTGGAAGAGTGACCGTTACTCTTTTTAGAGTAGTATCCCTCTTATGGCGCCCTCAATTTGTTTTCTTTGTTAATTTTCATTATATCTATTCATTTTTCTTATCTTCTTTTCTATCCATCATACATATTTTCCTGATTTACTGTCTTTAAAAGGCATGCAAATTGGCCGTATCCATCCTTGAGTTTCTAGTGGTCATTCTCTTGCCTACATTGCTAGCCTAGCCACATTCCGTTCAATATTTTTTACTTCTTTACTTAATTGTTATCTATTTTACTTCTATCAATTTTATCCCATAGATATAGACCACTCTTCTTATACCTCTCTCCTCCTACACACCCCAGTATTTTGTTACATGTTCTGCAAAAGACTAAAATTCCTAGGAGAGGTCAGTCTGGCGTCCTCTGATATAGGAAACAAGTCACCTAGGAAGCTAATCAACTTCATCAGAAGTATTGGTATTCTAGAGTTTAACTAGATTAAGGTATGCACAAAAGATCTCTATAGGTCGAAGTGCGGTGAGGCCGCATGGCCTTAACGACCTCACATAATCTAATCTAATCTAATCTACATTGATTAATGATACATCTGCTGAAGATTTCTCGGAGCAATTGCTGACTATCGGTAATGGTCAAGTACCTGTCGATGAATCGAGCGGATTAATATCATTTCCAAATAATTTCTGTAATTTTGTCTCATCAAAAGACGAACTTATCAACAATGTATTTCCAAATATTATTTCTAACTACAAAAATAATGAGTGGTTGAGTGAGCGAGCAATTTTAGCGGCTAAGAATAAAGATGTAGATGACCTGAACTACATAATTCAAAATAAGATCATTGGAACAATGCATTCATTCAAATCTATTGACTGCGTCACAAATGAAGATGAAGCCACCAACTATTCAATTGAATTTTTAAACTCTTTGGACGTGCCTGGCTTACCACCGCACAATTTACGTATAAAGGTTGGTTCCGTAGTAATCATGCTTAGAAACATAAACCAACCAAAACTGTGCAACGGTACGCGTTTGTTGGTTAGTAAATTGATGAACAATGTAATTTACGCTACGATAATGATAGGAAAATTCAAAGGTGAGGAAGTTCTCATTCCGAGGATCCCGATGATCCCAACCGATATGCCGTTTGAATTTAAAAGACTTCAATTTCCGATACGTCTTGCATTTGCCATGACCATCAACCAATCACAAGGCCAATCCTTAAAAGTTTGTGGTTTAAATCTAGAACATTCATGTTTTTCCCATGGTCAATTATACGTGGCATGTTCACGGGTCGGAAGACCATCTGCGTTGTTTGTTTTTGCGCCTGATAATAAAACAAAAAATGTCGTGTATCACAAGGTACTTAAGTGAAGAGCAACCTATGTACTAAAATACAGAAATAATAATGAATGATTAATGTAGTTATTTAATTTTTTTTGTATTTTTTCCAATAAAAAAAACACAATCTGCTTATTTATTGCCATTAAGGCGGAACAAAGTTCGCCGGGTCAGCTAGTTGTCTATATAATTTAATTAGTGTCATAAGAATTTCAATTTAAAGATAGTTTATTTAAAATTTACATTGTCTATATTAGATGTATATGTGTGTTTCATACTAATTATAATAAAGATAATTTCAAAAAGTGCTTACAAACTAATTCTTTGAGAACCGCGATAAAAACCCTACATATGTTATTTAAAAACACTCATTGCTCATAAAACTCTACACAAACAAAACATCATAACAATATATATATATATATATATATATATATATATATATATATATATATATATATATATATATATATATACATCCCTCTATCCTTTAGAACTCTTTTCACGTTGCAGTAATTTAGCATCACCAAGAATTGCTATCATTTTCTATTTATAAATTGTGTATGTTCGTTTAGGGCACCTTTGTAGGCTTGGCACTGTTGTCGGTTTTTTAATATTCCGATTTTTTTTATATATTTCATTTTTACATCAAACCTACGTTTTAACATCGAGCGGTAAAATCACTGTATTTGGCATCATTTTAGAGCCAGTAGATGTTGCCGGTATTAATCCTTAAAATAATATTTTAGATACCTAAATATCGATCGGTTGTTTGGGTCAAGTTCGAATAACGACATTGAAACTACCTGCTCACAAGTTACAGTCTCAACAGGTTTTTTTCTTCGTTTAGATGTTATATTTATTTAACCTAGATATTTTTGCCCAGAGAATCGTGTAGGGGAATATTTTACATAAATTTTAATTTACAACCTGTTTAGTCGAAGCTATCGATGAATAGTTTGAGATAAATATTATGGTTTTATGGGATTAAGGCCTTTATTATTGGTTGTGATTGTGATAATGTTTGAAATTTTGATTTCCATTCCGGAAATCGTTCTCAAACAACGTTTTTCTGTACAAAATGTGTATACACATGTTTACATAATTAGTACAATAAACAAAGCTATTGTAAAATAGTAGTGGAAATCAAAACGTTAAATATTAGTTAATTAAAAATGTAATTTTCATTTCAATAACGACCAATAATTGTGGCTTAATCACATAAAAAAATAATATTTGACTTTGACCATGCCATAAGAAAGTAGTTCACGGAACCTCGCTAAATAATTTAAAAAAATCTTATACAGAAATTTAAATTCTAAATAGTATGAGGGGTAGCTGACGAAAAATTCGTAAAGACGTACAGTTGATTTTGCTTTGTTTTTTTTAAACAATCTTAAAAGGCAAAAAAAAATAATTTTTTGCTTATAAAACGTTTTGTATACATTCTAAAGAAAAATAATTCAAATAATAGTTGTAGACCATAAAAAGTTTTTTATGTAGAGAAATACCAAATTTGAATACATAAATAATTGATATAATTCCAAAAATCCGTAAACTCTATGATATTATGTTTGTAGTAATTTATAAATAATGTTAATAACTTTGTTTTTGGCCTAACGACAGGCAATTATGGCAATTGATGAGTTATTAAAGTGTGCTAAATATCAAGCAGATCAAAAAATATTTTACAATTTATTCAATTTGTTTATGACAGAAAGCGATTATTTAAACAACTGTACTTGTCCAAACAGTATGACTCTACAAGTATTTTGTAACTTGCAATCGATTCTTTTCGCTTTTAGTTTTAGAGTATATTAAAAAAACTTTAACATATTATTAAATTTTTTATTAAAAACCAGTTTGAATAGGGGACTTTTTAGTTTTTAGACCACATCACGTTTTTTCAGTTTCTTTGACAAGTGAGGATTATCTATTCGCTTATTTCTTAATATGGGCTATGAGCAATTATCTAGTCAAGTCAACACTATTATAGAAGTTACCCATACTTTTTTAGTAGTCATTCAGACGGTTCATCTTAATTGTCCCCATATGGTACATAAGTCCGAGAAAAGTCTTAAATTCTGTTTGTGTTGTTTCTTTCCAAAACGCAATCCTCGATTTTTCTGAACGACTTTGTGCAAATATTTCGTCAGAGTCAATCAGAGTCACTTCCACCATTCATTTAATCTACATCGTCCTCGCCAGATGCTTCTAACAATGATTGTAATTCAGCAGTGGTCAATCTACGTTTATATTCACATTTAGCTTTTTTAGATGTCGAAGGCATATTATTTACATCCATCTTTTTATAAATACTATAACTCACTTTTACGGAGGTAATTAACAATTAAAATGTTCTACTAAAACTATCAACTTACGATTTCCAATACTATAAGGCCACTTGAGGTATAATACGTTTTTACTCAATAATAGTTCCTGTATAAGTAAAATTGTTTTTTAATGTGCTCCATTGAAGCACACTAGACATATTCCAGTTTTGCCATCACATTCTTCAGAGTATGTTTTAACTTTTTTAACTTTTCTATCGTCCTTTCTACTAGTCATGCTTCTTCTTAAAATTTTGTTACATCTTGTACACTTTCTTCCCTTTGTATTATCTACATCGCTTTGCCTGAGATGGTATTTTTGGGTGTAACTGTTCGTGAGGGTTACAACATTTCTTTATTTGCAAATGCCTTCGCGAACTCCAGTCTGAACTCAAGGATAGGTTGTCGCTTTTTTACGTTTTCTATTATTTAGCAACTAAGCATTTACTACTGCGGTATTAAATGCGGTATTAAATATTAATTCCACTGCCACTTTCCGGTACCACTTCAGAATTTTGCGTATTGGGCTTTGGTAAGAAGCCACTTAATCACTAAAATCAACACTCTTTTTCACCAAGTTATAATCGAGAATAGTTTGTGGTTTTAGTACTTATGTATAATTTTTCTTTTCATCTGATTAAACCAAGATATAACTATTATGTTTAAATGTTGTAAGGATTAAAACTGGTCTTTTGTCGACCCATTTTATTACTTGTAAAATCAATAATGGGGTTAAGTTTCATCGTGAGTAACTGGTTGCAATTTTTTTAATCGAGATTTTGGTTTTACATGTTTTTATAGTAAAACATCTGCACATGAATAATTCGTTTCTTGAACAATGATTTCAATTCATCGACCAATAGTCTAAAATAAGGTTTTATTACGTCGTCCGGAATATTATAAACTGGTTCTTTTTCACAAATATATTGGAAATATGGTTTACATTCTATATTTCGAAAAATCTTTTACTGCAACTCTTGTTCCCATAAGACCGTATGTTATAAATAAATATATTCCTATAAGAATTATCTTGAAAGATGAAAAAAATACAATAAAAAAGTGCAATATTAAGTGTTATGAGATGGTTAAAATTCTTGTAACAAGTACGGGAAAACAGTTATTAAGGTCTTGTAAAGTAGCGTCGATATACAGATGCTACTTTGCAAGACGATGCTAAATTAATGGTAAAAGCATAATGTATCGATGCGAAAATGATAGTAGGATGTATATATATATATATATATATATATATATATATATATATACATATATATATATATATACATATATATATAATATATATATATATATATATATATATATATATATATATATATATATATATATATATATATATATATATGTCATTGTGACATTTAGTTTGTATATCAAAATTTTCCGTTAAGATCTTATAAATATCCAAATTTTAAGGTAAAAATGAACAAAATAGCAACAGAAAATCACTTTTCATTATTTAATAGATCATGAATAATAGCAAGCTGAAGAAGATCTGAATAAATTGGATATTTCTGTAAAGATTTAGAAAAAGATGTTACCACATAATTGGATGCAGTCAGATGTAGAAATTAGTAGTGCAACAAACTTTATTGCTAATCTGTTTAAATAATTTATTTCCAATACAACTGATTTAAATGAAGACGAAATTATTCCCACGTCGAAAACATATCACACAATGACACTAATTATCAACGGTAAGATAAGAACCGGGATTATAGTGTTTTTGACAATTACTTATGAACATTTTAATCACGTTTTGTATATGTGTCAGTTTGTGGGTTTGTTTACGGTACCCCAAAGTACCTTTTTTATGAAAATGCATCCAGTTAATTATTTATATAACAAAACTGTCAAAATGACAATATATGAAAAATTCCGTTAAGATCTCATATATATTAAAATTTGAAATTTGGTTAAGTAAATGGATAAAATAGCAACAAAAAATCTCATTTTGTTGCAGTTTTTATGAATAATACGACTTTTGATCCAAAATACAACAACAATGATGATAATTTTGATGAAAAATGTGAAACATTCAATTTTTTAGATAATGCTCCCCTCGATGTCTGGGAAACTGATTTTAATCAACGATGGAACTATAAATCTAATTAATATAATATAACTCAATGGTTACTGGCAAAAGCCATTGTACGACAACACTTGCCCCTTACCAACCCGACCTGAGGCAGCGTGGTAAGGTATGCCTCGCGACCCCTTATGAATCATTGAAATAAGGGAGGCTGCACCGTAATTGGAAACGGTTGATAAAGCTGCACATGATGATGATGATGATATATATATATATATATATATATATATATATATATATATATATATATATATATATATATATATATATATATATATATAAATATATATTAGTATTTCTTGGGTTTAGGTTCAATAAAATATTTACATGAGGAACTAGGTTTCAATTTCCATTGCAATCAACGTTTTGGCAGGAAATCCTTGCCTTTGTCAAGATTCAAAACGTAAAACGAGACACAGATCCGTGCAGATGTTTTACTATAAAAACATGTAAAACCAAAATCTCGATTAAAAAAGTTGCAACCAGTTACTCACGATGAAACTTAACCCCATTATTGATTTTACAAGTGATAAAATGGGTCGACAAAAGACCAGTTTTATTCCTTACAACATTTAAACATAATAGTTGTATCTTGGTTTAATCAAATGAAAAGAAAAATTATACACAAGTACTAAAACCACAAACTAATCTCGATTATAACTTGGTGAAAAAGAGTGTTGATTTTAGTGATCAAGTGGCTTCTTGAAGAAATGTTGTAACCCTCACGACCAGTTACACCCAAAAATACCATTTCAGGCAAAGCGATGTAAATAATACAAAGAGAAGAAAGTGTACAAGATGTAACAAAATTTTAAGAAGAAGCATGACTAGTAGAAAGGACGATAGAAAAGTTAAAAAAGTTAAAACATACTCTGAAGAATGTGATGGCAAAACTGAAATATGTCTAGTGTGCTTCAATGAAGCACATTAAAAAACAATTTTACTTATACAGGAACTATTATTGAGTAAAAACGTATTGTACCTCAAGTGGCCTTATAGTATTGGAAGTCGTAAGTTGATAGTTTCTAGTAGAACGTTTTTATTGTTAATTACCTCTGTAAAAGTGAGTTCTAATATTTATAAAAAGATGGATGTAAATAATATGCCTTCGACATCTAAAAAAGCTAGATGTGAACATAAACGTAGATTGACCACTGCTGAATTACAATCATTGTTAGAAGCATCTGGCGAGGACGATGTAGATTAAATGAATGGTGGAAGTGACTCTGATTGAGTCTGACAAAATATTTGCACAAAGTCGTTCAGAAAAATTGAGGATTGCGTTTTGGAAAGAGACAACACAAACAGAATTTAAGACTTTTCTCGGACTTATGTTCCATATGGGGACAATTAAGAAAGCTGATCAATTGCCATAATTTCAAGTAGCTATATTACCTGTCGTTAGGCAAAAAACAAAGTTATTAACATTTATAAATTACTACAAACATAATATCTTAGACTTTACGGTTCTTTGAAATTATATCAATTATTTATGTATTTAAATTTGGTATTTCTCTACATAAAAAACTTTTTATGGTCTTCAACTTTTATTTGAATTATTTTTCTTTAGAATGTATACAAAACGTTTTATAAGCAAAAAATTATTTTTTTTTGCCTTTTAAGATTGTTTAAAAAAACAAAGCACAATCAACTGTACGTCTTTACGAATTTTTCGTCAGCTACCCCTCATACTATTTAGAATTTAAATTTCTGTATAAGATTTTTTTAAACTATTTAGCGAGGTTCCGTGAACTACTTTCTTATGGCATGATCAAAGTCAAATATTATTTTTTTATGTGATTAAGCCACAATTATTGGTCGTTATTGAGATGAAAATTACATTTTTAATTAACTAGTATTTAACGTTTTGATTTCCCTTATATTTTTACAATAACTTTGTTTATTGTACAAATTATGTAAACATGTGTATACAGATTTTGTCCAAAAAATCGTTTTTTGAGAACGATTTCCGGAATGGAAATCAAAATTTCAAACATTAACACGATCACAACCAATAATTAAGGCCCCAATCCCATAAAACCATAATATTTATCTCAAACTATTCATCGATAGCTTTGACTAAACATGTTGTAAATTGAAATTTATGTAAAATATTCCCCTACGCAATTCTCTGGGCAAAAATGTCTATCTTGAATAAATATAACATCTAAACGAAGAAAAAAACCCGTTGAGATTGCAACTTGTGAGCAGGTAGTTTTAATGTCGTTATTCGAACTTGACCCAAAGCGATCGATATTTAGGTATCTAAAATATTATTTGAAGGATTAATACCGGCAACATCTATTGGCTCTAAAATGATGCCAAATACAGTGATTTTACCGCTCGATGTTAAAACGTACGTATGACGTAAAAAATTAAATATATAAAAAAAATCGGAATATTGAAAAACCGACAACAGTGCCAAGCCTACAAAGGTGCACTAAACGAACATACACAATTTATAAATAGAAAATGATAGCAATTCTTGGTGATGCTAAATTACTGCAACGTGAAAAGGGTTTAAAAGGATAGCGGGATGTATATATATATGTATATATATATATATATATATATATATATATATATATATATATATATATATATATATATATATATATATATATATATATATATATATATATTATATATATATAGATATATATATATATATATATATATATATATATATATATATATATATTATATATATATATATGTATATATTGTTATGTTTCTTCTTTCCCAATCAAAGAAAAATAAATAAAAAAATCCATCGAAATAAAATTTCAAGATATCAATATAAACAAATTGTATATAGTAATTTAAGATAAGATTTAGTGTAGATAAGAGTAGAAATTTGTTTGGCAAACGACCTTTTCCGTTTCAAACAAAATTATCAAAAATCCTTTGTTTAGAATTCGAAGACATTTTACCTGAAGGTTAATCTTTTCATTGTTTGTAGAGTCGAGTATTAAATGACCATATTCTAATCTTTTGAAATATGTATAAATGATGTATTGAAAAAAAATAATTTTAAAGTAAGCTATTTAGTTTTCTCTGAAACCGAAATTAGGCTTTTCCAATATCATAGTAAACACAATTTAAGCTTTTTGATTGGACGGTCGTTTTTAAATGGGAATTTGGTGAGTCGATCATGAGAGAGGAGAAGTTAGTCATATTTTGGTCATCGAAAGGAAACAGTCGTGTGTCCCAAGATAAGGTGTGGTTCGTGAGTTTGGATACCGGCGTAACGAAAAGAAGTGAATAGTTTGAAGGAGATAACAAGTAGATTAAAAAAGGTTCCTTGTATCTACCGTGGGCATTTTATAAAGTATATGTGAAAGTATTCTTACGGCATCAAGTTGACAAAAGGAGGTCCTGGTGTCATAAATAAGTAGCGGAGTTTGGAGAAGTGAATCAGGTGTTTTTTGTGTAGTCTGCAGGAGGTTTTGAAGAGACGTAAAGAAGGAGCCGAGGTGCCAAAAAGGGGAGATCACATCTTTGAGGAGACTGGACTTTTCTGGGTATGTTCCAACATACAACTCAAGAAGAAAATAAACTGTAAGTGTTTTTACAATTGAATTTTATATCTGTGAAGAATCGTTTCGACATCATGGTCATTATCATTAAAATTTAAGAACTGAGGTTTTGTTAGGCTAATCAAAGGTTTAAAGTTTTGTGGTTTCTTTTTTCAAGTAAAGAAAATTTTAAGTAAAATTGGTTTTTCACGTAATATAAATGTATGTAGCTTTATAATCTTCTTATCATAATAATTTGATTTATTTTCTTGTATGCTGATTGATAAGAGAACGACAGAATTTAATAATTGTTTTATTCGTTCATATAAAATAAAGAAACGTAAATCTTTGTAATATAATATATTTGTATTATTATCCTTTCTTCTCTGCCCGATAAAAGACAACTAGAAAATCTTTTGAATCCATCGAACACAGGTAATATAAGGATTATTTTACTTTTGATAACAGATAAGTTATAATTTTCTTATTGGCTCAATAAACTAAGTTTGAACTCAAAATAAACAATCATAACAATATATATATATATATATATATATATATATATATATATATATATATATATAGGATAGATAGGACCCCATATCTTTGTCAATGGTGTATTTATATTTAAGTTTTCGCACCAGAGCTGCCAAAACTTTTTTGTTTTTGAAATTTCGTTTTTACATTTCACATAATTTTCACATAGTGCTTTATTGCTTATACGTGTCGAACATTTGTTTTCTTTTTTTAATAGCCTCGTCGCAGCTTTGATCCCACCATGGTGGAAGAAGAGTTTTTTTGTTCAGTTTAAAGGGTTGCTCAATGGGTATAGAGGCATTGGCTGCCTTATTTATCCCTTTAAATATTTCTACATCCACAAATAATATCCACATTAAAATATTTTCAATTATTTTTTAATTGTAATTTCTTTAAATCAAAATACATTTCTGACAAGAATTGCCACACCTGCATAACCATCAATTATATCTTTACGAATAATATTATAATCTTTGAAATTAAATTCTTTATCTGGCTTAAACCATGTCTCTGAAATTAAGGCAATATTTTCATTTGAACATTTACCTAAACTCAGTTTATTAGCTACATAAAATTGCGCCTTCCATTGTAAAATCTTTATTTTATTAACCCTTACCTAAATTTATTGAATTTGTTAATTTTATCATAAATGTGTGCTTTATCTAACTTTTCTAAATCGCTAAAAGAATCAAACTCTTCGAGTACACTTTTAAAAATATTGAAAAATATGTTTATAAATTCAACTGTATTAGGATCAGGATCGGCACTGTGTAAAATATTTGAGGGAAAAAGTCTTTGTGGGCCAAATTCAAAAGGAAACAGAGTTTTAGGTAAGGAAGATTGGGATTTTCTTTTTTTTTAATGTGAAGAAGTTTCAGGTTGACTTGGAGGTACTTTTTGTGTTTGTTTTTGGGTATTGGATGAGGTTGGTTTAACTATATGTGTGGTGTTAGTTTGACTTGGAAGAGGTGGAAAGCTTTCATTATTTAGCATACCTAATACTTTAAAACTATTCCTTGTACTAACAGCAGATGTATAAGAGTTTTTTAGACTGTCCTTTGCTTCTAAGAAAGTTAAATTTTTTTCGGCCATATGTCTTTTAATTTCGTTTTGTGCTTTAAATTTTGGACATTGATTGGAAATGGATTTATACTCATAATTTTTACAGCGTATACAGTAACTGTCTTGTGGGTCTCTACAGTCATGATCATCGTTTTTCTCCCGTCCGCAGTTAATACATCTGGTTTTTGCACTGTTACAATTACGAAATATGTGTTCATGTTGCAAGCATTTAAAGCATTGTATAAATCTATACACATAGGGTTCTAAGAAACAGGCAACACTGTTTATATACATATATGGGTAAAATGTTTCCTTCAAAAGTAAGTAATACCATTTGTCTGGGGACATATGCTTTGTCTCCATTTAAATAAATTTTCCTTTTAAGTCGAGTGACTTCCGTTACTGTTATATTGGATATTATATTATCAAAAAGATATTCGTCATTAAAGGCAGTATCTACGTTTCTTATTATGCCTTTTCGTTGAAGCAAATTATTTGGAATATATGCTTTTAGTTGTTCCTCTTTTAAATTTTCATTTTTTACCAAATTCTTTGCATCTTTGGGGCTTTGAACTTCTACTCCTACCCTAGGCTTCCCTACTCTGTCAATACTAAGAATATTTTTGATTGCTAATTTTTTATGTAAAATATGACTTACCTTCATATAAAGCAGTTTGCCAATATTTTCTTCATTTATTTTT